>NC_079904.1:3565694-3879666 GCF_024868665.1 Triplophysa rosa | reverse complement strand
TTCTTTTGAATGATATTAAATTAGCCATCAATGGATAATCGCAAAGATGAAATATTTGCATCCCGGAATAACCCAGGGCGGTAAAGAACACGGAGTTCCCATCCTCATCTCGGAAATTCACCCCACCCAGCCGGCAGAACGCTGCAGAGGCTTGCACGTTGGCGATGCCATCTTAGCAGTCAACAACATCAACCTGAGAGACGCCAAGCACAAAGAGGCAGTCACCATCCTTTCACAGCAGGTGAATGACACGCAGAGCAAACTGGCTGTTGGTCGATTCAGTTTGCTGCTTTGTGAGCGGCCTGTCACAACAGGATAAGCGTGTGACCTATCATTTATTAATAGACCTGTGGATTGATCCCACACCCAATGCTTACCAAAGGTTAAAATGCTCTTGTGAAGTGTAAATAGGACCGTTTCGCTTTAAATCATAGTTCCTTATTGCAGTATAGAACAAACAAGTCACTACCCTAGAATGATAACTCTTAGCGGACCAAAGGTTATGTTTACCTCAGATAACAAACACACTCACACCCAAATGTTTAGAGACTCACCAGATTTTTTTTCTATCCAGAGGGGGGAGATCGAGTTTGAGGTGGTTTACGTGGCTCCGGAGGTGGATTCGGATGACGAGAACGTGGAGTATGAAGACGACAGCGGCCATCGGTACCGTCTGTACCTGGACGAACTGGAGGAGGGACCAGGAGCCAATCAGAACAATGGCACTGCTGACCCCACCTCCTTACAAGGCAAGTGATTATAATGAGAGCTACGCAATTAAATAAATCAAGATAATTCTCTGTTTGTCTCTGTTGAGTCAGTCAAACGACATCAAACTTGATCATATCATGATTTGTTTGAACAAACGTTTCAATTTGCAGCTTTAAAAAAAAACATAGTTTCAAACAGAATCATTAACTAAACCACTCTCTTCTTTATCTCTGCAGCTGTAGGGAAGCACTTAGCGAATAACAGAACAGAAAATGGAGATACAACCTTGTCAAGTGAGAGTCCTTCGGAAGAGAAGATCTCCAAGACAGAGGAATCAACAGAGAGTTCTTAGGTCTCCAGATACAAAGAAAAATCCTGTAGATTGAAGAGGAGCACCTGATGTGAGGAACAGAAAGAGATTGCACATGTACAATTTGTAACACAAAAATATACTTATGCCGTATGGAGAACAGACTGTTTTGACTCTGTCCACTGGAAATGAACCACTCGGAGAAGAGAGGAGTGTTACTCAGCTGACACAGAGGACTGTTCGCATGTTTACGTCACCAACTTGATTTAGTTGTAAAGAAAGAGTTGAGGGGGGAAAAATCATATTCTCAACCTTGTTTGTGTATCTTTTCCATGCATATAATGACCTTCAGTAGGTGAGATGAATCTCCGCTGATGTAGAGGAACAGAATCCCCAAACTGGAAAAATTCTGCAGTTGTTTATTTCCCTGTAAAAGTGTTCCGAAAACATCTATGCTGATTATTATTCTGTCACAAGAACTGAATAATGTTTTCTTAAAAATACAGCATACATGAGGGTAAAAACAACAGAATTTTGGAGTAAACCTGTTCCTTAGGATAGATGGATATAACGAAAGTGTATGTTCATACAAAACATCAATAGTTTTAATGTTGCACTTTTAGTCTAGTGTGAGCCTGTGCTGTTAAACCTGCTTAGCTGTCCTCCTCTAAAGCAATGACACAAGAACGATGTCACTTCCTGTTTTGCAGACGGGAGGATGACACGGATGGAAACAGCGCACATACACGCGTCATGTATTTACATTACACACAGTCTCCACATTCGTTCAAGCAAAAAAGTGGAGAGGACTTCCGGGTTTTATTTCACCCTAATCTCTATTTCTCATGTGACAAAGAAATATACATTTAGGGTGAAGTAAATACAAAAACCTCCAATAGATTTCATTGTAATTTTCCAAATATTTTCTCCTACGTGTCCTGTGAAGTATTTTTCAACATCTATCCCGAACAGCGTCCGGTGGACCTGACACTGTCGCTGAACTTACTTAACTACCGTATTAACAGTGACTTTGTAAAAGATTACTGATTGTTATCCAGTTAAGGGAGTGTGTTTGCATTTTAAGACAACAAAATGAGTTGTTTAAATGAATTTAATCCAAGCCTATATCTTTGTTTTGCAAAAAACCTTGCTCTGGTTTTGAGGATTCTGAACGACCATCCTCCCCTATTCAGTGTCAGTAAAGTTAGCTCTAGTGCCTCAAATCTGTGAATTGTAACATCACTACTGTATAGCTCGCTAGAAGAGATTTCTATAATCAGTGTTGCTTCCCTATTATTCAGTTATTTAACATATCACTGAACTCTCACGCTCTGGAATATTTCGCCTCTTAAAGATCTCTCAAGATCTTCCTACACTGATCACCCCGTATTTAAATAAACACATGGGCTGTATAGCAATAAAACATTCCCTAAATAGAAAATACATGTTTATATGTAGCCTGTATACAATACACATCAATTATTCATGATCATCACTGTTATATTCTGCTGTTTATTACCCCACTGTATCTTCACAGGTGTTTTTGGGATGTTAAGCAGATGACCATTTGGTCTTCTGTTATCAGTATGTGTTGTGGGCTGTTGGTGTAGCTTTTATTTTTTTGTTACTGATTAGTATGGATTCGGGTGCAATGCGACCCCCCTGGGCGCTATGTTCTTCCCACAGTGCCAGTGCATGGCACAGCACAGACACAACCCGGATTTTCATAGCAAAGTATTTGATTCTGGTTTATTTCTCCATTTATCTTTGGAACACTGCTTTTTATGTCCAGTGTCACGAATTTCTGAAACACGGGAGATTTGGAAACAATGTTCCAGATGTCGTTGATGTATGACTTGACAGGATTCAATAAACTTACATTTATTTGCCCACAATGATATCTTGATTGTGTGTCGATAAATCTAGTAATTATTTACATATTGCAGTACTTCATTCAAACATTGGGGGGCGGTATGAGCGCAAACATTTAAGAGTAGTTACCTCAAAATTAAAGTCATGTTTACCTTCGCGTTGTTTCAATTCCGTATGAACTTCTGAAGAATGTCCCCGTGTACTTTTCCATATAATGATAAAAATGAACGAGTGCTCTCATGAAAGCAACCCAAACACCATGAAAGTGTCATAAAGTTGTCCAACCGGCTCACGTGATGTTTCAACCACTGACTGAATGCGCAGAAATATATATAGGCCTAGTGCACTGTTTGAGCGAAAGTTTCGTGTTGTCCGAACCCCAAGTGTACATTATCGAGTGCACTTATTTAAAATCGCATACTAAAAACGAGTTAACCGATGAATGAACGCCCAACTGTGAGCTCGCGCAAATTGAATTCCCGCGTCTCGGCAGAAGGTGGCGCATGTGGTCAAATATAAACGATAAGGGGCGATTTCTGACACGACACACAGAGTAAGACAGAATCCTATGCGCGCGCTTAATGTTGAATGTCAACATCCGTCACGTTTGTGTCTAAATTATAAACTTTAGTAGCCAAAGGATTCGGAAACGTACTTTTTTCGCGCTTAATCAACCCACTTGCCGCACGTTATTACTACGTGTTAATACGTCTGTCTCCACAGACCACTTGTGATCGAAGCACGAGACGTGTTTAATAGCAGGTGTTAACAGTTATTGCGCTATTATCACTGGCAAAAGTGCTGTTTGACGATTTCTAGTGTTGATTCCAAGATTCACAGAGGCCAATGGCCGTAATAAAGCATAATTAAATGTATGCATTTAAGAGATGCTTTTATTTAATCTATACATTTTATCATCTAGCCTATATCATCTACCAGCATTATATACACATGGCCTTATGATGACATCTGTGGCAGACGGCAGGGCCTCTGTTGTGTGGTAAGGTTACATACTTGGGGTTTGAACAGAAGGGTCACTATCAGCTAACACTATATTGCTACATTCTTTTCATTACCACACACAGGGTTCTGGGAGGACATCCTGCTTCCACCAAAAACACAATACCGCCTTCTGAGACGTGCACATTTTATAGTGAACAGACCTTCACGTGGCAGGTTCAACTGCTGGTGCTTTTAATCGGGTTCGAAGACATGAACGAACACATCATTGAGATTCTCCGCACTTCAACACAGCAGCATGACAAGATCCTCATGGGCATATCAAACATTAACCATCAATCCCAATGCAAATCCCAGCAACATTTCACAGAAATGAAGACCTGTCACTGTAATCCTGAACCCGGATTGTCCCTCAAACACAGCAGCAATGCCCAGATCTTCAGGAACGTTAAATAATCATCAACTGCATAAAGTAACATTTCTTCTTTTCTTGCGTCTTATCTAAATATACAATTCAAACATGTACGTGTATACTCCTTTACACGATCTAAACCGATGAGAGCAGGACCAAATAACAGTCTGGTATTGCTTTGTTGTAATGGAACAGTCAATTAGCACATAGAAATGAGACGATGTCCAAAAACAAAGACATCAGGACAACCGTTAGCATAAAGGAGAGATGAAATACCTTTGGATTGAACAATGCTACAGGAATTGAAAGCCTGTCTATAGACCTTAAAAGGATAGTCAACCCTAAAACAAAAAATCTGTCATTTATTCACCCTTATGTCATTCAAACCTGTATGACTCTTCTGTGGAACACAAAAGAAAATACTTTGAGAAAGTGTTTTTGTACATACAATGCAATGTTTAGCATTCTGCAAAATATCTTTTGTGCTTTGCAAAAGAAAGAAATCCAAATTTGACATCAATGACATGATTCTCATTTTTGGGTAAACTATCCTTTTAACGCGTAGACCTGAGTCCGATAACATTGAAATGATCACATTGTATACGTACATAAACATCTGGCTCACTTTCACAGTTGAGGGAACAAACTTCTGCATATTTCCACACACTATTGCTCTCTCTGGTCCTGACGAAGCATTTATAAAAACCAAAATTGCTCCAATAAACAGAAGAAAAATAAAAAAGCAACGATTTAAGACGATGCATGTCATATATACAGAACAATACACGAATCAAACGGCCTCCACTGACTTCAAAAATATAAAACAAAGCATCCCTGGCATACAAATAAGTTAACAGAGGAGTCCGGAGGTGATTTTGTTGATGAATCAGACACGTCACAGTATAGTTCTGCTCAGGTTCCGTCCGAGCTGCTGCCCTCCGGGTCCGGTCTGGGACCGGTGAAGGGCCGTCTCACGCAGTCTCTTGGAGTTGAATAGCACTCCTTCAAGGGGGCTTTTAACTGGGGTCTCTGGTACTCCAAACTTCCATTCTGTCTAACAGGCTTCCGGATTTTCGGGCTGTCGTAGATGTCTATGCAATTCCCTTTGACCTGGGGCGTCTGGTATCCTCCGGCCAGCCCCCCGATCACTTTCCTACACTTACTCACCTCCACCGCTCGAAAAGATGGGCTTTTGTTGAGTACCACCCCAGGAACGCTGTAGCTGGGATCCGCTAGGAAGGGATCTTTGTGGAAGGCGTGGCGCTCGATGATGGGCGTGGCGTATTCTGGCTCCTGATTGGTCAGCGGCAGAGCATACTGGATTCCTGTCTGCACGTGGTCATAGTGAGATGTAGCCTCGATGTCTTTGGCGTCCGTGTCCATGGGCCGGAATGTCGAGCCTTTTCTAGACACCGTGTCCGTGCCGAGCATCAGTGGCTGCTGGTACTCGGCTGAAGATAAAGAGAGAGAGAGATTCAGTTAGAGAGCAACATGCTGAAAAATTAATTTTATACAATTGGGAATTTGTTATTCTTGATTTTCTTTCCAAGTTTTCTTAAAAGAAAAATAAAGAAAGACTGGGTTTAGGCTGTTTGGTGTCTGGTTAACCAAATGTGCCATGTTCAAACAACAGGACCCGTATCAACACAACAGAACTCTAGTGGCATCACATTTGTGGAACATAAAAAGACTGACGTTTAAGGATGTCCCCCTTGCTGTCTAACAAAGAAACAGCTGATGCGACAAAGAAACGACAAACTGTCTGCTTTCTGTCCAACTGTAATTAAGAAAATGTTCTAACAAAATGAAATCAATGGAAATCTTTTTGTATTCGCTCTTGAGGGGCTGTTGTTGAATAAGTGCCTGTCATTTTGATGTCTTGCACAAACCTCATATCATCATTAATTACAGCCCTGGAGGAAAGCAGGAGGAAAACTGCCTATTAAATATCAGCAGGCATGTTCATCTGGCCAACATTCTATTTCAATAAACATTCTTCTTGGCATGGTGCAGAATGATAACAACATTATAAATAGCATCTTTGACAGTCAATAAAAACTCTTCAAGAAAGTGTGCAGGTCATAGTCTATCAGACTACAGCTGCAGCAAGAACTAAACGCTTTATTAAACCTAATACAATTCTATTCTTATATAAAGTTATGGTTTGAAACCTTGAAGGGATAGTTCAACCAAAACTGAAAATTCTGTCAACATTTACTCACCTTCAGATTGTTCCAACCCTGTATAAATTTCTTTGTTCTTCTAAACACAAAGGAAGATATTTGGAAGAATGTCAGTAACCAAACAGATCTCATCCCCCATTGTCTCCCATAGTATTTATTTTCCCTACTATGGTAGTAAATGGGGGATGAGATCTGTTTGGTTACTGACATTCTTCCAAGTATCTTTCTCCGTGTTCATCAGAACAACGAAATTTATTCAGATTTGGAACAACCTGAGGGTGAGAATTTTCATTTTTGGTCTACTACAAGCCAACTAATTTAGCATTCTTTTAGATATCTCGTTATCCCGAACACTGCGTGGCCCCGCCCACTGTGAAATCTCATTGGTCCAGAATCCCTATGAACGGGACTACAATGAACGGGACTACAAGCAGCTTCCTCTCGGGTTAGTGACATCACAAACCCCAAAACTGACATGAACCCTGCCCTTGGAACATGGATATGGTAATGAGTGGACACCTCAAACACACACTCTAAGCAAGAGACCAATCAAAACAGAATGGGTCAGCTTGACCAATCAGAGCGTTTTGGAGGGAGGGACTTCATAGAACCAGGAACTCAACAGCTTGTTTTCTGAGATTTGAGACAGTGGTGTAGAATATAGATAAAATATGTGAAAGCATTTTTCGAAAAACAAAACATGAATACTTATTGTTGAGCGCATAAAAAAAAAACATTTGCAAAACTTAAAAAATAGGCAAAAAAATGACCTCTTTAAAACACTGAAACCAGAAGTGCTTCTTCTGGACCAGTGTTTACATCTTGCGAAGTGGCCTAAAGTGAACACAAAATTCTTACTGCCAACCATTTTAATCTTTACCTGCCATTGCGCTGGTAACCAGGTCCAGTTTCTGGATGGGATCCTTCTCAGTGTTGTATTTGATGGTGAACTCTGTGGACTGGTGTCTGGCAAAGGGCTGTTTTATCTGCCTCCAGCAGCCTGGAGATGAGAATCATTAAACTGTCAGCCGTGAAAAAGCGGATTTATTTTCATGCTAGTCGAACAGCCAAGCCCTTAAATTATACATGTGGAGAAGAGCGGAACAAAAAGTATATTGGGAAGAATGGATACATCATGAAGACACTCAGAATAATTAAAGGCTGAAAAGAGACAGAAATGTAGGTTCTGTCTGTGCAAATGTGTGCATTGCTTGAATTTCTGCATTCTGTGTGCCAAGTTAAATAAATAGTTCAATTAAAATTGTAATACTAGCGTTGTTTTCTCATCGTCGCGTTGTTTCAATCCTGTATAATTTTTGGTTCTTTTTAAAGAAAATCTTCATATTCTACGCACTATTTGCAGTCCTAAATGCAAATTTGTACTGCTTAACTGCTTTTTTTTGGAGCTTGACAGTTCTTGTTATCGTTTTTTACATGAACCTACTTCAACACAAGAAAATCATAAAGGCTTGAAATAACATGAAATGTGAGTTGAAAGACGAAATACATTTGACTTTTGGGCAACTGTCCCTTTAAGTGTTCTCCAGAGTTTTACTAACCCGTGTGATGTGCATCCGCGGAGCCGTACGCATCCTCTTTTGTCTTCTTACTGTGGGACAATGACAAACATAGGCATCAGATACACAGGTGGCAGTGTCTAGGGTCTCTGAACCCTCATCACTCACGAAGCAGAAGAAAAGCCCTTCTATTCCCCTGAAACACCTCCATGAAAGCTCTCCACTCATTGATCATCATTTCCCTATACTGAGCTCTCTCTCCAGGGACTGATTCAACTGGCACATCTCCTGACACTGACCTTTGACCCTCAACCCTTCTTTATCTTCCTCCTCTTGCAACTCTGAACATAAACACCCCTGCAATGTGTTGCTGAGGAATCGTAACAGGCCACACGGTCCTTTGCTCATATCTGCATACGACTGCTGCTTAATCGACACCGGTGGCTTCAGTATCTGTTAGAGAAAGCGAATCGGTGCATGCGCATACGCGATGGTGATGCCGTCTGCTGTGTTTGATAACAGAGCTATTCTAACAGAACCAAGATAAGCCTGCCATGCTTCAGTGAACATATCTGACCTTTCCTCCCTCTTAAGACAGACAACACAAAATACAGACAAAACACAACAGGTATGTGTTATAAAAACTACACGCCCTGACTTACCTGTAGAGCATTTTAACCACACAGATCCCCACCAACATAAGGATGACGAGCAGAACGATGGGTACGATTATTACAATGAGATGAACTGAAAAGGCAAAATAAAAGGCAGGTTAGAGAAGAAAAATGTAACTGGATTTCTGTAATGTTTAATAAGTTCATGTCGGACAGTCGTACCCAGATCTGCCTGAGAAGCAACTGGTTTGGTCATGTTCTGAATGGGTTGTGTTGGCAGGGCTTCCTGTGTCACCTGAGAAGAATTCACTACAAAGAGACTGAGGGTTAGTTTAAAGAGAAAAAGTTTAAAATAGTTTTCAAAAGTTTAATAGAGGAAAAATCATATGTCCACGCACACGTACCTGGGGCGGGTTTGATATAAGGGAAACCTAGGAGTTGAACTCTCATGGCTATTATTCTGTGCCACTGCTGAGGTACGACACGAAGAACCCGAGCTAAGATGCACGGATGGAAGGTGTTGCGCGTTTGACGGAAGCTGTCTGAATTTCCTTCAAAAAGCTGAGATGGAACATTGTAGTATATTACAAGACATGCTTAAACATACAGAGCATAAACAATTTGATAAAATCATCAGATATACTTCGAAAACATTAAATCAAAATGACTCCGGTGTTAGCTTTTGTTGTTAAAAATAAATATAAAATCAGTTCCATCTCCTTGTCTTACACTGATTCACAAAGGTAAGCTTATGATGACTTTTGATAATTTAATAATGATTATTTGAGTTGTCTTTATGTCATTTGACATCAACACAAGATGAGTACATAAAGTAACCTGAAATTTAGGTTTCAAACAGAGATGGTAATAAATATGCAACAGTTACGGATTGCGGCTTCAAAGAAAAAAAATCATAAAAAAGTTCAAGACAGAGAATCTTACCATATCATCAGAGCTGTTGTACTGGACTAACGTCCTCCAGCGGTTCCTTTCTTTGTACTCAATCTTGTAGTTTTTCACAAAATATTCAAAGCCCCCAATAGACAAGCCTGTTGTCAAAATACCTGTAAAACAAAGACGTAATTAAATCACAATAATTTCATCACAACAAAAGCAGATATTTAACTCTAATCGGCCAGAGAACAGTGATGTAAGCGGCCAGTCCGCTGAGCAATGTGACCTATCAGACGCTAAAGACTTTAGAGCCGACCACATTCCTGAGGAAAACACTGAAGCAGCATGTTCCCATGACGACGCGGAAACACCCAAAGCCCTGTTATACCTGCTATGAAGGAACATCACAGATGTGAGGCAACCACCTCCATCAGAAGATGTGTGAAATTTCGGGATTGAAGTGTGATGACTTGAAAGTGTGTTTGAGTTGTAAAAGGAAGTTACTCGAAGGCAAAAAGCTTCAAAGGCCAGTCAAGAAGTGTGCATTTCCCAAATAAAAAATCAAAGCAGCTATTTTAAAGATATGAAAGAAATCTTGTGACATCAATAAAACATCAACACAAAACAAATAATTAGAAAACGAATGAAAAACCATTTAAGGCCCGTTCGCAAGAAGGATAACTATAAAGATAAAATGTGTTCTAAATTTATATAAAAGCAGAGTCCACACCACAACTATGGCAATAAAGAAACAGAAGAACAACATTATTTTCACAGTAGATGAACAATAAAACATTGACAGCCGATCAAAATGCATTAGAATTTAAAGGGCTCTCGCATTTGAAATGTGAAACTGCAACCTGTGAGCTTAGAATAAACATAAAAGCCTTTAGATTTGCATAAGCACTGTAAACAAATAAACAAAAAAGACAACAAAGAAATCCCTGTTTAATGTTCTCATTTACGGTATTCTCTTAGCCCGACCCTATCATCTTTTTTATTAACACCGATGAAAATAGCTGCCTTGGGTACTAGCGTCTTATAAACACAGCATGACGACTTGTCCTGGAGTATAAAAATATTTCTTCCTGAGCCGTATTCACCTCTGCAGATTTACGGCATCGGGACAAAGATGATAAAGTTTTTACAAAGAGTTGAGCCGCGGTCACTCAAGGTCATCACGTCCAGAAGCGCAGTTCCCACACAGGAGATAAAGTGAGCATTCTCTTGCTTCGAGTACACCGCGTCTCCTCGAGCCGAGCGGAATTAGCGCGCCTGTCAAAAATAAACGGCTTCCTATATTTAAATGTGCTTTTGTAAGAGGGTTTGTACTTGTGATGAATGGACACAGAGAGGGTCTTTCTGTGCTTTCATGCGATACCAGGAACTGCTCAAAAGACGCAGATACCAGTTAGTTGTGGGGGATGTTAATCAACGGAATGCTCGGAAGTCCAAAGCTGGTCACGAGAAATGCATTTTGTGAGGATAATCCGCCGTGGAATAAGCCCGATGTGACCTGTCCTGGAGGTTACCAACTGTTGTGCGTGTATGTTGGGATCAAATCAGGACTAGCATTTTAGTAACCGGAGCTTGCAAAGATGGAAAACTCAATCTTCATGCATCCTATATCGAGAAGGCAATCCTACAATGCATTGCAGTAAGTTGCAAATTTTAAGACGGAAATACAAACGAGTCATTGATGTTTACATGTGCACTACCTGTGATCTTTCTCTTTTCTCCGAGGTCGATCTGGAGCCACGGTGGACTGTTAGTAACTTCGGCGGCCCAGGGGTCTTCAGGGATGGACGGGTGGGTGCTGTTAGGGAACCAGTCAACTTCAGTCCCATCCGAGGTGACATTATGCCACGAGGAGCTGGTGATGCTTCCCACCGTCTGAAGAACCGCCTGTTTCTCACAGTCTGTAGGACAGAAAGCAACACGTTCTGTATGTCAAAAACAGGAGTTCGAACCTCAAATCTTCATCTTGTGTTTTGTGGCTTTGCACATGAGTGTGTAACACAATTGAGATTCATTTACATTCGATTTACATTTAGGCTTTTAGAAGACACTTTTATCAAAAGTGAAACATAAAAGTGATTCATCTGTGAACATACACGTTGTCAACGCTGTAGTAAATCTAAAGTTTAAATGATAATATAAAATAGAAAGAAACGTGAACAACCCCCACGTCTACCATAAAGGGATTTCAAAAGGTCATAGCGGTTACAACTCAGTGATCTTGCGACATGTTTTAATTCACAATCTTGACATATTAATGAATTCCAAACCAACACATCTTGTTCATCAAAAAAACAAAGAACATCAAAAGAGGGTTTATTGGTTCTAGTCGTGTCTCGTGTTTACAAACATAATAAAGCACACATGCAGAGCAAAATCTCAGTTACGTGTACACTGACTCAACAGGAAGCACTCGGCTCTTAAAATTTCCACCATGTGTACAGTTAAAAGGAGACGTATGTGCTATGAACACAGTAATAGAAGAAAAGAGAGGAAAAACACATGGGCCATGTACATCCTGTGTTTAGTCCTGATTTGATGGATGATCACGCAACAGATGACAAACATGTGGCCAGAGGGAAGTCGACGAGGGGGGACGAGGACGATACCAGAAGAAGGTTACTGAAGTCAGTCCGAATCACTTTGCACTTGTGTTATGCATTTGAACAACAATGGGGTCTAAAACTCAAAGCACGGAATAACAATTTGAAGTACACCATCCAGGCATTGATATCTTGCAAGCTTTGTTGGAAAGACAGTGTGTAAACTGCACGGTGGGATACAACTGGAGTATTGGAGATCCCGGTAGGGTCCTCTTTAATGGCACGAGTCATTGTTGACTGTGGATTTATCTAATTAAGCTAATAGGATTATTGTGAATCAATTGACATACATTGATTTGTGTCCAAACGTCTATCAACCTTCTGTCACCAGAAACTCATCAATTTCATCAAAAATCCACTCCGAACACAGATCCACGTCTGGACCAGAAGAGATTAGAGTGATATCGAATGGAAACATACATCCATGAATCCATGTTAATTGACTAATGCTTGTGTGCTTTACTAAAGGAAGTGGCAAACGGTCAATGTATGCAAGTTGTCAGAAATGGTGCAGTACATTTTTTCAGTCTTATAAATAGAGCAGGGTTATTATAGTTAGGTAAAACTAAAACTGTTAACATTTTCTGTTGAAATCAAATGAAATATAGGCCCAATATTATTGGACAAACAAACATAATGAAATTAGTAATGTTGCACTAGCAATAAACCCAAAATCCGTTTAAGTTGGAGCATTAAAATGATTACTTGAAAATAAATAAAAATGTAACCTAAAAATTTAATAAATATAATTGGTGACATAAAAAATAAAATGACAAAAGCACATAACAAAATTGCTACAATTTAAACAATTTTTAAAATAAAAGCTTATTAAGTTATTATCAAACTAATTTTAATACAAGTTTATTTGCAATAAAAGGTAAACATTTGGGACTCATGTTGGCACATGCATTTGGCATGTGGCGTGCGAACTTGATCCGCATGAAACGAGTCTGTGCAGGCACATATCATCCAGAGGAAGTAGATTTATGCCAGATTCAAACAGCCAGAGAAAACCCAATTCAGGTGATAAGATGTTCCCACGCCTTCCATTCATTCAGATAAACCATAAATACGGATTTCCCTTTTCAAAAAGGTAAAAAAAAAAACAGCCGGGCCGCCAACACCTCATTACTCTACTTCCTTTCTTTACCAGAGGTGTCAATATGCTGGTCAAACAAAACTGCTACATAATGTCGACAGCAGGAAAGACAGCAGGTGGCAATACAAATCATGTCAACACGGATCCGGAATTAACAGGATTAAAGATTTAGTTCCGCCAAAAATGAACGTCAGGCTGAACAAATGACGACAGAAATGTCACATTTAGATAAACTGTTTCTGTTCCCTCATTTTACAACAATCATTTAACAAGACGATCTTACCATTTGTGACAAACGTGAAGAGGGTTTCAGACAAGGATCCACTGCAAGAAAAAAGAAAGACATTAATCAACACCAAGCTTTTCAGACTCAAAGGATCATTATTAAAGTGATTCATTAAAGTCCTGTCATGTGAAGGCCAAGCCCACTGAAGCCGTCAGGGAGATTCCCACTGTCAATTCTGTTTTCTTTTGCCAAATCACAGTCACGCCGCGGGCCAGACCTCCCTCACTGCATCCCACCCTTCTGACAGGAGACTCGGGGTACAGCTGGGCCCGTGAAAAGAGCCGCGGCGTGTTAATTACAGAGGAGCATGCTGGGAAATTGCCTTTCTGTCAGGCATTACTTAAAAACCTGTCATTTACACACTTCCTGGATGTGATTACTTTTAAATCACTTTATGGCATTCGAGTGATCGGATGCAGAGCTCCGGGTGCAATGTGGTTCACGCCAGGATGATAAACAAACGGGATACAGTGGATTGTGTGCCAGCCCCAAAAAAACTGACGTCTGGCAAATAAAATACTGATGATGGAAATGTGATAGTTCAAATCAATGAATCAAACACCAGTTAACACCAAATGATGCAAATGTCGTGGGGCACAGACAATGAAATGTGTTACCAGCTTCACTTCAAACCCAAAGTAATGCAATTACTGTAACTCGTATTGGATTGTATTGTTCAAGTCAGACCCTGAGGACTGTTGCATCATCAACATAATCTTCTTAAAAGGAAATGATGGATTTAGCTTGACTGATCAATCTGTTTGTGAAATAACCCGCTAATCCACTCGTGCAAATATAACTGGGTTACGTTTCATAAATCTTTCATGTGGTTTTAATTTAGAAGTGCTTGCGAATTACAATAATCGAAAAGCACATTTCAGTCGTTGAATTAAAACAATCATCAGTATTAATGATGTGGAATATTACAAAGTCAATTTCAAGTATCGCAAAAAGCCCAATGCGATCTCATGGCAATTCGTAACTATTTTGAGAGGTTCATTCAAACTCGTTTACATTTTAGTACAATCTGCTATTTTCTACATTATATATTATATAACAATAAAAAAGAACGCTATCAGCCAAATTCATTTTTATTTTATGCTATTTTATTTATTTATAGGAAAGTGTTAAACGCAGGCATACCTTCACCTACTATATGTCGGAGAGTCAACAAGACACTGGCATTGAATAATTTACAATTTTAACATTTCGTCGCTGTCCTTCTAAAACCTCATATGTCCAGATTTTTCAGGAAATTGAAAAAACACAGTACTTCTTAAACGATGATATACTGTGATGTCAAAGTTGACAAGCACGTTTTAATACTTTTTATTGGTTAGATATATGCAAAACCCAGTGACAAACATAAAAGGTGACTAATAATAATGATTTACGACAAAAAATAAAGATCACAAAATACGGAGATCCAAGATTTCTGAAGGACAGCAGCGATATATTTCATATTAACATGATATCAATAATTATTGTTAATATCAAGTTTATTGTTAACACCAGTGTATCATGACAACCCTTAACATCAACCACCAGAATGAATGAATAAAGCCTGTCGTCCTCTTTAATAAATCACCCCTCAAACCGTCCTCAGAGACTCTAATAAGAGGCAATCTCAGTATCGTTTTCAACCCGCCCCCATCCCCTGTGACACATCTGTGGTACAGCCACTGTCCAGACAATGCCCCTGACCGTTCATCATACTAACAGGACAGAATTCACAGCATACCCTCGATCTGATGGTTAGAACTCCTAGAAGAAACCTGTCAAGGTCATGAGATAAAAATCTGCTTCAAGACTTAAGACAGACCTGCAAGACAGACTATTTTAGATTTTTTAAACTGACTAATATAATAAAATTCGATCCGTTATTCTGACCAATGGAAAACCAACCTGTTAATGCAGCAGTTTTGCTCAATGTTAACTTCTACAAATGAATCTAACAACAAAAACATTAAGAAGCAAGTTTTCATGACATCTGAGGCTGTCATTCCAAAAGAACACAAAAACCATAACTCACTCTATAGACTGGATGCCATTGGCTCTTACAGCAGGGTAGTGACTGAGCCCTCGGCGCCCCTCTACTGTGATTGGTCCTCCAAACTGATCAATGATAACCCCAGCATGCACCGCTGCTTTACACAGAACAGACGTCTGAAAATGGAGAAACAATCATGAAGGTATGAATTGTATACAACCTTTATGTTTCATAATGCATGTGCAATATGTCTTACAGTAAGTAAATATTACAGCAGTCAGATAAAAAGGAGGATTCAGGACACAACTGTTACGTTACTAATACGTAATACACTGTGACTAATCCTGCCAGCACAAGCAGAGAGACCTGTACTGAACACAAACCATGCGTTTTTGGTTAGAGCACAGATACGTTTGGCATCTTTGAGTGAGGGGGCTCCCCTATTTCATTTCGAAGCAACAATTACAGTAATTGTAACAGGCGGTAGAAATACTTAACATTCCTCGCTAAAACTAGCGCTTTATCAACGCAAAACCCTTCACACAAACCTTTGAAAAGTCCCCTTTCTTCAATAGCCTGGGCCAGGTAACCCAACCGTGACAGTAAAAGGTCTTTCAACAATTACATCCAATTCAAATTCAAACATGGAGTTTACGTTATTAACTTTCAATATATTAAATATCATGACAACATAATATATTGACGCCATATTTGAATGAAGTGCTCAGATTCTTGTTCTCGTCGGACTCAAGCTCATCAGCTATTTGGTAACACTTTGCAATAAGGTCTTATTTGTTATCATTAGTTAATGTATTAGCTAACATCAAGTCACAATATATATTTAGAATTTATTAATCATTGTTAATGTTAGTTAATGCCAATACAATGGTTCGTGTTACTTCATTGTGCATTAAGTAAAGTTAACAAATACAAATTTGAATTTGAAGTATTGTTCATGGTTTATCCGTTAACTAATGTTAACAAATGCAGCCTTATTGTAAGTGATGTGGATATTTTACAAATATGAACAAAAATGATGTTGAAGTGAAGGTGCATAAATTATGAGAATATTCTTGTTTAGGTCTCTTTTAATAAGGGGGAGATAAAGTTGGGATTGACTCAACTAACCGCACTCTTTGGCAGTGAAGTTAAAATGCTTTCAACATTTTTTGCCTTCAAGGAGTCAAACATGAGCAAAACAATGGGCTGCAGAAGGACAGAGAAGTGTGTAGGGTGTCTGGGGTGGTCTGCTGTGTTGTATTGAGATCATTAGTGAATCATTACTCTGATGAGTTTACAGAAGATTCATTGAATCTTATCTACAGAAACAGCTGTTCTGCATTCAGACAGAGATGCTTCATTAACCCGCACATGTCTCCTCCAGTCAAGACCATAAATCGGCTATCTCTAACTTGATTTATGACTTTACAATAACTATATGGTTATTCTAAATGAATTTAAGCTCATGCAACAAGAACGTCAGAATGATTAAAACATTACACTGGATGGGAAAGCTGAACAAAGATAATTACACTTTTTTTTCTAAACAAACTTAATTCACCTTATAATATGATATGTGTAACGCAAAAAAACAAGATTAGTGACAATAAACTGCCCTACTGGAAATCCGTTTCTCATATTTGCATAAAGAGGAACCGTTTTATTCACAGTGGTGTAAATCAATCTAGAAGTGACATTTATATGCAAAACAAAGAATAAATGCACATGTGTTTGGAGCAACTGTGGAATGGCTTTGGTGGGCAGATCCACTCCCATACTGCAGTGTAATTCCAGAATGCTCAGCTCCACCCAGTCTTCACAAAAGCCAATGTGAAGTAATCAATCGCTCCCGTTTTTCAAAAGCCCTCCGCGCTCGCGTATCAAAGCAGACCGCAGCAGGGTGGAAATGCAAACCCCTGTGCTCCATTGTTGGCTAAGACCCCATCGGGTGTGCGTTAAGCTCAGAGTCGTGTCTCTGTTGTCTTTCTTGAAAATCTGTGATGCGTGATTGGGGTTCATACTACTTAAAGCAAAAAGAGCTCCTCCGAACCATGACTTCAGTGTGTGGAAATGTATCATTAGTACAACACAATGCAGAGAGATAGTCGCGCTCAGGGGTGCGTTTCCCAATCGTTAGCCAACTATGGTCGCAAGTTCCGTCGTTCCAGCATAGTTCAACGATTTAAGTGCTTCCCAAAACCATCCTTCCAACGATCAATCGCAAGCAGCATTGCAAAGTTGCGTGGTTGGAACTACAGGTCTAGTTATGTGGTTAGAAGCATCGTTCCTTATTATTATTTTGACACATAGACTTACATGCGTCAAGCTTTTGATCAAAGTAAGCAAGCAACATGCAGTGCATTCCATATCCATCATTCAAAATATATACAAATTTAAATATACGCATTTTATTTTATCATTCGTTTTGATCTTGTATAAATCTTAAATATCTAAGATCTTTATTTCTTTTGTGCTGAATTTAAAGAGGGATACTTCACCCAAAAATGACAATTCTGTCATCATTTACTTACCTTCGAGTTGTTCCAAATATGTATAAATGTATTTGTTCTGATCAATACAGAGAATGATATTTGGAAGAATGTTTATAACCAAATAGATCTCGCCCCCCATTGACTACCATAGTAGGAAAAATACAATGGTAGTCAAGCGTGCCCCAGAACTGTTTTCTGTCCTACATTCTTCAAAATGTATTCTATTGTGTTCAACAGAACAAAAAAATGATAAAGTTTTTTTTCCTACTATGGGAGTCAATGGGGGGGCGAGATCTGTCTGGTTCTAAGCATTCTTCAAAATATCTTTCTCTGTGATCATCAGAACAAAGAAATTCTCGAAAACTCGAAGGGCGAGTAAATGATTATTTGTGTATTATTAAATTATTGATAATTTTTGGGTGAAGTATCCCTCTTTAAATTCAGCACTAAAGAAATAAAGATCTTAGATATTTAAGATTTATACAAGATCAAAACGAATGATAAAATAAAATGCATATTTTCAGTCCACTTGATCAATTATAATAGCTCTGAATGTCTGAGGCCAAACTGAAAATCTAGGACTCATATTCAATCAATCCAGCCCATATCGTTAATGTTTTGCAAATAAACCTGTTGAATTTTAATATCACAATTAATCCTATTGTATGATGAACACAGTTTTCGAATGGCAAGCTTGAGCTATCATCACATCTCTCATATTTTCTCTAGAGGTCTCAATCTTTCAGACTCATATTTTGCACAACAATTCTCTCTCCCACAGTGATCATCGATAACATTTTCTCAACAGCCACCGAAAGACTCTTGAAAAGAACTTTTCAATTACCCTCACCAAATCAATACAACCACAGCGTCCCGTGACACTGACACACATAAATGGCCGGCCAGCTTTGTTTTCACAACCAGGAAGAGATCTTACCACAATGGTAAGCTTTCAGAAACAACCCTAGAGTTATGGCTCAAAGCCTGAGCACATGATTCATTCCACACAAAAAACATCAAACCAGCCGTTGCGGTTCCGCCAACCCCTCACGTAACCCAAAGCTCCGACCCCGATTCACTGGAGAGGTATGCACAATTACATAAACGCCTTTTATTCAGACCTCACTGCCCACTAACTGACCGGAGAGAACAATGGAGCCAGCACAAATGATCCGTCACCGAGTGTCCTCGGGCAGTCCGCACACACACACCTCAGCTACACACAAGCCCCGTCACAACAAATGCCCGGCAGACAATAGGACGAGCCATTAGCACATTCCACCCCCGACTTCTGGCCCGCTAAACATTCCCAGTAAAGGCCCCGGGAGGTTTGAGCACCTGTGGGAAAAATCTGCTTGGGGAAGCCGCTTTTCCTGCTTGTGAGTTACAGCGACCACGACGGCATCTGAAACCCGTGAGGGAAGCATCGGGGACGCACGTCGCCGTCATAAATAACCTCTGCGGTTTGGTGAAATGAGCCGTCGCATGTCGACCGCACCTGAAGAAAACAATGGGACGGTACTCACATGTCTATAGCCCAGGGAAACGTCCCCAGACACGTCTCCCGTCACCACTCCGCATCCGGCCGGACAGAACTTCCTACGCGGGGAGAGCACAAAGCGAAACATCTGCTTACACCCGTCAGTTATATATAGCCGAAAGATAAAGCTTTCGGAAACACTTGTGTGTTGAAAATAGTCGAGTGAGAAACTCATAACTAATCAGATGTCAATCGATCTTAAAGGGATAGTTCACCCGAAAATCTCGCCTTCGAGTTGTTCCAAATCTGTATGAATTTCTTTGTTCTGATGAACGCAGAGAAAGATATTTGGAAGAATGCTTATAACCAGACAGATTTTGCCCCCCATTGACTACCATAGTAGGAAAAAATATAGAGTTCCCCAGAATTGTTTGCTGTCCTACATTCTTCAAAATGTCTTATTTTGTGTTCAACAGAACAAAAAAAATGATAAAGTTTTTTTCCCTACTATGGGAGTCAATGGGGGGGGGAGATCTGTCTGGTTATAAGCATTCTTCAAAATATCTTTCTCAGTGTTCATCAGAACAAAGACATTTATACAGATTTGGAACAACTCGAGGGTGAGTAAATGATGACAAAAAATACATATTTTTGGGTGAAGTATCCCTTTAATGATTTGATAAATGATGTAAAGCTTGCCTGAGTGAGCTATAGAAGATGGCGGTTTGAGCGATGGGGGGCTTAGCAAAGGGACAGTCGCATAGTTGTAGAGATGACTTTTTCATGCGGTTATATCCTGATCAGACATAAACATTCACACGCGCTCTCACCTGTACTTTGAAGCCGGGAAATGGCTGCCTCTGTCTAAGCATGTTAGCAGCTCTGTGGAGGAAGGCAGAGGAGGACATACAATGAGTGTAAAAATGGAGTAGGAAACGGGACGCTAACTCGACAACAACAACAACAACAGGACGCGAGTGTGACAAACGGATGACAGACTTACTTCCTGTGACATGCCTGGACACATAAACACGGACACGGATTCTTTGGTGAATAAATAAACATAAAATATTAAAAGGCGATTTATAATCGTGATGCCCTACTAACTAACAAAACAGATGATTCTTGAGATCTTGAGCTAGCGAGTCCAGACGGGGTGTTGGCTCTGTGAAGATGAGATTTTCTTCTCATTTTAAAGTGACGTTACCTTTGTGGTTGTCTGTGGAGTATGAGAGCAGAAATCCTCTTCCTGAGATGTGCTGGCTGCTGCGGAAGCGGACGGTCAGTTCACTGGACTCTGTGTGAAGCTGGACAGGCTTAGGCATGGGACCGCCACAGTATTTCCAGTAGACTGGAAGACAGAAAACATGGTGGAATGTTTATTTAAATGACTTTAATCTTATATTAATACTAACAATATATTAACAAATAAAAAAAAAAAAGCACCAAATGAATGCTTTACTTTAGCTACAGAGGAGTCCAAAAGACTAAAGTCTAAATTATACCTAATTTTTTTCACAAAGCAGTTAATACAATAGGGTATTTGTATTTGGACACAAGTGTAGGGTGTATTATAAAATTGAAACGGTAGATCTGCAGCTACATCAAGAGTTTTATTCGACAAATTTTCTTGAAAAAAAAACAAACATTGATGAAACCAGAGATGTGGGAAGACAGACAGAGTAGTTTAGTGAAAGAGGAATAAAAAGACCTCTGCCTGTACATTATATGTTATTTATATTTTCTTTCTAACGTTTTGTAGGCTTTGCATTGTTTTGCGTTTTGTTAAACACTTTCGCATAAAATTGTAAATGTATATTTTCTTCAAGCTTAAAAAAAACATTGTGCGATTCTGCAGTTGGTTCAAGAAACATCTGCTGACTGAAGAACAGATTTAACACACACAAGTTCGTGAATATCCAAACCCTAAACTTCATAAGGTAGCAAACGGGTGAAAACAATGAGAAGACGCGTCTGTCAAACTTTTCACCACTACAAAGCTTCAGTCCCCCGCGACTCCAAACCGCCGTTCAAGAGTCACTCAGAGAAGAATTTCAGCCGTCCCACAGTGCACCCTTTGATCAGCGGACGTGTCTGAGGTTCGACTCTTGACACCGTGATGCTGTTTACAGTTGGCATGGGTGAAAACTGACAGTGTGCGAACTTTTGTCCTCCAGGTTTCTTCTCCTGACCCGTTTGCTCTATTCGAATTTTATTGATACTTTGGTTCTGGTTTCATAAAAGACCCTCAATGCCGTCTAATGTTAATCATCTGTGGGTCCAGGGGTGCTTGTCTTTTCTGTCTTTTTTTGTGCCGTTCTACCCAACAGGGCTTAAAGATAATAGCCTCATGAATCAAGCCATTTATTTCATGGGAAATACTCCAATATAATTTTCTGATGTATAAATTCCTTGAAATTCATAATTTACTGAATCACATTGATGTATGCGTAGAATGAGGCCAAGCAAACTATATAAGACTTTTAGACATATTCCAACGCCCCTGAATGTCAAAAAATCTTGCTTTTGGGTTATACAAAAACACAAGTGATAACAAGTGATATTATCCTTTAGTAAACTGGGAACTTATGCAGGGTTTAAAGGAACTGACAACATGAAGTATTTTCCCATACACTTCCTCTGACAAATTGGCCTTTGTGGTTTCCTCCTGCTTTACAGTAAACATATCAATCTGCCAGCTCATGGTAACGCTCTGATATAAAGTGTGTTCCTCAGGTTTACTCACAGTAATGTGACCTGAAGGAGTACAGACTGACTAAACACCATATGATCTGCTATACTGCAATATGTTTCCCAGTCTGTGAAAAAAACATAAGTGTAGCCTATAGAACACAAAATGTTCTTGTACAAAATTTGTTCAGGGAAAATGTCATTTAATCTTAATATGTTTTTTAAAAAACCTTGCCCAGTCTCACAGACAAGGCTTAAGAGACTATTCTCAGACTAAAATTAAAGTTTGAACTTTCTTTACTGAAAATAAATTGCCCTGCCATATCTTAAAATTTGCCATTGCCATTGTTTTGACTAAAGAAGCACGTCAGTAATGTTTTTATCGAAGGCATTTTATTAAAAGCGACTTAATTGAACTAGGGCATAGTCTTGATTTAAGCTAAGCCTTGTAAACAGGGCTTCTATGTTTAAACCTTTATTAAAACTGAGGAACAAAATTGTTCCCATTCAGAGATTGTTCCTGTACTGACTCAAGCATCAACAAAAGAGCTGACAATACCAGATCTCATCTAAGGCCCTAACAGAATTCATCCTTTGAGCATTAATCAGAAGCCCAGGCACAACAGTTATAATCGTCAACTTGTAAAGACAGACACAAAGTCTGATATATTTCCTACTTTAACTCAACTCAACTTTATTAATATAGCGCTTCTTACAATTTTCATTGTTACAAAGCAGCTGTACATGAGACATATTGACTATAAGCAAAACAATTAAAGTTATACCTGCAAAAATAAGAAAAAGGGGAAAACACAGAAGACAGACATACCCACATACAAAACACTCCACACACACGATATGCACACGTGCTAACACACATAGACATAGACACACGGACACGCACGCACTCACTCTCACACATGTACGCACGCACGCAAGCACACACACACGCACACACGCACAGCACACACACACGCACGCACACACGCACACACAGACAAGCACGCACACACACACACACACACACACACACAGACACACACGCACACACACACACACACACAGACACGCACGCGCACACACACACACACGTATGTTTTATTATCTCCGTGGGGACAGTCCATAGGCGTAATGAGTTGTATACTGTACAAACTGTATATTTTATCCCCTAACCCAACCCCTAACCCTAAAGATCATAGAAAACTTTTTGCATTATTAGATTTTTAAAAATTATCGTTCTGTACAATTTATAAGCTTTTGTGCCCGTGGGGACCTCAATTTTGGTGACACGAGTCCCCATGAGTTGGTGTGCATTCAGGTTTAGGTCCCCACTAACATATACAAAACCAAGTCCACGCACACACACACACACGCACAGTGAAAGCACACATTTAAGATAAAGGAGAGAGAAACACAGGTCAAATATTAAAGGCGGGGTGTCCGATTTCTCTTAGCCGTTGTTGATGTTCAAATCACCAAAACAAACACACCCCTACCCCCATCTTTCGCTTTCGTCAGCGCTCGGCTCGGCTAATGCCCGTCCTGTGCACTGTGCACCTTACTGCTGATTGGCTACAAGGCTGTTTTGGTACTCGGCCCGACGTAATTCGTAATTCGGAAATCGATTACCCCGCCTTTAAACAGACTATAAATTCCTATATGCAATATTAATTAAAGCCACAATATGGAAAATTTGGACCGCTAGATGGCGCACTTTCGAAACAACAACAAAAGGCAAAGCTAAATGACATTATGTAGGAGAGTGGAATTATGGGACAATATATGTCGTTTTCACCATCCAGAGGCGTATGGAGATCGCCCATCATGTTCACGGACGAGGTAATGAATTTATTTTATTTTACGTCATCGTAATGAATTAGCTTGCAAGAAACGTGGAATGTAATGCTACGTTAGCCCACGACTGATATTGGACTTTGTCAATTGATTTGGTAGCGTAATGCTACACAGTTTTACCTGTTTCAAACTGTCATACAGTCGTCGTTTAAACAGTAAATTTGAATGAACCCACAGCATTTACAAGTAACGTTATTGGCTACATATTTTTGTGCGACATATACCGTATTTCATAGGGTAACTGCATTCATAACTATTCAAATAATCTGCGCATGAGTATTTCGTGTGAAAAAAAATGTGCTTACTTGTCTATTAAAACACATGCGAGAGAGGAGTCTCTGTCGAGTCCAAGTTGGTCGCGAAGCTCTCTTCATTTAAAAAACGCCACGCCGATATTAATCCTTGTTTTATTTCTTCGTTTGTCCATTAGCCTGCTTGCCTCATTTGGCCTACATTTACACTTTTTTTGGATTTCCTTTACTCGCCAAAGAGTAATCGTGATCCATAATAACAGAACAACAGATGCTGTGTCCCAGATGCTGTATAACCACTTCCGCATTTGCGTGTTGCCGTAGTTTCTATAACCGGAAACTGTAGTGCGGAGCACCGGATATTAAGTCACTGATATGCAACAAATACAAGGGAGACAAGGGACGGGCCATTTTTTAAACAGGAATTTCTCTGGATTTGCACATTCTTGGGAACATTTGGGATAATGTAAATACACAACTGCATGAAATATATCACCCTGTGCAAGTGATTTTTGGATATTTCATAACATAATTCTTCCATATTGTGGCTTTAAGTAAAACTTTAAAATTCTAATTCTAAAGCAGCCCCCCCAACCAGGCAAATAGTGCAAAACAGTATGGAAATGGTGGCGAGGAACCCAAAACTCCAATCGAGAAAAAAACCCCTCAGGAGAACCTGAGTCCTCATAGTCATCAGAACCTTTAGTCATCATATTCGGAAAATTGCTATACAATGTTTATTAAAGCAACACCTATGATATGTTTATTGCATAAATGACTTTGCCTCACCGGTTTCTGCCCCACTGGATCCTTTCAGAACCTCCAAGTAGTCCGACTCGCAGTCCTTCTTCTCCATGTTGAGGTCTCCGAATTTGAGGATGATGGTGTGACGGATGTGCACGCGGATTCGCCACTCACACCAAGAGCTGTTGGGATAGGTTCCTGGGTAGTTCTTGGAGGACAGCACACCACTCTCTTGACCCAGGACATAATGACCACAGCCATCATCTAGAAGACAGCATCGGAAAATAAGAACTTTTTTTAAAGGATAGTTCACACATACAAAGCCATTTCAAACCTGTATGACTTTCTTTCTTCTGCAGAACACAAAAGAAGATATTTTGAAGAACAATTGCGGTACCCATTGACTTGCATTGGTTTTGTGTCCATACAATAGAAGTGAAAGGGTTCCGCCAATGTTCGGTTACCAACATTCTTCAAAATATCTTCTTTTGTGTTCTGCAGAAGAAAGACAGACATAAAAGTTTGAAATGACATGAGTGTTTGTGGCCCGACATGTCTAATTCTCACCCAATGGCGTATGCTTGAGACGGGATTACCAACCGTATGACAAATGACTGTATGACAAATTAACATCCATTGATGGTAGAGAAAATACTTTCCCACACCTAATGCGAAAACAAAATTATATAGATATGACCTACGCTGAATTCTTCTAAATATCAAAACATTTCTGTTATCAAATGGCTTATCGCCATTAATTCTTTCGCAACCTAATTCTACATGCAACAGACCCAACAAGCCGATACACGCCGACGCAACATAAATCAAATAATATTGTCACATAAAAGCAGACAGAAAGTTAAATTAAAACAGTGTTTCAACACGTACATGCCTAAGGCCCCTAAGACAAGTCAAAACACAAGTCTTTACTTAGATAGACCTCAACTTGCGTTTCGTAATTCCAAGCAAACAACTCATTCACACCGATTCACTCCAGAAACGAGACGGGACAAAGTGGGTGTTAGAGACAGTCAGCTGCTGGTTACAGACCCTGTGGATATGCCCAAGGCGCAGAGATCCCACGCGGGGGGGGTGTATGCATGAATATGCACATTTGTGCACATACAAATCTCACACTTAGGCCCCTGTTTACTGATACGATACGGTCCGTTACGCCACTGTCTCTCACAGTAAAGGCACTCACACCTGTGATGGCACCAACAACTCTTTTCAACCTGACAGCTGGGCCTCCAGCAGCCATGAAGGAACTCGACGCTGATGTGTGTGCACATAACAGTCATTCAAGACATTGAAGACATTCTTCAAAAGACATAAGGTATGAACTATATAAATAGCTCGGTTGGTTTCTAAAGGAAGGTGAAATAACCAGGAAGGGACAAAAACGCTGTCTTTGACCTGAGCTGTTAGTGTTACGTCAGTGTTAAATGTTAACGGACACACAGTGGCCTTTGTGGTCGCGACTGAACTCCGTCCAGATGTAGGGCAGGGTTTGTGTGTAGAATTAGTGGGTGGAAAATGTAAACTGAAGGGACCCACCTTAGGGCAGGTGGCAGACGAATGACATCACGCATTTATAATTTTGTGAACCACTGAGCAGAGCCATTGAGAGAGAGAGTCGCGTCAACCCAATGGAACAGTTTTTTCACAGCAATGGCGGTTCATGGAGGCTTTCAATAGTTCCCTGAAGTTACTAGTAACGCATGGAGCTGCGGCTAAACAGACCAACTGAGTTAACCCATTTAAAGACGCGAGTCATTTAATGAATAAAAATTAAAGAAATAAAGAATTTAAAGGGAAAAAATTACTTCCTGGACCTGAAGGCTCCATGAATCACGTGACACGCGACAATTTTGAACTTCCGTTGGCGCAACTCTCTCTCAATGGCTCTGCCACTGAGTATAGACTAAGCTATAACATCTACGGCCACGGAAAAAATTAAGAAACCGTTTCAAAGACCATTTTCAGTTTTACCATATTTCAAATGAAAATATTGTTTCTATTTGCATTTATTTGCAGAAAATGAAAACTAGAGGAACAGGTTAAAATAACAGAAAAGATGCTCTGTATTTTTTCAGACCCTAAATTCTGCAAAGAAAACAAGTTCATATTCACTTTAAAGCAATACAACAGCAATATTTGGACATTTAGGAAAAAATATGCGATAACCTCGATTTTTATCAATGTTTTCATGTGTCTTGTCACGCTGTCAGTCTTTCACATTGCTGTTGTATGACTTAATGTCACTCCTGAGGTTTGATTTTGTGGAAATTCAACAGACACTGCATGGACTGGAATGGCCAAAGTACATCTAGAACGGTCTCTTATTTTTTTCTGAGGCTGTATGGTCCTTGACCAACATCAAGATTTTCTTTGTTGACCCTTTTGGGGTGTTCAGGTTTGTGGGACCTAGTTTTCAGCCTACTAAAAGAAAAACGATGCAATTGTTTTTTCAACTTAAAACATTTATATTTTCTCAAGATAGACAAATGTCTCTAAAGCATTTTTTTACAAATTATTTTGTACTGATTAAAAAAAACAAATTATGATTAATTTTAGACCCATGAACATGAGTAACAACACCACAAAAAGGTTAAAATGTCTAAGCATGAAGGTGTGCTATCCACTCCCGCTTTTCTTATTCATTATAACAAAAAAGGAACATGGCAGAACTTTACAATCAGACCTTTCAGCATGTTGAGGAACACCTGGCCATTTTCGGCCTCAGGGTGGAACACAAAATATTCAAAACAGAGAGAGTTCTGCATGTACAGGCAATGCAAGTGTCTCTCGACAAATGCTACGTATCAGTTCACACTAGCTGAGGACATTTGACTTAAACAACTATTATGACACAATTTATAATTGTGGGAAAGTCTGATACAAAAAGAGTGAATATATAAGCTATTATGTGCTTGTAAATATTGCTTTGTAGCCCACGCTTATTGTTTGCTCTTTAGGCAACATGTTCAATGCTTTGAAATTTTTAAGTTGCTTTGAATAAAAGCGTATGCTAAATGAATAATTAAAAACGTTAAATCACCTATAAACAATAGGTCACAAGATAAATGGCCAAAGCCCTGTTTAATCTGCATTTGAAAACATTTAGGCACTTGGGTGACAATACAGGCCAACTGTGAGAGTTAAAAGTTGAGGGTAGGAAAGTAAAAAAAACGTTAAAAGTTGAGGAGAAGGTTGGACAAGTAGGGTAAGTTACTGCCTGTATGTTTGTCAACTGCTGTATATCTTCTGTGTTGGGTAGTCAGCAGATTTTCTGATGAGCCAAAGTTTTCCAAGCACTAAATCTACCTTCACGTATAAACATACATATAACAATCTACAATTTTACCTGTTAAGTTTTAAAACTTGCTTCACGTTTACAGCTTGGGTTCAAAGGAGACACAACTTCACACATTGACCACATATGCCAGACGATAAAGGTGGGCAAAAAGACAAACATCTTGCATATTAACCACAGCTTGTTTCTAAAAATACAGATTCAAACAGGCAACCCCTCAAATTAACCATTTAACTATAGTAACTATGTTTTAAACCATTGTAACCACAAATACTATACACATATACTATGGTTTCACCAAAATAACCATATTTGTAGTAAAACTATTGTAGCATAATACAACTGCCAAAAACACATGGTTACTACACTTTTACACTGTAGTAAAACCAAGAATAATTTCCCGAAGAGTTCAAAGGACGAATCTGAAACATTTTAACTTTTGCATGCGCGTTTTCAACGATACAAAAGTGTCGCCGCACGTGACACAAACAGCAGAAAGTCGTCGTCGATCACCAGACCGCCAAACATCAGTCGCGAGCCCTTTTGTGTCCGATCATCTGCCTTGTTTTTTGTTCACTTACCCGGTTTCTCGGCAAGCGCGAGCGGGTGAATCGAGCAGACGAAGATCAGTCCATGTAGTATTGAGTATCCAGACATCTCCTCTTCAAACCGATGTGAAGTAAAAGTAAAACGCGAGGACGCATTGGAGAAGCTTCACGACAGCATGTTTACAGAGAAAAAACTCGTGTACGTGTGTGAGTGAGTTGATCGTGGATCAGCAACCCACGCTCCCCAAACGCCTTGAATGAACTCTTCCGTGTTTTCCCAACAGGCGGCACCAAGCGGTTACTAAACCAGTCAGACGGGTCTGCCCTGTGCAGATAAGGTTACAGTAAGTATCGATATTGAGTGTGGAATAGATACAAGGTAAAAAAAAACATGCTAAGTTATAATACAGATACATTTTTACATATTAATCCTTTGATAAATTGTACTACGGCGTAAAAAGAAATGTAAGTCGGTAAATTCGAGGAAAATGTTAAAATTACGAGTAAAAAGTCATAACAATACGAGTTGAAGTCGTCATAATATTTTGAGAATAGTCGCATTTTTTGACGTGACTGTTACATCACGTCAGCAGTAAGACTAAAATATTGTAACTTTGAAAATCGTCGAAATTGTTACTTTATTTTCATAATATTACGATTTATTTGTAAGTATTAGGCCTGCCATTTAATATTACTAGACTAGACCTTTAATATTGCTATTACGGACCTAAATTTCATTATCATTAAAACAGTCAATATAGTTAATATCATTTAATATTGTATAAAAAACTTTGCAGTAATTTCAGGAAGCGACCAGTGGATTCCCCACAACATATGATACACTGGACAGAGTTCACTCACTACATATGACTGGACTCCGGTCCCCGGAGAACAAAGGCCTGTTTTAACGTCCACCACCACAACAAACACAGGGACAGAGATGCAAAGATCAAATGAAGAATTTCACCAGACATAGTGTGATGATGCCCTATTTGTCTATGTATCTAATTCAAGCGTTTTACATTAGCATGGAATAAAACGCAACAAATATGACCACTATTTTGAGATTTAAGTAGGTTATGTTTTCATGTAGAAGCAACAAATATATTTTGTTTATTTGTGTCATAAGCCTATTAACATATTTGTGTATGGCAGGCACATCGTGTATTTAACGATGGTAAATTTTCTAACGACATTGCGCCCCCTTGTGAGGAGAAACCTACAGGGAAAGTGAAAATGCTACTGCAGTGTTCCATAGAATAATGTCATCTATGTTATGTATGTTGTCTAGTTTTTACTGCAATATCATACATTTTCTTTGTTGTGAGAAGAAATGTCTATAACAAAATCAAGATAAAAATGCAAGCAAAAACGAAAACATACACTCACAACGTCACAACCACACACAAAAACCACATGGGCATATATCGTGTGTTTCCTATGTTAACTTGAGCATATTATATTTAAAATGTTATTAAATCATTCTTTATAATGAATAAATCTCGCTGATAGACTGATATTCACTGGATAACACTGAGTTTGAGTCGCACTCTTAGTGAAAACCCAGTAAAATATGTTGGAACGCTAGATGGCGCTGTCTTATTTCTTAACTAAGCAGACATCTGAAGCACAATTGGACGGTTTAATTGAAAACCGTGGGTGAACAGTATTTGACAATATGTCTGCTGTTGAAATAATGTTAGATACCTTTTCCTAAATGCAAATTTGACGTATCGTTTTAAACTCTATTCATTTTCGCAATAAAGACTCAGATCATGTTTGGATTGTCACAAGCACAGGTAAAGCTGACATCAGTAATATCACAGACATCTGAACTATATCACAGACATATGAACTACACCTGTGTGACTTTCCCCTAAAATTCAACGTGTAAACCTACCTAGTTCTTTATGAAAGTTAAATTAAAATATATATTCATTTCTTTTTTGCAAGGACAAATAGCTGTTGTGCCTTTATAAAGTCCCCATGCACATCAGACAATTGATGCTCGAGAGTGTTTAAATGAATAAAAAGAAGTTTTCTATAAGGACATTTTCATATGGCTTTGGAGAGGTGGAACACAAGAGAGCACACAAGAGTACAAAATAAACAATCTCGCAATGAAAGGGAGACAGCTAGTACCAAGAATCATACTAATAGCACAAAATTCCTTGTGTTTATTTCAGTGCCCCCACACAGAGTTTGAAAGCTCAACCACTGTTTGACGTCTTACATTTCTACTTTCATTTTTACACAGAAATTGTGCGGGACCCCTGTTCATAAGGATGACATCATCATCAAATACTGTAGCTGTAGATTTATTTATCAATGACAACAAATCATAACTAAAATATCCAGGTCTCTGTTAGTTAGGACACGGGTTGGTGGTTCACCATTACTCATATTATTACGACATTTAAACTGTGCATGAGGTTTTTACTTATACTGGACTCTTCCAAAAGCAATGAAGCCACATTCTGTTCACTTAACACTTATGTGCCTTTAGAGAAATATTACCGAAATTTCAAAAGGATACCACACTATATAGTTTTCAATAGTGTGGTCAGGATCATTTTAAATATGCCAAATGGAAATATCCAAGTTGAATATTCAAAATGCATTTTGGGTGTGACAATGAACGGAAATAGTCCTTTACACACGTTTTGAGTCGTAATCATGTCTCTGGTAGAAAAAGCAAAGCTAAAAGAAACCATGGACCAAGTTTATGGTGGTATTGAAGCATTTGTGATGCATTTAATTAATAAATGGATTGCTGAAATACCTGAGAGATTTTATCTCCGGAGGACAAAGAATGAATGATGTAAGACCTTGGTAGTCCCTTTGTATATGATGGATAGGCTATTGAATACTTTAAAACTAATGTCTGGCTTTTCAGCTTTTGAGAACATGCCATCAGCACAAGTATTGCGATTGGGTTTATAGCATGGAGTGATGTTAAGTGCTTGACGACAGGCCAAGAAACACTCCTCCCTTTTTAAAAGAGCAATTTTAAAGAATGAGACAGATTTTACTAAAGAAAGGCAAGGTTACATTTTCGTATTCATCGGATCCGCTTTTCAACACGTATGTTTTTTTGTTTGTTTACGAAGTGCTGTTCGAGTCATTCGTAGAGTTGACTGCAGTTTTTTAAGGGTACCAAATTGTTCGACCTTCTGACCTTGTACGTGACTTTCACGTGTTTTTTATTGTAATCTTTGAATTTGAAAGCCTGCAGATTATTTTTACCTTATGGCAATGCTTTCTAAGATGTGAACTGTTTTGTATCTCAAAATTGCATGTAAAATTATACCAAGGCCTTTTCATCCCTGGTGAAGATTCAACAGATATTCATATTGTAACGACTTATTGGGCCAGTTCACTAGTAAAAACTCTGTCGTCATTTACTCACCCACGAGTTGTTCCAAATCTGTATCAATTTCTTTGTTCCGAAGAAGACAGAGATACTGTAGATATTAAATGCTAGTAACCAAACAATTCTTGGCCACCATTGACTACCATAGTAGGAAAAATGACAAAGGTAGTAAAAAGTGCCCCAGAACTACATTCCTACATTCTTCAAAATATCTTCCTTTGTGTTCAACGGAACTAAGAAATTTATAAAGCAAATTTGTCTACTGATGTAGACAATGATGGACAAGAACTGTTTGGTTACAAGCAAATAAATTTACACAGATTCGGACAACTTGAGCGTGAGTTAATGATGACAGAATTTTCATTTTTGGGTGAACTGTTCCTTTAATAGCTCGATAGATCAAGCATTTAAAACATTTTTTAAATTAAAACTTCTCTTTCCAGGGGGAGTAAGACGATCAATAGCCAAGATGGTGTTTTTGACAGGGGTGGGCTTCATATGAGGTCTCCAAATCTTCAAAGTAACCTGATGTACAAGGAGGAGGGATTGAAGATTTGTGCTCTTCTACAGAAAACCAAGCAGTTTGAAATAAGACAGGAGGGCCGGTGTACCTTTACTCTTTGTATTAATTGTCTTTTTACCTTGTTACTTCATAATGGACTTTTAGATGAGGCTTTAAAAACATCAGAAACACTTTTGTGATGGAACTTGCTTTTATGCTCTTTCGAGATCCTCGAGTCTTTTTTCTGAAACCAAGCACATGCTGTGACGCTTTGTAAAAATCACTATACCATGTGCTTCAATGTTCCTGGGGATAATAGCTATTCTTAGCCAACAGTGAAACTGTATACTGTATATAAATTGTGTCTGAGGCCATTTCGCTTTAAGTCGACAATAACTTATTTCAACCCTGAAGTAAAACTGTGAATGTGTGCACGTGGTCCAAAGATGAGGCCTGTTCATGTGCTTTCACTTCTGTTCACATCTCTTCATATCCTCAGAGTTTTTGTTTCATGCCATGGTCAAGTTTTATATTTTTTATTTCAAACAAAATATATATATAACAAACACACACGGAGTCTATGTTGCCGTGTAACAAAAACAAAATGCATAAAACATAAATCACAGGAATCTGCAACAAAATTGAAGTAAGTCCGAAACGGAGCAGGATGAAGCAAAAGTTTATTAATTTCCTGCCCCATTTTACACAGCCACCTAGTTCCTTAATATTAGAATAAAAAAATGATTCTTTCGTCTTAGGAAACGCTTGTTTCACCTTCACAGAAACACAGTTTGAATGGTGCAGTGTGTTTAAACGAGTCATAAAACGTCTCTTTGAAAAAAGCATTGTATCCACAATGTGTTCACGTGAATGCATGTGTGTCTGAGGTACAAGGATTAAAATGTAAAGATGAGAAATAAGTTTCAAGCTCATATTCAAGGTCCTGACATTGGGGTCGGACATACCATACCATACTGCTTTTTTCTTTGTAAAGATATTTGGTGCTTCTTTATTCCTTGCAGATTTTTGCAGCTATGCCAAGTCTATATGTGAACTATTGCTTTTTCATCCAGCAGGTCATTGTGAAGGTAAAGCTAGAGGTTATGTTCAATTACCAGAGAAGCACTCTTGTGCATTCTTCTCTCTTCAACTTTGAGCCAAACGTTTATATTATTAACCCAAGACATGATAGTGAAACTAATGGCTTCTATCAATTAGGCCTATCCGTTGGGATTTAATTAATTGTGTAACTGTCACAAAGCATTGCATTTCGCAGGGAACGCGTGGTTTTGTTGATCAATGACAAACAAGTTTAGAATTATTGCTCATTTTTTCTTTCCTGTGTTAATTTATTTCAGAGGAATCTGATGTTTGATTTTTGGTAACTATAAACGTGTCTTTGCGTCTAAAAACGCAAAATTCAGCGCTTAGGAATGGTTTTAAAAGCGCAGCGAGATAACAGAACGTGTGTTCTTGATAACAGAGATTGCCATGACAACTTGCTGTACGGTAAACAAAACCTAACGCTTGCCCCGCCGTCGGCGTCTTCTGATTGGTCCACTGCTTTTGAACTGAGATTGATGAGTTGCGCTGCGCATAAAAAGTTTACATTTTTTCAATGTGGCGTTCAAGCGCGAGACGCTGCAAAAGACGCAAAAAATACGTCTGTCTAGCGTGTTTACATAAAAAACAATGAAAGTAGCACAGCGGAAAAAAAAACGCATTCTCTGTGAACAGCGAGGCCCTTTCAACTGTAATCGTTGTGAAAAAAACACCCTATAATTTACTGAATTTGAATGACTTTACAGAGATATTTAAAGATTCAGTTACAACCATTGGTGCCAAAAGGTGCCACGCTTGACGCTTCCAGAAAGTGCTAGAGCAATAGTCTTCGGGTCGCAATTTGCTTTTTTTATATAGAAATAAATAGAGAGATACACACGCTGTAATTTTTTATTTAAAAAAAATGATCCGTTTATGCTCAAAATTATCCGTTTATGCTCAGCCCACACAATGAGCGTTTCTGGACTTTAACTGCCTTGAGAATTTAGAGGGCTCCAGTGTGTCCCACTGCTGTAAGAGATAACACATCTCTGTTCGGTACAGCACAGCTGTCTGGGCGGAAAGAGAATACCCAGCAGTCCCGTCAACCATAGCATCAATCTCTGTCCGCTTGACAGGCGCTATGTCCACCTGTTCGTGGGTGCTGCTTTCCTGGCCACAGCCAGGCTACAGGCAGGGCTACGTGTGTGACAACCACTTGTCTGTCCGCTGGTGTTTTTCAATCCTCAAATTACGTACGTGAACTCTGAGAGCCGAGACACAGCTATGTTACAATCTTTTGTACTTGTGTCCAAATGGATTGATGTGGCACACAGAGCACTTTCAACAACACTGAAAATAAGATGTTTTGCTGCTTGTCCAATTTTATTAATTTAAGTAAAATCAACACAATTTTTGTAAAATATGGTCACAACATTGAGGTTTTTTTTGTTCAGTTATGTAACTTAGTCCATTCATGTTGGCACTACATAAATTATTTGTTTTGTGTTAACATATAATTGTTACAACTAGGCAGAGGATTTATATTTCCCAGCATGCTTTGCGTAAGACTGAGTTATTTTCTTAATTAAGTGTTGTTTTATGTGTTTTTCAGTAAAGAACAGTAATGTTTAGAGGAGTTATTCATATTTTTCGGTTTTGTTGTTACCACTGTCCAGAAAAGCATTGCCTTTGCTTAGGTAGTGGGCGGTTACATTTATTGGAATTTCTGTTAACTTGGTATCTTGTTAGAGATAAAAGTAAATGTTATGTCATATTAACTTAAAACATTAATGTTGATAATGTTAAGTAAGGGATAATGTAGAGGCAGCCGGTTGTTATCGCAGAAATAAGCATATATGTTATTAAAAGACATATTTATAATTCATTTTTGTGTAATATTAAACTGCCCCTCTCAAAATGATTTGCAGCATCCGGGTTACAGGGTGTTATTAGTTTTGAGCAGTTGTTATTTGAAAATAACAACCCTTGGAATGTCGCGACTGGCCAATCAGAATCAAGCATTCAAATGAGCCGTGTAATGAATGAAAGTATGAAACATCAACATATAAAAAACATGTTTCTTTAACAAACATAAATTTGGCAACTTGAACATAATGAAATTACCCTGTGTAAACAAAACTTTATTATGTGCAACCAATGTACATCATTTTTTCATGTTAATCCAATAGATTTTTTTTCCAGTGAATGTTCTGCAATGTGACACGGAGAACTCGGAAAATTATACCAATTTAAACATTTTGAAACGATTATTATAGAGTTTTTCTGTCCTTACATTGACTTTTGAATGTTATTTGTCAACCACACAAATCAAGCTCCTATAACATTCAGACCAAAAAGCTCTTGTTTATCATTCTTGCCATACGCAGAGTTCACATATTTTAAAGCACTATTGGCACTTAATCTCATTTGATCATTATGATGGGTTTTAAACCAAATCCATTGGTTTTATTACATCATCTTGTCTCAGGATAATCTCACATAAATGTGATTTTGATGCATTCAGCAACAGATCTGATGAAATTGCTGTACAGTTCATGCTAATATCATAATATCAGTCATCTGGACTGCAGTAGTAAGTTATACATGTGGAACAACTGTTGCGACTCAGATAAGTCTGACAAACTGCATGCACTCAGTCACTATGACCTTATCATGAACTGATGTAAACTTGTGCACATGTGCAGGGCATGACCTACAGACCTGTTATAATTTATTCAGTTACTATACTATACTGTACTATACTGCCATAGATAACACAACACTAAAGTTGATGTAGGACCGGGGCTAGTTGTCACAAACTATATGGTCACATTGTCACGTTAAGGGAAAATAAAGGAAAACGGGTCTTATATTAAATACATAATAGTAAGTGTTCTCAATTCATATCTACGGAAGTTGTGCCTCTTGCTCTCGGGGTGCATTGTGGGATGTCTCATAAATAGATGTTTCCTTTTGCATATTGCTGTAGAGATATTTAAAGGTTCACCCGAAAAAATAAGTTCTTTAATCATTTACTCAGCCGCATGTCATTCCAAACCTGTATGACTTTCTTTCTTCTGCAGAACACAAAAGAAGGTATTTTGAAGAACGTTGGTTACCAAACAACATTGGCCCCCGTGCCGTTGACTTCCATTGTATGGACACAAAACACTGAGACATTTTTCTATATATCTTTGTTTGTGTTAAATCATATACAGGTTCACAACCAGGGTGAATAAATAATGAGAGAATTTTTATTTTTGAGTGAACTGTTTAAATTGCAGGTTTCCATTATGACACCTTATATACTGCTACCGGGGCATGTTGTCACAAAATGTCAATGTGTCTTGAATTAAAAATCCCTATAGTCTAGCAATACTTAAGAAAATGTCTATAGTAATTATTTATTGAAATGTGTGAGTCCAGAGTTATTATAGTTCAGCTTTATTGTATTTTTATTCATATTTTGAATTAGCATTTATTTTTATATTTTTAGTTTTTAGGGCAATTTTATTTTCATGTTTAGCGATTTTACTATGTGCTTTTGTCATTTTATTATTTATTTGTTTATCTTTTATGTTATTATGTATAGTTAAATCTATTTTTTTATATTAGTTTAGTTTTTATTTGATTTTAGTTATTAATTTAGTGCTTATAAAATTGAGTGCATAAACTTACAGTAGTTTAATCCTGAGGCAACATTTCTGTTTTTGGTTTAGTGTAAGTAACAACATTAAGAATATGTTAAACTATGTTTATGATCACATATAAATCAAATGTTATAAGTTAATGAGTGTTCTTACACAATTCTGCTGATTTAATGAACCGAACACATTTACTTTCTCTATAGGCTCTTAGTTCAGTTTCACAGCGTCGCCTCTCATCTTAGTTTTCTTTTCTCTCTCCTCTATTTTCTTTCCGCTCCATTCAGACGCTGCTTTCAGCTTTTCATGTAGCTAAGGTCCATTAGTTGCCCCCCATCCCGTAAAGCCCCTTCAGCCCGGGGCACGGCTCTAATGGCAGGGGTGGCTGGAACTGAGCTCTTAACACATCCAAAGCAGGAAGTTAAGGGTTCTCAAGTTACCTGGCCAGGTAAGACAATGTTTGTTTACTTTTATCACTGCAAGTCCGGAGGTCATGAGACATGAACGAGTACTGAGGTTTACACACAATCTTGATTTTGTGTGAGATGCAGCAGCGTTGAGAACTCTGAAACAAAACCCATATTTTTTATATCTGGACTGACAGTGGTACTTTTGTTACAGCTATATACAAGATCTTCTGATCTTTCCTGCAGCATAAACAAACATGTTAGTCTGCCCTGTTAAATTTTTATTCACTTTTTTGAACAAAGAGAATAAAGAACAAGAAACTGTTGAAAGACACTTTCTGTTTTTACCTTGAAACACTCAACATTTAATTTTACGCTTCGGTTTTTCACCTTCTCACCCTTTTAGTCTGCTGTACCGACAATATTAAAATGTAAACAGCCTCTCCACATGTGATGTGAGAAATAATGTTGACTCCCAAATTGCGTTCGCGTCAACAAATGATATTGCTCAGATGTTGCTTTTTCAGGTTCTCAGGTGATTTCTTGGTCTTAGTCTCAGATGTTTCTTATGAAATTGCATAGGAGAAATGAAAACAAAATCAAATGAGACAATTGGTCAAAATAAATGAAGAGTATGGGGGTATAAAATGAATGTAAGGTAAAATAATCTGGATTTGGTTAAATTTAATGATTGATGTTTGATTTCATTCATATTGAGATCTTTAATAATATTGAAATTCGGATTGCAGACTTGACAAATTTGTGACATTGTTGAGATCTCTTCTGAAACTCTAATGGAGACATTTGTGAGATTTCTGCCACTTTTTCTCAGGAGAAATATTTGAGATGCTGGAGACTTAAGCAAAAGTTTCCATTTCCTCTCCTTTTAATCTCATTGATGTCTTAGTAAAAATAATTGAGATATAACTGAGAGCTCATTTGTGATTTCTCTTTATTTTGGGCAAGTGCAATTTATTTAGCACTGTAACGCAACCTACAATAACTGCACCTTTGCAAAACTGCCTTTACATAATGACAGGTTCATCAAAAAATCATTCTGAAATGTGCAAAAAAAGACGCTCATTTATTTACTTGTTGTTAACATTGTTTAAATACGAAATAATGTGTGGTTAAAACAGTATTTGTATTTTAAAAGATTGGGGGAAATTAGATTTTGGCTCCTTTTTAAACTTAATTTTTAGATATGAAAGATTTTGTTCTTTTACTTTTTCTATCTTTGTTTGTGTTTACATCTCTTTCTCAACTCAAAGCACAGCCGATTGGGCCTTATACACTGCAAGGTACAGTAAGCTCTGGCACAGAGTGTTCCAGACTTCCAGTGTTCTTCCAAGTCTTCAGAAATGGGTCTTGGTAATCTCATCACTTCCCAGGGGTGGCCAGAGCAACTTTGATGAAATCACCAGGATGACATACAGTATTAACACTGAGAGCCCAAAGTGTGAAAAGGCAACTGCCCATCCAAAAAAAATCAATGCCACAAAAAAAAAGCCAAATGCATAGCACCAGGCCTGAAACGGGAATAAACACATGAGCATTGGCGTGTAATGTTGCCTTTTCATTTTTTTTATGTCCTGGAATGTTCTGTTCCTTTAATCTGTGTGCAAGCTACTTTAAGCGCTGTATTTACTTTAAGCGCTCAATGTGACAGAATGTATGATGTGATCTGCTTCCAGGGCCGTAATTTCTGAGGCAACAGGTGGAAATCATTCTAGAGGTCACAATAATTTTATCGTGATTTATGTATAAGGTCCAATATAAATGTATTTGCACAAACATATGTGTAAAAATGATATATACATAACGGGATAGTTCAGCCAACAGGTAATTTCTTTCATTATTTATTCACCCTTAAGTCGTTCAAAACTTGTTTATGACTCTTTCTTCTATGGAACACAAAAGAAGATATTTTGAGAAATGACTATGATACAATTATACAATGCAAGGCAATTGGGGATAATGTCAAAATATCTACTTTTGTGTTCTAAAGAAAAAAGCAAGTCATACAATAAAATAAAATAATGTAAAATATTGATGTTTATTCAGTGACAAAATATGCTATACATTTTATGAATGTCATTCATGGAAACTAATTGCCATATGTCAGTTTAACCCACTCTCTCTCTCCACAGGTAAGTGTGTGTTTGGCACTTTTGTCATTTGATATTGCTGATCCATATGTTAACTTAATACAGGGAAATAATTACATGCTGTGTTAACATCCCTCACTATATAAATGACAGGTCACTGAATTAACTCCAGAGAGACGTAAACAAAACTCAATAAAAGTCCATCTGCTTCAATCAGTTTTGGCAGTGAGAACCTAACCATTCGGTTTCCTAAACTCAACCACATTACTCTTCTTAAAAGTTATAGATTTTCACTCAGAGAGGTGATATGTACTCAGGTTGGTTAATGTAAGCTGGCAATACATTTGTTGATGCATGTATTTCAGCAGAGAACTTTGGGTCGGATCAAATGTCCTGCGTTTACATGTGTCTTCACTTCCATTTAAAGTCTGCTGCCGCACTGCCCGGGGGTAAAGCGCGCTTACAGATTCATTTATGAATGGAAATGTAAGGAAACCTAAACACAGCCATGGAAGAAACTGCCGTTTAGGTTAAATCACAGATTTGACACATGTTAAAGCACGCAGGGGTTTGATTATTCGTCGCATTTACCCTGCTTTTAAAGCTCCTTATGTGCCATTTTCCTGTCATTTTTTCACTTTTCAGTTTTTTAAAGCAGAGGCTTTGTGCGCTTCATCAGAATAACTGTAACAAAGCACAGCTATGTGAGGAATTCTCAGGACGAGACCTTTGGGTTCATTTGCTTCTGTAAGGCATGTTGGGCTTCAGTGAAAAGCCAAACACTGTGCAGTGGGGTGAAATGTGATATCTGAGTTTAACACTTCAGACACAACATCATCTTAAAAGTAAAAGTGATGCTTCATCTCTGCACATGAAAGGTGGAGTGCTAAAATGATTGCATTAGCTATATCAAAACAGTATCTTGTAGCTGGTACTGTACATACTGTTATGACATCAAATGGGATACCATTGTAATTATTCCAGTATAGCATGATTATTCAAATCAAATCCTGAAAAATGAATTTTGTTTTCTTTTCTTTTAATCTATTCCATTTATTTATTTAGAGTGCTAAAATTAATGCATTATCTAAACAGTGTGTTATTGCTGGTACTGTACTGGTGGTACAGTAATGCCATCAAATGGGATACCATTCCATTTATTTAGTTGCCAGGGATTTATGCATTTTGTAAATTGTATAAATTCAACAAAGATATGTTATGTATATGTATATGCATAACCACAAAATAAAGGTGCACCATGATTCTGAAGAACCATTTTTTGGCTGCACGGTTTCATAAAGAACCTTTAACATTTGAAGAACCTCTCTGTTTCACAAAATAATTCAAAGTTTTTTGTAGTGGAATAAAAGCGTTATTTAAGCATTGACTGAAGGGTTCTTAGAAGCCAAAAATGGTTTTATGACCTCACTGTAAAGAACTTTATGTAGCAAGTTTATTTTTAACAGTGTAGAAAATCTGCAGCTTGGGACAATGTTCAAATATATAGGTTGTTTATAAACATTATTTGACTGTAGACTATTTGATGTTCCTTTTTAAACCATTTACATATTGTTTTACGATATTTGACAGATTTGACGGATTTCCAGATTGTGTGACAAACCAACCCAAAATACAGCGCACAGGTCTGTTGTTTGTTCTGGAGTATTGTGATGGTCATCCTCTAAAGTTTGACAGCTCCAGCCCTTGGGGTAGGAGCCAAAGGTTCCATAAACCTGCTGGTCTTAGACAGAGGATCAGCAACATTCCCTAACCATCTGCACATCTGCAGTTCTCCGACCTTCACCATCCTCAACTAAAATTGTAATGTCATGTAATGTGATATGCTCATAATTGGTTGAACATGTTTTTATGATATTTAAATAGCTTAGATGATTAGTGTTATGTCAGAACCGTGGTACACTTACCCTTGAAACAAACTGTATTCTACAAACGGCACAGGTTTAAGTCTGGCTTGGTCATCTTCATGTTCCTCTTCAAGATAAATTCCACAAAAATTAACAATATTCTTATTATGCAAAGCTATCTTTACAAGTCGTATGCACGAGCTGTGCAACGCCCCGGCTTTGAGGGTCGCATTGAAATTCACTGCTTATGTTGACTAATGTGAAAAATACCATCAGCACGGGTGTGAAAATTGACAGCCATGTAGCACTTGTGCATGTTCCGCATGTATTGTAGCGTTTGGCCTTCAGCTCCAGCATTAGCGCGGTTCACATTCCACATTCACCGCGGCGAGCTGTTATCACACGCCATACAACCTCTGTTTCTTCTGCCCACAATGGGAAGTTCCTTCTGAACACTTTTCAGTCGCTGTCTCACAAACCACAACCCTGAAAGCTTTTGTTTGTAACTTTTAAAAAAGACCACACATGAGAAAGGCGACAAGCTGAATTGCTTGTCATGAGGGTGCTTTTAACACAATCAAGAGGTCTCAAGATACTAAGGTGTCAAGCTCAGAACCAAATTGTATCACTATCGTTCCTGAGGCTTAATAGGGTGCTTCATTTATTCAACTTCAGATGATAAAATGTTAATAGCCAAAATTGGTAGATTTCATATTGATAAGAAGTGTAAGTGTTTGAGATTTGACTGTAGATTGCAAATCTCTTTAATAAGATTACACCGAGTTGTGGTTGGATATTCGGCAGCTCTGTCTGTGTTTGTGCAAATCAAAGTGTGTCAGTCATTGTGGCATTTGTTCACAGGCTAAATAAAAACACGACTCCCTCTGTGATCTGGCCGACATGTGTTTACGTTCACATTGAGGTTGGATTAACACTGGAGATATACCGAGATTATTTTAAGAAGAATTGTTTTTTGACAGACCTCTGATCCTTTATTCTGTAGCATCAGTAAACACTGTTCATCAACCACATCTTGCAACCATACTGTTTTTTGTACGCTGATATCCAAAATACGTGTCAAAAAATTACATTAAAGGAAAATATGAACCGAGGGGATCGAAACTGAAACTGTGTATAAAAGTGTATCAATGTCATTGCATTAGATCAAAATGTTAAAACAAAGTGGCATTTACAACGAAATCTTTAGATATTTCCTCAGAACTAATGTCATGTAAAATTATTGTCAACCAACTGCTTCAGAAGTCATAGTTCACACAGATGTCCTAGACCACAGGTGTCGTTCCACAAAGTTTGTCTCAATTTCAAGTTGTATTTTTTCTTTTATCTAACTAAACCATTTTTGTTCAAATTTCCTTTGATATTGATACTTTCGACACTTTAAATTTCTGTGCATTTATACATTCATACACTGACATTTTTTGCTGCCTTAAATTTTTATGTACAATCAAACTGAATTTAAAGTTACCATTTAAAACTTTAACCAGTGGTGAGTTGTTGTATGTTGAAATCGCTTAACTTATTTGATGAGTTAAAGTCATTTAAAAACAATTCAAAAAATAAAAATAAATAAACACAATAGTGGAAGTGACTTGTTAAGCCAATTTGATTGTACTTAAAAATTAAAGACGTCAAAAATGTTTTTACAGTGATTACGTTTGGATTAAAGGTAGAATACAATGTGTAATTTAACATTGCGTCATCTGCACCCTGTAAACATTTAACACCAACGCCCCACACATAATTATATCACCGGCTACATGTGCAGTCAATCGCCGAATCATAACAGTTATCACATTGGTGTTTAACTCGACCGCTTGATTGATAGATAAGATGCAAGCTGATTAAAATACCAGCCAACTGTTGATCTGCTTTTTAAAGTGTGGCGGCATTGACCTTTCACATGGCCGATGATTGTTCTGTCTGGCAAACGGTGTGCACGACAACTGCGTACGAATTCCTCGACGGCAATTCAAAAACATGCAACAGAATGTGTTTTGATATTTTTGGGGGAATGATTGACAACTCGCCCTCTCAACCCTAATTAACCCCTCGTCAATTACAAATACATGAACTTCAAATCCTCCAGTCAAGGAAACGGCAGATATTGAGTGTCGCTCTGTGCGTAATTACATACCGTGATGTGCTAACCCAGTGCGTGCGCTTCTAAATACTCCAGTTGTGCTAATTTTAGCCCTGGAGTTACCAGGCATGGATAATGTAACAGCTTTACGTAATTGTGTGTGTGTCCATAGTTTTTTTTTGACTGTGAGAAATATAAACTACAGTGCAAAGTATGTCAATGTGTTGCGATTTCTCATCAGAATTTATTCTTGTAGGCCTACAGAAATATCTGTGTGATTTGTTGTCTTGATCGAAAACAACTTGCAATGACCTATCTTGAAATATATCAGTGGCATTGTTTTGTCTTGAGATGCACACAAGTCATGTTTTTTTTGTAAAATATGTTTTTAAAAAGGACCCAAATATCCTAATTTAACTAAGGCCTAGTCCTGGCTTAAGCTAAACCCTGTCCCGGAAACCACCCGAAAGCACTTTCGCACATTAAGTTTGTACTTAATATACTAAAAATATAGTCTTTAGTATTTTTAATTAGTGTCTCAAAATAGTACAGTTGCTTACACTTAGATCTTAAGTTTATCCTAAAAAGTGCTAAAGACTATTTTTGTGGATATTAATTACAAAATCAGTGTATGAAAATAGAGCCCTTTAACTATATTTAAGTGTATTTTAGAGCACTTTGTTTCACCTGGGACATTTCATGTCAAAAATACTCTTTTGTATGACACATAAATTAGTGATTTATGTAATAAAGGTGATAAACTGGTAAATACAAACACATTTGCGTGTTCCTGTAGCTCAATTGGTAGAGCGTTGCTGCAGGAGTGCAAAAGTCATGCATTTGAATAATTTTAATAATAAAAAAATGCACACATATAGAGTGCAAGTTGCTCTGAACAAGCATCTACCAAATGCATAAATGTAAAGAGTCAGAAAGATAAAAACCCCCCATTAGAAAAAAGTGAAAAACCTCAAATGTTGTAAACATTTATACATAAATGATGTACCCACCAAGTACAACATTTATGTTTTGTACAATATTTTATGTTTTGTTCCTGTGGAGATACAAAAAGGAGCCCTTAGGGGTACCGCCACAGTGACGGTTGTTCTTTGTTGTATTGTGGTTCAAAAAGTTGGCTTCTCCTACTTCAGCAAACTCAACCTCTGGCCACCCCTGTCTCGTCTCTCATTGCCAATATTAATCTACAGCTGTCCGCTATTCACTCCCAACAACCCGAAAGAAAAGGATCAGATGGCTGTGTGATTCATGCTTCGGATTCACAGCTCAGTGCACAAAACATTTTATGGTAAGACGTATAGTTCTTTCTACACCGTTTTCTTGCTTTCTAAGATCTACTGAACTGAGCTACTGTCGATACTGAAAAAGCATCTTTTGTGTCGCCTCTCGACAACATCTATAATACACCAGCCGGCGGCAACGGCGGTTTATTCTTGGGAAGGTCAATGTTGTTCTTTACATGTACTGCTTAATATCTGGCTAATAGCTCTGTAAGCACTTCACTCGCCTTTAGAATTCACTCGCGCTCGGCTCAATGCCTATGAAGACGCTGGCAGATGATAAAGGTGACATTAAAAAGTCATTAAAAAAGACCCTGAACGGAGAACAAAACAGGTAAAAAGTAAAAAAAAAGAATTTATTTAATCCCTTAAAGGGAAAATTAAAATTCCATCATGAATTACTCAGTTGTTCCAAATCGGTATAAATTTCTTTGTGTCTTGTAAACACCAAGAAAGACATTTGGGAAAAATGTTAGCAACTGACATTTCTGGGACATCATTGACTACCATAGTAGACAAAATTAAACGTTTGTCAGTTGTGCCCTGTTTGCTTTTCGAAAATATCTCATTTTGTGTTCAAAAGAACAAAAAAAAAGATACAATAATGTTTCCTACTGCGGTAGTCAATGATGTCCCAGAAATGTCAGTTGCTAACATTTTTCCAAATATTTTTGTCAGTTGCTAACATTTTTCCAAATATCTTTGTGTTCATCACAGGTTAGGCAAAACTTGAGGGTGAGTAAATGACAAAATTTTCATTTTTGGGTGGAGTAGCCTATCCCTTTAAAGCAGTGGTCACCAACCCTGTTCCTGGAGATCGACCGTCCTGCAGACTGCAGCTCCAACCCTGCTTCAGCACACCTGTCTGCAATTATCAAGCAAACCTGAACACCTTGATTAGATAGTTCAGGTGTGTTTGATTGGGGTTAGAGCTGAAATCTTCAGGACGGTCGATCTCCAGGAGCAGGGTTGGTGACCACTGCTTTAAAGGGTTATAGCTCACTGTGTTCTGCTTTCATCTTAACAACCAAACCAAGCAAAGAAACCTTCATATTAGAAGATGTAAAAGTTTGCATATCGATTCCGAAACCAAAACGCAACGTTTCTATGAATTACCTCAGAAGTAATGCACAATAAAATGCGTATCGTCAAGTTTTATGTCTTTGAATGAACAGATAAAAACAGACAACACCTCATTTTCCTCAATGCAACATCATGGAAAAAAAATACTTTAGAATGTAATATATTACATGTGATACAATCAAACACGTGGTGAGATGTCACCTTGACGGCGACTAAAAATGAATGAGAACATTCTTTTAAAAAGTACAAATGAAAAATCAACCTGCATATTGTCATGATCACACATGCGGTTTGATCTTATACTGTGGCACTGGACAAAGACACAACGTATATACAGCAGGGTTTTTTTTGTCTGTCCACTTCCAACAGCATTGACAGCCGGCACAACACGTCTCACAAAAAACCAAACCAGTTGTTCCCTTTAGCTGCACGTCCGGCTACAACAAACCTCTTTTATGAAATCCAGGGTGCTTGCTCGGTCAAACTCCACACAAACTGCCATTGTGTGTGTGTGTGTGTGTGTGTGTGTGTGTGTGTGTGTGTGTGTCTTCCAAGTTCCACAACAGTTGTCGATGACAGGTGTTGAAAGCAATATAGATAGAGTCAAGTGGCTTCAAATAGCCTCTCTCTGTTCTGGGATACGGAATGCTGCTCTCTCCAAAAACTGTCATTTCTTTAAAAAAACATCCATTCTCAAGTTCGTCTCTCAAATGTCCCATGCAGAAATGTTCGTTCCAATTTAATTATCTCGTTCAGGGTTTGTTTTGCCGAGCGCGCAGAAGGTCGGGGAAGGTTCGAGAAGGGGTTCGAGAGCAGCTGCCAGTCACATCACCGTGTATTTCTGGAAAGCTCTCGTGTGGCCTCTCTTTGTGCTGTCTTTTCTAGAGAGTTTTGCACTCGTCCGAATGGTTCTCGGAAAGGTTTAGACCGGGATTTTCCACCGTGCCTTTGTTTTCAGCTGCGGATGGTCCCGCTGCAGAGCGTGTAGCGCCAAGCTGCAAGTGAGATGAGAATCTGTTACAGAAAAGTCTCTACAAGCCAGAGAAAAGACAAGCCAGATGAGGAAGGAGTGGCCGCAGGGCACTAAAACCAGTACAGGTCCTTGCTCTTATCCTGACTCTGTAGACCTGAGAGAAGGAAGGAAAGGAGAAAAGGAAAGCGTAAGGACAGAAGAAAAAGAAAATAAGGAGCAAATATAGGGGAGCGAGTTGACCAGAAGCAAGAAAGCATTTGAAAGAGTGAATAATGAAGTAATGGGGCAGCACATTTTTGCACACCGCGTTGGGTCTGTTATAACCAAAAACTGCATTTATGAAGCAAAAACTGCTAAAAATAGTTTTGGCAGGACGAAAGCTGCATGAACAATCACAGACGGAAAGAATCAGTCATTAACTTTTGCAACATTTCGTATAATTCAGTTCTGTGTTGTTAATGGCAGAAAAATGACACATTTCACCCTTAAACATCTGTTTCCAAAACTATATTATCAGTGATTTACTGTCATTCACACCTGCATCCATATTCAGACTCAAGCTCTGGCCCATATCGGAGCTCGTCGCCGTGAAAGCGCCCGTCCACGCTGAGCTGCCTGGCTCGCTCTTGCTGATATCGCACGGCGAGGGTCCGGACGCGGATACCGTGGCAGGGGGAAGTCTATGTGGTCGCACCGAGGGCACGAGCAGAGAGCCGTAACGTGGGTCAAAGTGCGTTCCATACATTTCGTGCACAGAGGGCCGGGGGTATGCTGACCCTTGGGTGCCGATGGCCCCGCTGAGCGAGTAAGGGTGATGGTGGTGAGACGGGTGCCAGGGCTCCGGGGTGCTCTGGTGGAGGTGGCTGTGTAAGGAAGCGGTAGAGTACGGGTCTGCTGGGAAGGGAAGGTCCGAGTGAGAGGAACCAAGAGCGCTGCTGAGAGTTGCTGTGACTGACGGCTGATACGCACTGTTCCAGAACGAGGGAGGAAAGCTTCTCTGGCTCATAGGGAATGATCCGTCTGGAAAGACACATTTGGATATTTTATGTCAATGAGGAATCAAATCTATAAAGTAAAACGATAAAAGAGTATTAATGTGATTGTAACATGTTTGTGTGCGTGCTTATCTGTATATTAGTCTATAATCATTTTATCCATTTTTCTTAATGTCTACGTTTTGAATACACATAAAGCATTAAGCTCCACAAGACAGATGTGAAATACAATAAAAGAAAAATCGTCCAACGTGCTTTCACCGCTAATAATTCAGAAAGGATGAGAAGATCAATCATAAAGCTATTGATTCTCACCTCTCCAGGACGATGCACCTCTTGCACTTTTACTGTGGTTGGATGCAGATGCGTAGCTGCTGGACTGACTCAAAGCCCGACTGAAATGTTCATCCACCACCGAACTGATGTCCCCTTGAAAGTATGTGAAGAGCACACATCTGGAGCTGATGTACTCGGCCTCGGGCGGGTGATCTTTCTCTCGGGCACAGTCCTCTTCTTTAATGGGTGGCCCGGAGATATTGGAAAAAGACGAGCTGCTTCCACTGACCGTTTCTGGTGCTTCTTGCATTTTAGAGTAAAACGCCAATTTCTGTAAACATGTTCAAAATGGCATAATCAATTTACTGTAAAGTCTGTTGCCTTATTTAAATAATTGTTATTAAAAAATGATTGATATATTGGCAGACAGGTAACGAATATGGTCATATTGTATATGCCAGGCCATTCGTTTTGTTGTCATAATATTTCAAAATATTAAGATTTCTTCTCTTTTTTATAGAAAAATGTGCATATATAGACTAAGAATAAGTCTCACATTAACATTAGAAAGAGAAACAGGCTCATCAAACGAAATACATTTGACTAAATTTAAAACCATGACTTCTGGAAAGTACTGAACAACACTGTCACCTAATACATTTTTTTACCTTTAATAAAAATATTTACATTACATTTACATTTAGCAGACGCTTTTATCCAAAGCGACTCACAAATGAGGCATAACAATGGACGCAATCCGTGCAAAAAAAAGGCAGAACAAGACATTTATTTAAATCGTCGTTTATTTAAGTTTAATTGAATTTTAATCTAAACTTGTAAAATTTGCTTACACTTACTGTCATCAAGATATGTGAATAATATGACAGTATGTTGCCTAAAGCTATAAAACTACTTAAAACCACGAAAGTCCTTTAACGAAAGTTTTAAACGCAAACAAACAACGTAACAAGTAACTGTAAAGGCAATAAAATACCATAAATAGGTAAACGAATGCACACATACGTTGCTACAATAGAAACATAATAAGACTTATAAACGAACGTACCTGATGATGATACGGTGAATATGCTGCGGCGAAATAAGGCTGAGGTGGACCATAAACTTGATACATTACATCCAAGCAGCTCATGGCGAATCTAGCTGTTAATATCACCTATCAAAACTTAATAACGGGACGAGAAGACGCTTCATTTGAAATAAAGCAGTGGTTCAGTGAGCGCAGACGGAAAATGAAGCAGCGTGCGTCGCGTTCGCCAGAAGCGCAATGAGCACTTTTTATGTTCTGTACTCTGTCCTTATGCGCGAGCTTGAGTCAGTTCAAAGAATCGGTTCTTTCGGACGAAGCAGTTCTGTGAATCGATTCATTTGATTCAACATTTAAAAAATGTATTTTTAAAAATGACAATTAAACAAAGTGAAACAAATGTTTATTATTTACCTCACAGTTCGTTTTTAACGTTCACGCGATTAACAGGTGCTCTGGGAATCAGTTTATGAACTAGGTAGGCTAGAATGAATCAATTCGAATGACTCCTCAAATCGGACATTATTATCAAACGAGGGGATTTGACGTCTCTCTACGTGAGACAGAGACCAAGAGCTCCCAATACAAAGTGCCTAGAATCTGTTTAACCAGCACAGTGTTCTGTAATTAAAATGTAATAAAAGGAACAGCACTTATTTAAGATATTGTTTCTTTAGATATATTCATTGCTTCTTTATTATAGATTTAAATTATTTATTTAATTGCAATTTCAATAATACACTGCAGTGATAGTATATATAAATAATCTCCAAACACAATATATATCAAGATAAACAAATTAATTATACAGATGTCATTCAAACATTTCCTAAACTTTCAATGTACAATTCAATTACTTTAATTCTAAAGTGTGTCACCATCACAGTTTAAAATGCCATGGTTCAATGTGCCCAGTTGCCCTGGGCTCCTTAGATTTCCAGGTCGAAGGTCAAATAGTTTTAACGCAATTTGTACTGGGGTCAAGGGGCATTTTTCTGTCACTAGGACCCTTAAAATCAACAATATAGCGCAACTGAGAAAACACTGATACACTCGGAGACAAAGACGATGCTACTGTAGTAACTGATACACAGCACAGCAGCTGAGGTCACGTAGTTAAAGCTCATCATGATTTTACTGGGAATTTCACGGGAATGTTCGGTATTCCGGCACTCTGCTCACTTCATGGAGTCCTTCACATATTAAGTTAAACTAGCGCTGTCCAGAGTGCTGGAGGTCAAATATTCCGGTTATTTCTCAGCAAACACTAATGCCAGTATCTGGGGTGTAAACTGCTTCTCTTTACAGATTTAGTTCTGCATTTACTATCTGAGATAGGTTTCCTCTGGGGATTTGTATATATTTGTGTATTTCCAAAGAGCTCTGCTTTCGTATACTCAGTGAATGATTTGAATTAAAAGGGCATTAGTATTTTGTGTGTTGAGGCAACAATGAGGCAAATGTTTTTCTATTTAACAACAAAACACCAATGAGCATGTTAAGATATTGTCTTTGCACTTTGCAAGAATAATTTCTACAACAAAATTCTGAAATTCTGAAAATAAAAAGCGTTCTGTCATGCATCCTGTCCATTCGTGAGTGATGACATATAATGTGCACAAAAGAGAAAAGGTCTGAAAACATGACACTAAAATTTGTTCACGTTTGTGTTTGTTTGCTTATTTATACTTTTTAAATGGCACATTTTCATATTATTTAAATGTTTCAAGAAGATTCAGCAGAAAAAGTAAAACAACTGAAAATGTATTCAGATAGATGTTGTAATAAAATCCCTACTAATTGTATCTCATTCAACTCAAATCTATCGGTCTCACTTCAAGTTTAGCGGTTTCACACCTGTTCGCAGATAAAGTTTCAGCGTGCAAGAACTCTCCATTTCTGATATGCTCTCAAACAATAAGGGTTTTAGACAGTGTAACCTGACAAGGTTTCTATTTCTACCCAAACAGCTTAAGGACAAGGAAATGTTGAGTGCTAACACACGGCTAATAGAACCTATCCTGCTGAAACAACAGTGCATTCAACACATCTGATGAAGAAGAGAAGATCAGGGCACAACACTTACAGCTTTAACTGGCCCCCGGTTTTCAACATAAGCTCTTTTCTCTAACATGTAAGAATAAAGGAGTCTGCTGGCTTTGTGCCTCCGCTGACAGAAAGGACCCTTGGCCCCGGCCATCAATTTGCAGGTAATCTTCAAACTGAGGGTGGGGCCGGGGGGTGGATTGTGGGGTTTGGGGGGTATGAGAGAAAAAGCGCACAAAGACATTGTCAAGGCAAGTTGAAGAGAGGAAGGAATGTAAACATGTACTTGAGAAAAGGATGTGGAAATGTTTTAACAAAATGGTGACACATGCTCAGGTTTCTTTCAAAAGGGTGTTTTTGATCGCGTGCAATATTTGTAGATTTCTCACTAACACAACAATCTGGTAACCCTCCCTTTTTGTGTTCCATGCAAGAAAAAAAAAACATTTGGACAGATTTGAACAAGCAAAGGTAAGAGAGCAATGACAAGTGAACTTCTTTAACAAATAACAAGAAATGATTACAGTTGGACTGTGGTCAGGGGAACAGTTGAGGTCCATGTGTTGCTGATGAGGCAGCAGGAGCCCTGGTGAATTGTGGGATTGTGACATGGAAGTGAACCACTGCGCTCAATGTGACCACGGCAACTGTTGAGAGATGAGGGGGGGGGGGCTTCTGCCGTGCAACACGAAACAGTGTCTGTTTTAGGAGAACTAGAGTGGCCCCTGTCCCAGCCGTAGAGAGAGCACAATGTATGCACAAACCATTTCAGGCCACTGAAGGATTTTAGATCTACTTGGAGACCAAACTTGTCGTTTTACTGTTTAGGGGGTTGCTGAACAGTCAAAGGTCAGCCTTTAGACGTCACAAGTCATACTGGAGCTCGCTGACATATTTTTACAATATTTATATTGTTTTGGATTAAAGATTTTCAATTATACCTAATAGACTTATAAATATGCATTCATTCATTTATAAATAGCCAAATTACTTACATTTAATTAAATGTGATAGTTCACCCAACAATAAACATTCTGTCATCATTTTTTTACCTTCATGTCATTCAAAACCTGTTCATGACTCTTTCTTCTGTGAAACACAAAAGATATTTTGAGAAAAGACTGGTGTTTGGTTACCAAAGTTATTCAAAATATCTTCTTTTGTGTTCTGTAGATTAAATGAAAGAATTTTCATTTTTGAGTGTACTCTATCTTTTTGAGCTTAATAACAAGGTATTTTACCGAATAAAGGTCGTAAAATGTTTACGCGAGAATTCATTTCGCATGCAAGCACTTTTGCCATCTTTGGTCAAAGTGCGCATCTCTGTTTCAGTTTCGGCGCCAAATCCTGACTTTCGTTACAAAGTAGTAGGCTATCAAATGTCGTGTAGCCTACATGGGACTTTCTCATGTCATCGGGGTTTAAGATTCAGTTAAATTCAGAATATTCTCATTGTTGTGAATGTAACGGGAAGTGCGAGACACCTGTTGCCGTTTTCGGTCTTGATGACGTCGGCCATGTGGAAGAAATGCGGAAATCCACGCTTATCAGATCAACTCTTCATTCACTGGTCACAGTGCCAGCTGTGTATTTGACTCCCGTAAGTTAAAGGTCTCCATTTAGTCACTCAATGCTGTGGTTTAGACATAGGCCTACTCCTCGTGAGCATCATAAGTCTCATTGTGAAGCAATAAGCGTCAAGAATCTGTAGATTACAGCGGCTTCACCGGGCTGATTGCTTTTATAAAATGATTATTTCTGTATACATGGCAATGTTTTTAAACAAAATAAACATACAGCAACTAAAGTGTAATGATATTGGAAAAAACGATTATTCCTCCGCCAAGCAATGTAGTTCTTCAGAAACAATTCATCAGGTTGCCAAGAAACACAGCCAGGTGGCCGTCTAGTCACCAGATTGTGTCAGGGTATGTGGCAGATGAACCCAAGCGCAGGCAGACAAGGGGTTAAACGTAACAAACTCTTTATTAAATAAACACAAACAAAAACCCACAAGGGGGTAAAACAACAAAAAACAGGGGAATATAATAAACAGACTAAACAGGACACTTGACAAGGCGTAACACTGACTAAACGTACCGAGATCAAGGATTTCCAGGACATGAAAAGCCGCAACGTCTTATACAAGGCATCGAACACAACGAACTGGCACAAGACAGAAAACACGTGGGCATTATATAGGGGAAACTAACAAAGGGTAATTAACAAGGGACAGGTGTGGGGAATGAAATACTAATGGAAAGCTAAACGTGGAAACGAGAGGGGCGGGGCCATAGACGAGACCGGAGAGAACGCACATTGGGTGCATCGCAATTCTTATTTGTGCATCCTCGTTTCCTTTCCTCGCTTCCTTTCCTTGCATCTTAGCTCCACCCCTTCAGGATGCGAGGGAAGGGAAGAAGGAAAAGAAGGGAGGAAGTGACATGTGAAATGGCATATCCTAGCTCCCTTTAGCATCACTTCAAAGCGTCGCCAATTAATGATGACTGTACACATTGCACATTGAAAATATAAAAAATAAAGTTAAATACATGCTTTAGGCAGATTTCATAATCTCCACTACAATAAAATAAGTTAAAAACATGCTTCAAAGTGGTCAGAAATGTATATAAGGTTTATCAAATATACAGTATGTTATACATAAATATTAACTATATTAATATATTAACTTTATGAATATTAACTATATTGTCTGAAATAGGTATACATTTACAAGAAAGCGTAATTATCACATTTATGCATGTTTGAATATGATCTAAAGATGTGACGATGTGCAGGGTGAGGAGAATAATACGCGTGTCAGGTTTAGTGGAAAACACTTCCGCAAAGGAAACACCTGTGTATCCTCGCTCATGACTCCTCAGAAAGCCTCCTCGATCCTCGCCTCCTCCCAGTGCAATTAGAGAATTGAGACGTCCTTAAAGATGGCTGAGCTCGATCGGTTTCCGGGTCATAGGATGGAGGACGGAGGAGCGAGGAAACGAGGAGGCATATTGAGAAGCACCCATTATGTCGTGACCGACAATATTATGTTTCTCCCCACACAAAACAAGAGGCTCTGCCATGGTTCTGCCACAAGACCAAGAAAGACATGACAAGAAGAGGCAGAACCATGACAGATTGGCTCAACCAATCAAAATCAAGGACTGGAACTGTCCGTTATTTTAATAATTGCTTTACAAAATTGTGTCTGAAAGATATACTTTGTGCTTTATTTTATGCATGGAAAGTTTGAAAAACTTTTGAAACGGTGATGCGTTGAACGCCCTGTTCTCATGACGCAAAAGTTGCAACTATGGCAGCTGAGAAGGCTATTCTTTGTGTTCTTTTTGAAGAATTATGATGAAGAGGCTGATGAAATCGGTATAAATACGTGTTTAATATGTACATGTCTTCTAACATCTTCAATTGTTGCGTGTACCGAGCTGCAGCGGACACATTTGTAAACGACTTTACTTGGACCCATTGTGCGTGCTGTCTCTTTAATACCACGTACATGTTGCTGCTGATTGGGCTGACATTTTTGACACACCACACAAGACAGATATTCAAATGTCGAATTCAATAGCGCATACAAGTGTCATTATGTTTTGTTAAATGCAATTTCCATTCAATTTTAAAGTTATTCTTACCGTTGAGAGTTGCAAGGCCAGCTATTTAAACTGATATTTGAATAGCTAAATGTTTCAGAGGAATTATTTGGCTGTCCCAGTGGGTGCAGAATAGACTGATGCTGAGTTTCCACAGTGAAGACCTTGAAAGTTCAGGAACTGGTGTGCTGGTAAGCAGTCTTTATTGTTTTAGAACATACAAAGTGTGATGTGAATCTGGTAATGTGAAGAATTACCAGTGAATGTGAGATCTGCTGTCACGTCATTTTTTATTCATTTATTCTCAATATATAAATAAATATAAATAAAAAAGAAACAATGCACAGGAGAGATTCTTCAAACGAGAAATTGCACAATTCATGTACAAAATGTAATTAACTGCTGTGGAAAAAGTCATGCATTTGTGTGTCTTTCTGCAGATCATTCGCTTTAAATGTCCAAGATAAGTACAATGCTAGTTTAGTTTTTTTTAGTCTGTAGATGTCAACAATATGCATATACGCACAGTAAGGAAAATGAAACAAAATTATTGATGGTTCATCGACTGTCCTCAGTAAGGAGACCAAGCGAGCAAGGATTGCCGATGTACCACAGAACAGAAAATTGTAAGTAAATCTCTGCAGCCTCCTGTTGTACACAAATAAAACATGATGGAAGTATACTGAAGTACATCTGGGTATATTTTATTGGGATTTAAGTGGCATATGTTCTACAAGCATTATGCTTCATCCGATGATATCGTTTTAGGGTACTTAAAAGGACTGATGTTCAGGGGGACGTTTTCCGGTTCGAGTGTTTTTTGTTATTTAATAGAAATGATGTTGTGCTCCTGAACAATGCGCTGGAAATTGCTCCATATACAAGCACAGACATCCAATTAACTATTTTATAAAAGAGTGTGCTTGAGATTCTTATTTGGACCAGAACTTAGAAATAATACGGACTGTTTCATGGAAGGAAGTATGGTTTTCTATGAAGTATATCATATGTCTCCAGCACATACAGCTGAAGGTCATGTTGTTGTTGCTTACAGGGTATAAACAGAAAATAGTGTGACAAATATCATGATCATTTCTTGTTTCTTTTTTGCATCACCCAATATGATCTTTCTAATAAAGACGTTTCATTGGATGTACGCACCTGGCCCGAAGTTCACTTCCGGTCTGGTTGTAATAAAACAATTTATTTGGTCACACTTTACATTAAGGTTCCCTTCACAAAGCATTTATAAATGTGTTCATTAATGATAAATAAGTCATTTACAAATGCATTGCAAAGCAGTTATAACTGCATAAATGAAAGGGGGATTCTAACGAAATACCTACCAAATAGTGAGCCATTTTTAACTCGCATGTTATAAATGCTTAATAAATGTATTTATTCATTATTTATTTGACTCGAAAGCAGATTCATTATATCTTGGTGTTGTTTGCAAAGTAGGCTGTAAGACGGGAGACAGGGTCTTATGTTGGTTTTTCTTATTATTGTATATTTGATATCTTATGTCACTTCTCAAACCATGTTGCTTTGTTGCGTTGTCTTACAGTGCCCTTCAGAATGCCTTCAGATCATGATGCTTATCCAAAGCAGTTTTTTCTTGCTTACCAAGATAAATTCATCAAACTTTTGATCACTTTTTAACACTACATGCACAAAGGTTGCTGTAAACTTGTTTGTTTATGATGTTTTATTAATGATTCAATTACTTCCAATAGTTAATCAAAACCAGAAAACATTTATTTATAATTTATTGTAGAAACAGAATGCTTGCTCACAAGGCTACATCTCTGATGTGAATCGTACATTTAGAAGTGTTGACTGCCCATGAAAGTGCACTTTAAAGAAAAGTGGATGCCTGTGAAGTATTCATTCACAACTTCAAAACACCAAACATGAAAAAACAGTTAAGAGTTATAAATGTTAGCCTTAATATAGTGGATTCATGTGAACCATTTATGAAATATACAATACTAAGAAAAACCAACATAACACCCTACAGTCTCCAGTCTGAAAGCCTATTTTGCAAATTAATAATGAATAAATACATTTATTAAGCATTTATAACACGTGAGTTAAAAATGGCCCCTTTTTATTTACGCAGTTATAACTGCTTTATAATGCATTTGTAAATTACTTATAAATCATTAATGAACACATTTACAAATGCTTTATAAAGGGAACCTTAATGTAAAGTTTTACCAGTAATTGTTTTATTTCATAATTTTTTATTTGTTAATATTTAAAAAGATAAACTCTAAAAATGCTGGGTTATTTTCAGTCCAGCAGTGGCTCAAAAATGGATGAAGCCAATCATTGGGTTGGCCATTGTTGGGTCAAACTTAAACATTTTCTTATTTTTTTGACCCAACACTGGGTTGAAAATAACCCGGCATTTTTAGAGTGTATTTTTTAATACAAACAAATAAAATAATTCAGAAATGTATCAAATAAGGGCTTTTATACAATATACAGGTCAGAGTTTACCAAACTTTTGCAGTTAAACACGAAAATCTCTAAGTGAGCGTCCGTTCCCTTTGAATGGAAATCAATTAAGTGCAAGCGTTTGGTATGACTGCCATCTTATTCTGATTGCCCCAATCCACTTTGAAAAACTTTTCATCCAAAACTGCATTCGTAACCAGGACCAATAAGGGTGGACAGGGTTGGTATACGAAAGGGCAGAAATCGTAGAATAAAATATCAGTGTTGCACTTTCAGGGGCAAGAAATTCCACCCGACTCAAATGTGTTTTGCCTGTAATCCTGGCTCCTTGTCAAACCCATGACTGTCAGTTGTTGGGCTATTTCTGGCAGAGACCTGGATCCCAGCAGGGCTGCACCCATTAGCGGTTAAAATTAGGGTGGCTCGCTTGTAACAACACACACTCTCTTCCAACAAAGGCGTTTGACGGTGAGGTTAGAGGAGCGCAGGGGAACGGTGTCATGGTCATGTGCCGTCCATCATCGTTGGGTCCTGTGATCTGAGAGACAGCTGGCCGTAAGGGGAGTATGGAGCTGGGTTCTGTAGGGACAGGGTGGTGGACACCCTTATACTGAGGTGTGCAGGTTCTTAAAGGAACAGTCAAAATCAACATTTATTGAGAGTCGTTATTTACACACCTCAACGTTGTACAAAATTGGTTTAAATGACCTAAAATGTCCAATGTGACCAAACCATGGGTTAAAGCAACCTAGCATTTTGGGTTAAAACGTCATAGGTTTAAATACACCAAACGGATGAGTTCGTCCGTATTTTACCAAACCATGGGTTAAAACAGAAAAGAAAGAAATTAATTCGGATGAGGGTGGTCTAAGTATTTATCATTTGGCCAAATCTATTTGTGTTGGAGAACAATAATGTGGCATCAACATTATCAGGGTTGGTTGATTTTCACAACTGACACACGTACGTAACTGTTTGGGATCAAAAGATTTTTTTTTGCTCAATAGTGACTGGGACAACACAATATAAGATGATTTAATTTTGGGCTTCGGCTCCAACATGGGCAGATGTGTCCTTGGTCTCTGAACCCTCCATTGAGATTTTTGTTTCTGCATCTTTGTGGCGGGATATTAGGGCTCTGGGACAGCACTAAACGGTAAAAACATTACAAACCACACATTTGAAGATGAGATTGTTTTTCAACAAAAAAATCATGCTTCTCTACTGTCAATCTACATCTAACCATAAACATGTTTTTTATAACCTAAACACTCTAGGAAAAAATCTGTTGTTTTTGTGTAACAAGATTTATGGATGCGTTTCTCCGGATGAGATGTCACTTGATTGATTGTGTCGTCTTTTCAGTCACACTTGTGTTGTATTTATAGGGACTTTGTGGACAGATGCAGGACATCAGATACTCTACACTCAACCTGACTTGTCAGGTTTCATCATGACAAGCTAAATGTGTCTTGGATATTTGTCAAAATGGAGACTCCTTCACACCATGAACGTTATCAGAAGATTTTTTATTAAATCAAAGAATACGACAACATTTAGCTTGGTTCACTGTCATTGTTACTGCTGGTTATTTGGCTTTTCTGCAAGTTTTAAAAATGTTGTTCAATGAGTGTGTTTACATGCACAAAATAAAAGGAAATCTATCAAAAATCAGCTTATAAAAGAAACCTGTTTTCACTTGTTTACATGCATATCAATAAACCAGCTACACAGAAAACCGCGTTTACATGGAAGTTTGAGACTTGCCAGATTTCTCGCGTGCAGTGACGTCACCATCGATAGTCTGTCTAGTAATTAAACGTGCCGCGGGTCAGAAGCTGTATTTTTTTATCTCATGTCCGCAGTAACTGCAAGAGAGCGGACTTTATGCATTATTTTACTGTTACTTCCATTTGAGACTTTTACTATTGCGCTGTCAGTCATGCGCACATAAACAAAACTGAGAGAAAACCGTAAAGGCGTTTACATGCAGTGCGAAATCGGAGTAACGGGCAAAAAACTATCTCTGCCGAGCGGGTCTTGCTTACGCCGTTTATGAGCTTTCCCCTATAAATGAAAACCGTACGCATTTACATGACCTTACTTGTTATCAGATTATTAAGCATAATCGGAGTGAGACTGTTTATGAAAACGCACACAATTGTGTCTTTATAGCTCAATTCGTATAACATTGAATTAGAATGCACAAACAAATGAAAAATTCTGTATACCTTGAATGTACTTTAAAGGGATACTCCACCCAAAAACGATAATTCTGTCATCATTTACTCACTCTCAGATTGTTGCTAAATTTCTTTTTTCTGCTAAATGCAAAGGAAGAGGGGGATGAGATCTGTTTGGTTTCTGTCATTCTTCCAAATATCTTTCTTTGTGTTCAGCCGAACAAAGGAATTTATACAGGTTTGGAACAACTTGAGAGTGAGTAATTCATGACAGATTTTTCATTTTGGGGTGAACTATCCCTTTAAGTTGCTTTGGATTATACATCTTTCAATATCTTGTTTGCATTGTACATATCACTGCTGTCCTTCTGAAACCTCATATCTCCATATTTCGTGTTTTTTATTTTTTGCCATAAATCATTATTAGTCACCCTTGATGTTCATGACTGGGTTTTGCAAATTATTAAAAAGTGCTTGCCAACGTTGACAACACAATATTTAATCACTTAAATAAATTTCCTGACAAACCTGGCAAATTTGGACATCCAAGGTTTTGGAAGGACAGCGATGATAAAGGATGTTGGATGCATTGTACTCAGGGGCGGACTGACTGGTAGGACATTCTGTCAAAGTCCAGAACGGCCGTCCCACCGACGGCCTACGGCCGTGACCAGGGGCGGACTGGCCGTCTGAAGTACCGGAAGTTTTCCTGGTGGGCCGCTAACGTATGGGGCCGGAATGGACGCTTGGGCCGGACAGACGGACATATTATAAATGCGAATGCACGCAATGCAAAGGCATTAGTCGGACACGTATGCATGTAACGCAGTGACATGTTATGGTTTGTTTGCTTGTTTGTGTTTGTTTGTTGCAGGGCCAGGCAGAAGATTAATGAGAAGAGATGAGAGATAGCTGCTGACAGGAATATCAGACATGTGTAAGGTAAATACCATCAGAGCACCTACATCAGCCCCATGCCTGCGATCTGAACCCGCTGGTGACAGGCACCTGTTCTGTCTTTTTTGCCCTTCTCTGTCGCCATTAATTTCCCCCAAAGGCCCCCAGTGACAGTTCCCCCATAGTGACCATACTTGGACACAAGGTGCATGATAGACATGGAGAGAATGGCATACGCAATTTGGGTCTCCCATATTTAAGCTTACATGGGACCACCATGCAGCAGGGGATCCCTGTCATGTAGGCTATTCATTCTTAAATTATTTAGAAAAATAAATTCGGGACCCTGTCTGTGAAAACCAAGCTATGTTGCATCATTTATTGATGAGATTAGGAGCAACAAAGTTGTCATAGCCATAAAAATGACGAATATAGATAATGTGCATCTATTGCAATGATATATGGTGGATTTCACCGGTATTTTAATTTTCAAATTAATTTCAGTATGTGAGCTTGGCAAATAAACCATACCATGTGTCCTATGGTGTGACAGCAAAAACGAGAAAACAAACTGTTAATAATATATTCTTTTATATTATTATTTATATTGACAATATAAAAAAGCATAAGAGAGATGGATCTTAAGTAGAGATGTATTGTTAGTTTTTTTTGTCACCATAGGACACATTTGTGGTTTATTTGTCAACTACACAAAAATAAAGGTGCTTCACAATGTCCTAGAAGAACCTTTTTGTCTAAATGGTTCCGTAAAAAACCTTTAACATCTTCAGATTATAAAAATGTGAGAAAGAGATGGTTCTTTAAAGAACCTTTCACTGAATGGTTCTTTCTGGAACCAATAATGGTTCTTCTATGGCATCGCTGTGAAGAACCTTTTAAGCACCTTTATTACAGAATTTTTTTGACATTCATTTACTATTTTGCATAATTACCAGAAGTTGGACTCTCAACCATTAATTTCAATATTTGACATGGCCTTACTCAGTCAATATTAAAGATATCAATTTTTTTTACAGAACGTTCTTTACGTTATGCAGAAAACAGTAAACCAGGAAAAATGTATTTGGGTTTTCACAGACAGGGTCACATTTTTTGAATGAAGCAAAGTTCATTAAACAGAGAGACTAGTGCACATGTAGATATGCAGTTTTGTAGGCTTAAATAAATATGTAAGAATGTATAAAATATATATGTAACATGTACATAAACAAAGGTAAAATAATAATAAAATTAAGAATAAAAAAAACATGTTGTATTTTTAGTGGGAAAAAATTCAGTGGAAAAAAATACATGTATTTGTATTATACGTTTTGTGCAAATATTTTTGATGAAAAAAATCCATCTCCTCCTTTATATTTTATAAAATGGCTTTACATCGTACCGAAATAAGATGATTCAAGGAACAAATTTCAGAATCTGGGTGCAATGCATCATATAGTAAAGAATTATAACCTAAACAAATTCCTCAGAGGAAACATTGGAGACATCCTATCAACCCTTTTAACCACATGACATTTTCATGATTGTTGCAAAACTACTTTCTGAAAGTAACTTCTTATGTTTCTTTAAGAAACCATTTATCTTGCCGTGGCTCCCCAGGGCCCTAAATATTGCCTCTTCGCTATGTAAATGAGGCATGTTAATGAATAGCGTCTTTCATCACATGGAGTGCAAAGCAACTATTCTATCTATGTGTACCTAGGCTTGTGTTTATGAAGAGAGTGTGCCAAGCACTCGGAGTAAATGAAAATATACACTGGGAAAACCATCCCAGGCATCTCCTGTAACAAGCTGCAGAAACTCTAAAGCATCGCGGCTATGTTGTGGGGAATCTTGAGAATTTAAAGCTTAAACCACCGTGCCTTCAAGCCTTCAGCGAGCCCTCAGGGGTGAGCGGGTGACCGTGGATCATCGACGCAGACTCGTGCGATTAAAATGATTTTCCAGGATCCGGGCCACAAAGGTTTATGTCACGGACAGCTGGACGGTCATTTGCGGGAGTCTAAGTTGGATGAGTCGGGGGTGATGAAATCTGTTCGATCTGAACGTATGCTGTGTTTGTTTGAATACTGGGCGCTAAATTGAGGAATGACGGTCCTGAAGTAGGCACACTTTTACAGCATGGCATCTTGGGAAACACACTTGAGTAATGGGCTTGGGCGCTGAATGGATCAGGTTCCTCTTGGCGAGAAGTTCTGATTCTTGTGGTGTCTCAATAAAACCAGACTCTGGCAATACACATGAACGTATTGCATTAACAAATCTAAAATCTATAGCGAGTGAAAAGACAATAAATATAAAAACGTAATAGGTCATCATTTCGTTCTCTATTTGCAACAGGATGATGCATGCGCCTTAAAGGAAAGATGCCAGTGAAAAGGATGTTGTGACCAATAATTGATAACGTTTTTCATTTGGACATCTGCTGACCCATCAAAATGTCTGACAGCTGACAGAGTTTAGATATGATTTTTTGAAATGCAATTCCTACCGAAAATGTATTGAAGGAATTTTGAATGGCTGCTTGTACCACTTTCTTATGAAAGATTAAAAGAACCTTTGCACTTGAATTATTTATTTCCATTTATTATTGACCCCGATATTACTTTTGTAACCGATTATGTCTACTATAGGCTACTTCTTAAACGGCCGTCATCATGTGAGCACATCATAAGTGTTCAATGTGACTTGTGCTCTGACATGATCAAGTTTCGTTTCAGAACCTAGAAAAGCACTTCATGTCAGTAGCTTGGGTCCTGTGACCAGCAGGGCCATCATCTTGCAGTATTTCAGGATGAGGTCAGAATATTTTTCTTTACTCAGGCGCTCTGCCAGTTTCTTGACACCTGGCTCGGGACTGACAGCTCTATGGGCGTCCCCATGAATCACCGGTCATGTGGCAGGGCCTCCACACTCCACAGACACCAGAGTTATAAACGGCCCTGTAACCCAAGAACAGCTGAAAAAGACACACAAGAAACAAAATGAGAGCAAGATGAGTTGAGTGAATCTGTTTGTCTATCGGTCTATGAATTTGTCTATCTGTCTTTGTATCTGATCTACCTGTCTGCCTATCTATCTGTCTGTCTGCTTGTGTGTCTGTCTAACTTTGTGTCTGTTTGTCTGTCTATCTACAGGGCCATAAATATTTGGACAGAAGCACATTTTTTGTTATTTTAGCTGTGTATCAAAGTGTATTCGAGTTAGAGTTTTATAATGGATATTGTCTTAAAGTGCACACTCTCAGCTTTATTTAGAGTGTATTCACATCCAGATTAGCTGAAGGCTTTAGGAATTACAGCTCTTTAATACGAAGCTCCCCCCTTTTTCAAGGGACCAAAAGTAATTGGAAAGTTGAATCAAAAGCTGTTTTATTCACAGGTATTTTCTTCAGAAATGAAGCATGTTAAGGGTCTGGAGTTGATTCTACGTGTGGTGTTTGCATTTGGAAGCTGTTGCTGTGAGCCCACATCATGGGGTTCAGGGAGATCTCCATGCAAGTGAAACAGACCATAGTTCGATTTCAAAAACACTACAAATCCGTCAAAAAGATGCCAGGAACATTAAGAGCGGCCAAATCAACAATTTGGCACAAAACAACACACCGCTGAGCTCAGCAACAAAACAACCCTGGGCGTCCATATGAGATAAAAGTGGTGGATGATGACATTATCCTCTCCACGATAAAGAAAAACACCTTCACTTCCAAATATTTATGGACCTGACTGTATCTGTCACAAACTCACCAGTCTCTCCCCAAACTACATTTCCCAGAAGCACCTCTCCGGACACCTGTACCCATTTGTGTATATATGTAGCCCTCAGTTTGGTTTGTTCTTTGTCAAGTCTTGTTTATGCTTCACCTCTCCGTGGACATAACTGGTTTTTGACTCCTATCTTCCTCCAAGTTAAGCGTTTTGATCTTTAGCTCTAGTTTTTTAGTATTTGATTTCTTTTTGTCTTGCTTTGTTGGATTTTTGCTTGGTTTTTCATTAAAAACTCCAGCATTGGGTTTCAAACCTTCACAGTCAGTTTCTGTGTTCTTCAATCCTGACAGTATCTGTCTGACTGTGTGTCCATCTATCTCTATTGTCTGTTTTTCTAGCTGTCTTCCTCTCAGCCTGTCTGTCTGCCTGTTTATCTATTTGTCTGTCTATCTCTATTTTCTATCCATTTGTCTGTCTCTATTTTATATATTTGTCTGTCTATATTTTCTGTATATCTATTTTCTTTCTCTGTTTGTCTGCCTATCTGTTTATCTCTATTATCTGTCTGTAGGTCTCTATTTTCTCTCTGTCTCTATTTTCCAAGTCTTTCTGTCTGTCTCTGTTATCTATCTACTGTATCTATCACGTTCATCAGTGGTTAGCATAATAATCTATGCAAACTGATCTGAGACCTGTGAAGGTTGTAATTAGCTCATTAGTGCTGGTATTTGCATCAATTATCTTCTCCGTATCATTAAGACCCCGATCATTCTTCAGTATTCCGATATGACCGGAGATGCGAACGTGTGAATTCGTCCTCAATGGGCAGCGGAGACTTTATGAGGAATACATTACAGTTGCTGAGGGCCCAGGTATTCATCAGCTTCAAGTCAGACAGGTCATTCATTCTGACGCTATAAAAGGCATCATTATACGGCCATAAGCACACCATTTGAAAAACATTTCTCACATTTTAGCTTCGCTCTATTTAGGATAATCTGAGAATTTGTTCATTGATCCCGGGCATCATCTTAATTAAACATCTAGACATCTCCCCTAATTAAGAGCCTTTTCAATGTCCTGCTGAAGAATAGGTCTGTTTTCTTTGCCATCTCCTCCCTGACATTGTTCTGCCTTCTCAAAGACTTTAATTGAATGCTCATGTAGTGCTATTGCTGTAGGTGAGACTGGCAGGACAAAAGGCAGGACGGCGGGTGAGATGAAAAAGACGACGTCTCTCCAAACCGACTCATTAACAGATGAAAGATCAGCATTCTACATATTCCTCTAATTCACAACTAAACAGGTGCGAATCAAAAAATAAATGTGTGATGTGACTGTTTCTCTCTGTTTGTTGGGACAACAGTTGCAATGTGGTGGTTTTATTTTTAAATGTTTGCCTGTTTGTGCATAATGTGTGTGTGTATTGCGAAATATTCTTAAAGGTATAGTTCGCCCAAAATGAAGATCATGGAAGATCATTCATTAAACTTTTACGTAATGTGCTAGTGTACCAAACCTAACATTGTATGGAACACCAAAATGTAGCCAAATGCCTGTTCGCATCCAAACATTAAATAAGAAGAAATGATTTACTGAGTGGAAAAATCTTTATTATGACTTTTGGGTGAACTATTTCTTTGACTAACTGCATAGCAAAAGCTATGTCTGCTTTGTTCAGGTGAGTATATACTTCTCAACATGTTCCTACGTTTTTGAAAGGTCTGTCCAGAAAAAAACCCTGTAGGACTTAAAACCAAGAGAACAATGTATAATGGTTTCATACAATGTAGTCGAGAGCTCATGGCTCAGCGGCATCACAAGGGACATAAAGCCCAACTAAATAAAAAAAAGACGTTTCTTGACTTGAATAAGACATCTCTGTCTCGTCTCCTGGGTTTCCATGAAACTTAGAATAAAAGGTCAAAACAGGAAAGGCAGACAGGTCAAATAATACAGGAAGACTTTCAAATAGACAATGAAATAGAAATTGCAAAAACGTGTTGCTAGGTGGTTGCTAAGTGAATTGAATATGGTTGCTAGGGTGTTCTGACTCATTTACATTTATGCATTTTGCATATGCTTTTATCCAAAGCGACTTACAGTTTATACTGTAATATATATATATACACACACACACACACACACACACACACACACACACAACTATATCTCTTTCTAATATATATATACTGTATATATACAGTTTATACACTAGTAAGTGTTCCTTTGTGCCCATGGCCATAGATTCTGCCTTTACAGTAAATTTACAATCGATGTTTAAACTCCAGGAACACAGAAGAACACATGATATGAGACAAACCGTTTGTCATTGAAGTGTGGGCGCATTTAGTAAGGCCTCTCTTTTATTTTTCCATTTTATTGTGAGATTTATTCATGCTGGCTCAAAGAAAGGGAAAGTTCCTCTTCAGAAAGCTGTTAATTCCACATAGAAAACGAGCACTGTTTCCTCAAGGCCAAACTAAAATGCTGTCCCCGTCGAGAGGGTTCAAATGCTTTATTTAATTACATGTTGTGTATAAAAGCAAGCAAATCGTTTTCTGTTTGTATATATTGTGCATCTGCACGGCACTGTTGGTGTTGTGAGCAAAAATGGAATTTAGTTCATCTGGAGAGATGAAAAACCAAAAGTTCAATTGAACTGTACTCTGTGCTTTTAAACAGAGTCTAGAAAGCGCCCTTTGAAAAGAGAAATGGTTATTGCACACTGGAAATTTAGCAGAACTGTCGTGATGCGATTTTTTGCGGTTGATATATTATGAAATTATACAGTACACAATGGAATCAAAAAAGATTTTCCATTTAAACCTAAAAGTTTCAAGATTTTGGAAAAATAAAAAAATAGTTAGATTATGCATCTTTCCTAAGTTTCAAATGGAATACCGGAAAATTTGCAACATTGTGACACGTTAACTCCCTTAAAAAATGCACACCTTTTAATTTCAATTTCTTTCAGTATTTATTGCATCTATTTTTCAATTGACAAATTTCTGATGCCACAAGTGATGACAAGCGTGTCCAATAAAAACATTTAAATGCAACTAAAACTTTTGTGTTTTTACAGTGCAGGTTGATTTTCTTGCTTCTATTGAAATAAACAGACCTATAGGGTTATACAGTTCCAGTAAAACATTTAGAAACACTTGACAAAAATGTTTCTCATGATCTTCAAAATCTTTTAATCTGAAGGTCTATATTTCAGTGTTTGAATTTACTTTTGTAGACACAAATATAATTGTGCCAACATAGTAATTTGTTATATTAGTAAACTATATATACTTACAAATCAGTTGTTGTATATTGGTAATTGACAAATAAACCAGAAATGTGTCTTATGGTGTGACAGCGAAAATGTATGAAAAAACTAACAATTAAGATACATCTCTTATTCTATTGTATATTATAAATATAAATATTATAGAATATATTATTAACAGTTTGTTTTTTTGACATGTAAATATGTTTTTTGCCTTTTATTGTTATATTTTATATCATGTGTAGTATATAGCAACAATGGCAAAGCATTTACATATAAAAAATTTAAAAACAAACTTAATAATATATTTTATAATATTAATATTTATAATATAAAATAGAAGAGAGATTTATCTTAATTGTTAGTTTTTCGCTGTCACACCATAGGACACATTTAGGGTTTATTTGAATAAATGAATGACAAAATGAATAAATGTGTATATTATTGCACAGGAGTCAATGTTGCTTATATTCATCTTGATATTAGAGTCTTTGTCTGGAAGAGATTTGTCTCGGCACATCTCAACAGCTCATTGAAAAGAGTCCCGTCACACCTGGCCGTCTCACACAGACATCACATGTCTTGCCTTAACTGAACCTCATCTAGGCTGCCATAGAGACATGGGACAACATGACAAAAGGAACACACAAATCAGTGAGCCAAAGGGCCTGTAACAAAGAGATGGGGGGGGGGGTCTTTTTTCCATACACAACCCAAATGCAATAGCAAAAATTTGAAAAACTAGACACACAGGGAAAAATGTTATTGCTCAGGAGACTTAATGGAGATCTTACTGGTGTCTCTTAAAACTCTTAAGAGGAAAATAAAATATCTGGGGAATACCAACAGAAAACCTTGACTTGTAAAATCAATCCACTAAAAATGGCAAAAATGATTGAAGACTTCAGCAAATGAGCTTTATTCATTTTTTTAGGAACGTTTTTGGAGCGTGTCAAAACCCATTCACGTGATCTGACCCGTTTGACACTTTTATTTCATTTGCATTAAGTGGCCCTCAATAGGCGGCTCACCTCATTAAAATCATGTTATGAATAGACTCCTTTCAGTTGAGCCGGCTAATAGATAAACGTGTAAAGACTCCATCTGCAATAGAAGCGTCTAATGGAGATCATACGTGAAGAGAGACCAGCTGCCTCCTCAGTGTTTATATAAAGCACAGAGCGCTATTAAGATTGTGTTTGCACGGTCAGGAAATCTAGTGTTGTATATGCCATTATTTTTGCATTTAATGAGGGGATGAAAAGTGAAAAGCATACAAAGGACGTTAAGCTGTTTTGACCTTTGATAACCAGAAAAAAAGCAGATTAACAAAGAAAATTCACGTGCAGGAGGCAGCAGTAATGTAGCTACTGTAGGCAATTGTTGATCTACGTATGAAAAATATAAACATAATGTACGGTGCAAGGAATCACAGGATTTTGTTTGGTTTTCTAGGAGGAACATGAACACTTTAAATACAAGATCAATTGTACTTGTTTTTAGAGATTAAATCTTAAATTAAAGCGGTCGGATTGTTTTTATAAACAAATGAATAAAAAAAGACTCAAACTGTAAGTCACTATAATTCCCAGAGGAAGCCCCTGCAATTCTTTGCTATGAGAACGAAATAAAAAATATGTTATTGTGGTACCACCCAACCATTGATGCAATTGAAAAAAACAAACAAGACATTGAAACGTTTTAGGTCACTAAACATCATAATAATGTTTTAAAAACTAAATGCAATAAAAGTATATTTTGTTTTGCTGAGCTCTGCCTTAAATGTTGACCTTCTGAAACCTCGTATCTCCATATTTCATTATTTTTATTTATTTCTTAGCCATAGATCATTATCATTATAGTCACACTTTATGTTTGTCACTGGGTTTTGCAAATATCTAACCAATAAAGAGTATTCAAAAGTGCTTGCCAACTTTGACAACACAGTATGCAATCATTGAAAAAGTACATCCTGAAAAACAGCAAATCTGGACAACAAGGTTACAGAAGGATAGCAACGATTTGTATTATTTAACCTTTTCAAAACAGGACTGTGTTTGTTCTTCAGTGGAGTGCTCTTAGGAGTAAATGTTTTTTTTTTCTCTAAAATTTCCAGTATGACTGATGATAAGAAAATATCAAGCAAGTATACTTCAGAAAGCATTCTGTGTTTTGCAAGATTTTAAGAGATATTGATTCATAAACTATCCCAGTACTCTTATTTAAGTATTCTTATCCATCCATCCATCTCACTGGATCTTCGGTCTCTCACATCTCCTACAGTGAGTGTATACAGCGTGCCCTGTGTTTCTCTCTGGTGCCGTGCTGCTGGACGCCCTGTGCCAGAAAACCCATGAGAGATTCCCCCAGATATTTATCACCAATGAGAGAAATGCCTACAATGTCTGTCACTGCTCTCCAAATGCTCTTACACCAGCCTGCTGCTCACTCCAGGTTAGCGCACATGCAGTTGTGGAATTCTCAGGCTTCTTGTTAGTCAAAACATATGAGCTGATAGACAGCTTCAGGTTGCGGGGACTTGTGAGAAGAACCGTGAAGGGCGAATGAAATAATTAGTAAAACCGTAGATGTTCGAAAAATGATGAAAAAGATCTCGCACTGAATCCATGAATTATAAAGGAACGCAAGGAATGACAATGGTCTTTTTTGAAGCTTGGATTGTCAGCTTGAAAAGTCACACATTTGATCTAGAACGCTTAGACAAACAGAGTAATGTTTTAATGTTTCAACACAGTTTTAATGGCAATCAATCTGCCAAAGGCACAAAAAGAGAAAGAGACGTATGGCCACATATAATATATATTTCATAATTGAGGTATCTGTACGGGTTAATCAAAATACAGAAAATAGTCAAATACAAGCAGCTTTAATCATAATCATTTTTAGGATGAAAAAGTCTTTTGCACAATGAAAACAGTGGTCATTTCACATTTCTTGTACTATACTGCCCCTATGTGGCGTGCCTGGACACACAAAACATCTCGTACCATACAAGATGCTCAATGACACATATGGCCAAGTGCTAGTTTAGTATTTAAATAGAAAAATAAGTGAACTTAAAATGGATAACCATAAAGCATGTTTATGTATCAAATCCCTTTTGAAAAACAACGGAGCCATGCCAATAGAAAATGTAATGGATTTCATGGTTAAAATGGGAATTTGTACTAGATTTAATAGAAATTATGGTGTCTACTGGTATGTGATAGATTCTGTTGGAAAAATCTACAAACATGAATTTTGTAATGGGTTTAAGGAAAAAGCCAATGGTTCATCAAATGGTATTTTAATAGGAACCATTAGAATTTCTGTGAAGGTTAGGTTTCTATTGTTATTTAAATTTTCAGCACGGTAGAAACCATCATCAGAGTATTTCTGATGGATTTAATTGTAAAAAATGAGAGTTGTATTGGTTTTAATGAAAACTATAACGGTCTCTACTGCAATGTATTGGGTTCTATTGGTGGCATGTTATCTGACGAATGGGAACCATTAGAACACAATTACATCCTACCAACCCTGCTGAAAAAACAATAGAAACCATTAAAGAAGTTGTGATGGTTTTAAAGAGATTTGTATTGGTTTTAATGGAAAATGTAATGGTGTCTACTGGTATGTGATGGACTCTTTTGATGGGATGTTAAATCCTACCGGAATAATGCCCAAAATACACTACAAAATATATTTTCTAATGGTCTTAATGGAAAAAGCTATGGGGTTGTAATGGTATTCTAATGGAAACCTGAATTTCTGTGATGGTTCTATTGGGTTTCTATAGTTTTGTCAGCAGGGAAAACACATTTTGTAGTGGTTTTAATGGTAACCAGCTGATGATTCATAATAATATTTGTAATGGAAACCATTTATATAGTTTTTTTCAGGAGTGATATAATTCATGTACAGTATAAGTTATTCATTTGGCTATTGGCGCTCTGATAACCCTTTAACAAAAACCTTAATGGCAAAACTGTAGTCAAAAGCTTCCTTTGCAAACTGTACACATTGATAAAATTCTTCACGGATGTGTTGCCACACAGTTTCATCCTCCCAACCCTACAATTTCAAGTGCTGAGGAAACAAGTCCTCGCACTGCCGAGTTGATCTTACAGATAGATATGTCGACAATTTCTGTCCAAATACAATCTGCATGTGTGCTGTGTGTTATTGATGGTCTCTGTGACCTTCATAACTGTTTCACGTCATATGTGAAAACAGCTAATATTCAGTGCGATCTGATATCCAAGTCTGTGTGCAGAAGTCTTTCAAATATTATTTGACATCAAAATCATTTCTTTGGAAAAGGTTATCAGGCATCGAGCCAAAATGCAGTGAAGTTGAAGCACTACTGTTGTAGTTAATTCAATTCATATTGTATCAAAATAAAAAGCATAATGTTTTTACAATAAATTTTATTTGACAAAATTAAAATGTTATGTAGTATGTTGACAATATACTGTATGACTTTGAATAACAAGAATGATTATTTGAGCATCTTTGTAACATAAGCATTGTAAGACATAAAATGATGAATTTTATACGGTACTGTATGTATCAAGAATCCATTCTCCTCCTCTCTTTTCATCAAGGGGTAAAAGACTCGTTTGAAAACTCTGATCTTTAGTGAACTAGTGGATCTTTAAAAGAATACGTCTTGTTTTAGCCAAAAACAATCAATTTAGACTTAAGCAAACGTATGTTTTTTATTTATACTTGTGTTATAAAGATGACAAATACGGTACATATTTTCCAAACAAGAGTGGTAAAAATAATTAATTAATTAATAATTAAAAAAACCCAATTATTCTGTTGTGGTTGTTGTGATTGATTTACCCTCGTGTGGTTTTGTGTCCATACAATGGAAGTCAATGTGGGCAAAACGTTTTTCAAAATATCTTCTTTTGTGTTATGCTGAAGATAACGTCATACAGAAATAATATGAGAGTCGATCAATAATTAAAGAATTTTCAATTTTGGCTGAACTATTCCTTTAACCTCTGTCTGAATAATGCCGTGGCTCTTAGCCGGTCAAACCCAACCTTTTATAAGCAACAATAAACCAATTAAGATTTATAACTTTAGTCTTATCACAAATGCTTTCCTTTTTTAAATGGCAGAAAAAAATGATTTAATGTGATTCAACAAGGCTTGTAAATACATAACACAAAAATCAGCCCGAGAAAGAAAGTGCACATCTGAAGAGCCGCCATTGATTATAAAAGCATAAGTGGTAAATCTGATTGTGACAGTACTTGGGTAAGCACACATTATTGCACTAAATCCATCTCTGTTTCTCACACACTGATGTTAAGAAGGCATAATTACACCGGATCTGTTGATCTTTGTTCTGCCATAGGTGCATATGGAGACTCCCTGCCTAATGCAAAGTTCTGGTTAAACATTGTCCCAAAGTTTGCGTTCAGCCTTCTGTTGTTTTTACACTAAAGCCCGGGCAATTGTTGGAGGCATTATTGACTTTGTAATTAAACTATTTTAACGTCAGGATTTTGTAATCATTACATTTCAAGCCATCTGTTCCTGTCCATGGCCTGAAATGGATTTTCCCCTCGAGTAGATAAAGACCAGCACAATGTGGCCAGTTTTATCATTTATCGTCAGGCCTTTACACGCGGCGGAGACAAATGCACGAAACCTCATGGTCCAGTTCAATACGCACAAATATATATTGAAGGTCTGCGGCGATATCATTTCTGCACACAAATAAAGCAGCCGATCTAATGTTGCTGATTATGGATTTATTAGCCTCCATCTGTTCAAAGACTAACAAAGCTTAGGCCTACTTTAAAAAAAATGAGGTGAGCCCAGCTTGTGTGGACGCCTTCTGGTTTTAGTCAACACATTTAACAGCATGTATCTTAACCTTTTGAACAATGACGAAATCAACTAATCTCTTCCAATAACAAGAGATTCACATCCACGGCTTCATCAATCGTGTTTCTCGTTCCTAATCTACATCAGGGCTATGAGGGAGAGAGAGTCATTCTTTTTTTTTCTGTCGCAGTGAGACTTACTTAACTTTTAATACGTCTGCTCTATTTATTGTGTCCTTCTACTGCTTTTATTTCTCTATTAGTAATTACTGCTTTAGGAACGTCCTTTCTGAATTAATGCATTTTCCAAGAAAGAAATCTTTTGAAATCGAAGGCTACAGAACCACATAATTAAAGATCTTTTGGTATGTATGTGACACGAGGAAATCGAAAATATCAGATGTTCACAGTGTAGATTTTTATAGATGTTTTATGTTTGCTGCCTAAAATAAAAAACTGTGACGGCCACAAGGCAAAAGGTTTTTTTCCATAAAAAAATGAACAATAAACTGTCAACAATGATCATTCAGTATATTATGGTACAGTATATACCTGAGGCCTAAAAAACTATTTTAGTTTTTTATTGGGTTCAGCACTTTGAAGTGAAGTTTAACAAATGAAATGTTACACACTTCTCTGTTACAGAAAAGCCACATGAATTTTACACATGCAAAAACGTGATCGCATGCCAAAAGTGTGTTTTCGGAAAAGAAAATTGTAAATCCCGTCGTAATCCTAGAAGGATGGGATCACATGTGAAAATGTGAAATTCATGTGTTTTTCTGTAAGAAGTACCAACTCTACAAAGGGATAGTTCACCAAAAAAACTCTGTCATCATTTACTTACTTAAATTCATTTACTCTTTTGATTTCAAACCTGTATGACTTTCTTTCTTCCGCAGAACACAAAAGAAGATATTTTGAAAAAAGTTGGTAACTGAACAGCGCCGGCACCCATTGACTTCTATTGTATGGACACAAAACCAATGCAAGTGCATGGGTAAACATTCTTCAGAATATCTTCTTTTGTGTTCTGAAGAATAAAGAAAGTCATACAGGATTGAAACGACAAGAGAGTGACTAAATAATGTCAAAATTTCCACTTTAAGTTAAACAATTTATAAATAATAAATACATTTTTTCAATCAGAAATGTATATGGAAATAAAATGTACTGTTATTGATTTACAGATATACACATGTCCCACCTTCAGTGAGTACAGAAGGACAGTCAGGGCGGCCCACCGGATGAGCCCATGAACACAGTGTTGATGGGAGGCAAGGAAGAAACCATTTCCCGAATCTCCGTGGTTCCCTGATGAGGCAGCAATGCATTCTGGGAGTGATATGAAGCAGCAGTTCCGTACATGCAGGGTGCAGAGATGGCACAGGAATGGGGTACACTGGCTCCTGACATATGGGAGATACAGATATTAGGTTGAACTATTAATGTTTTATAGTTTAAATGTTTGATATCTTCCTGACCTGATGTGTGCGCGCCCATAGAGGCCAGTTCGGTATAAAAGGGTCTGGCTGTCTTCCTGCTTGTGTCATCCAGGATGTTGAGAGGGTCGTGAACCTCAGAGTAAGCTGAAACGGAGCGGCTGCTGCTCACACTGCTGATCACCGACACGTGTTGATCGATAAACGAGCTCATCCTTTGAGCGTCCACATAACCCCCGGAGCCATAGTACCCTGAACAAAGCACATTTTCAAGGATCTTCACGCAGTTCTTGCCAAACAACGATGGATCATAATTTACTAAGCACTTTTTTTGTGTTGATGTAAAAATTCTTCAAATATTTTCTATCACTTTAATTTAAAGTTAATATATCATTAAAAACAACAGCATGTTTGTAACCACAGAGAATATACAAATAATGACGTTGTAACGAGGAAGGCGGGACGAGAGCCGTGTGAGGGAACGGTGCGAGGCCGGTGACACTCATTATCACTCGCGTCACCGGCCTCGCACCGTTCCCTCACGGCTCTCGTCCCGCCTTCCTCTTTACAGACGTCATTTAGTTTTCCACCATTATTTATTCACCCTGATGTCATTCACAACTTTGTTTCTTCTGCAGAACTCGAAAGAAGATATTTTGAGGAACATTGATACCCAAACTACACTGACCCCCATTGACTTCCATTGTATGGACACTAAACCACTGAGACATTTCTCAAAATATCTTCTTTTGTGTTCCACAGAAGAAAGAGTCAGATACAGGTTTTGAACTACATTAGGGTAACTACACGATGACAGAATATTTATTTTTAGTGAACTTTCCCTTTAAGCTTCTCTCACCGCTGTGTCCTGTGCTGGAGCAAACTGGACCTGAACATCCTTCCCCGTTGGCAGCACCTCCTCCAAAACTAAACCCTGCAGAGTCCAGCAGCTGAACGGCCTCTGTGTCTATCCCGGGGTCACCTGTGTATCCAGTAGACGACACCCTGGTGTTGTATGGAGATACGGTACAGCTGTTGCCGAAACAGTCTTTGGCCAGCTGGTGTCCAGAGAAGGACGTGTAGCGTCCGCTTTCGGCACGAACCTGGTACGCCGACGTCGGGGGGTGTGTTTGAGATCTAAACACCGTCTGGTAATAAGTGGAGTGGGGATATGATCCGGTGCTAGTAATGGGCAGGCTCTGGTACATGGCATCGGCGAAGGCCTGGCAGGACACCTGGGGTTGGATGGGACAGTTCTGAGGTCTCACAGCCATCGGGCCCTGGTTGATCACACTGCTACGGTTCATCATGGCTGGGGAGATGGGAGGTGTCATCAGGGGACCGCTGGTCTGCGAGTAATCCATTTGTCCTTGACAATATTACAGAATCATAAGCAATAACCATATTTTAACAGCAAACATTTTCTTGATCTTTTTTACTTGTATGAATAAGTGAAACACGATGTGTGAACGTTTTTTATATAACAAAATGTCAAACCAAGTGGCATTTATTGTAAAGAATATGTTTGTGATGCTTGCAAGTAACAGATACAGTAAAGCTGTCTGGATCGGTACCGTTGTACACGACAGTATTTGCCCCAAGTGACAAGAAATCATGTTCTGGAGGGTTCTCGTCCTTGACGGTGGAATCACCGGACGCCATGCTGCTTTTATTTCGATTGGCCAAGAAACAGGAACTCGGAGAGGCGGTGAATGCAGCCTTACTGGCATCTGTCAAAAACAAAACATCATTAAATGGGTTAAATTGTGAACATAAACTATGAGATTTTAACAACAGAGAAATGTTCAAGTCACCTGCATTCCTCATGTATTTCTCCAGCAGGTTCTGGAGGTCCTGCTCTTTGTCATTGTTAAACTGTGTTTCAATTGCCAGCAGGATATACTCATCCAGAAGCATCCGAATGAGGTGGAATGAACCTTTCAGTGACAATAAACCAGGTTATATTGTTTTGTTTTAAAACATACTGCTAAGATTATTTCTTAAAGGTCCAGTGTATCTAATTTAGCGGCATCTAGTGGTGAGGTTTCGAACGGCAACCAACGGCTCACTCCACCCCTCCCTTTCAAAGCACTACGGTGGCTGACACAGAACTAAGGCCCGATTCACATTTCGCGTCTTTTCCGCGGGCGTATTCGTTATTTTAAATGTAGACGCGTGGCAGGCGCGCACAAATAGCACATTTTTCTAGGCGCGTCGGCACCGCATCGCGATGGAAATAGTTCAACTAATCGGAGTGCCGCGTGCGCACCGTGGGTCATTTGAAGAGAGAAAGCGGCGCGGCTCGCGTTTTCCGCGCAGTTTTAGACGCGAAATGTGAATTGGGCCTAAGATGTCTCTTAGGTAGTGGGCGGTTACATTCCTACATTTTAATTTCTGTTAAGCTCTGTTAATTAAATATCTTGTTAGAGATAAAAGAAAACGTTATGTCATATTAACTAAAAACATTTACGTTGTGAACGTTAAATGAAAATCTGAAACGTTAACATATAAAAAATAATGTTTGTTAAACAAACATAAATTTGGCAACTTGAACATAATGAAATTATGCTGAGTAAACATAACTTTATTATGTGCAACTGATGTACATAGTTTTTTCATGTAATCCACAGATTTTGTTTCATTTCAGTTAATACAACGGAATACTACATATACTGTAAATATACTATAGTACAATTAGTGTAATTTGCTACAGTATGCTAGTTTACTATAGCAAATACTGCAGTACAGTACAGTATTTTTTCATAGAGACTGAGTTTTGCCTGACTAGTACTGAGGTCAAATGGTTGGCCTTCCAGGTGATAGTGTTTGGTTTTGTGAACACCTGTGGGGTCATCAAATGTTAGGAGACCTGAGAAAGGTCGATCCCTAATCAGGGCACGCGCTACAAAGATAAAGGTTTGTTTGTACAGGCTGGGTGAATATATTTTACAGCTCATTCTCTACAGTGGTTCTCGGGTTAAAGGAGGTGAATAAATTACATCTAGTCAGAGAATAAGGAAATACTTGAAAATGACCTGGAGTATGTTAAAGTAGCTGGATGACTACAGTTTGGAAGTGAGTGCGCTGTATGCGGAAGGCTTACCGAAGTTGGTAGCATTGTTTAGAGTGAGATTATGCATCACTCGTGCGCCCAAAAAACTCCACTTCAGAAGGAAATCCTGAGCTCGCTTTTTAACCGACCGACCGCTTTGCTTGCTAGGCTAAAAGGAAAGATAATACGTATATGAAATATCAACTTGGGAATTATGGGTAAAGCTCTTGCAGCACAACAAACCTTTATAACTTTCTGTTCCACCACAGAGTCCAGCCATTCAATAAAAGACTCCACGGTGGCATTTTTCCTCAAGAGGTCTTTCAGCTCTTGAAACAACGAAACCGAGTCGTCTAAAAGACGAGAAACATCATGAAAACACCTCCTCGACATTTGACATTTTTAAGTTTAAACAGCCGACCGAGCCACGAAAACTCACATTCAGAGTAGAAGTCTGAATCTTGGTCGTTTGTGATGGAAAGGAACGCTTGAGAACCAATACTGTTCAGATCCACCTTATCAATATCATTCACCATGGATGTCACTACGTTCTGGTCAAAAAGTGCAGGTCTTGCGATCTGAATAGACATAAATGCATTAACGACACATTCAGTCAAAAGAAAAGTAAATAGCCATGCGTCCATTAAAAAAAACTTTTACCTGTGCAAGATGTAAAAAGGAGGTCTGTCTCTTTAAGGAGGACACGAACCGGCGAGCGATGGGCAGTTTCTTGTCTGAAAGGATTTCTGGGAGATTCTCCAACGAAGACACCATCCAGTGTTCCCAGTGCTTGGCAAAATTTCGAATATCTGCCAAAAGACTGAAGGTATTTCCTTAATCTCACTCTAAACCACTTTGACAAAATCAAATTCTTTTTCAGAAACAGATTGCCTAATGTATGGTTCAACAGACCAACCTCTCAGGCATGTCCTGCATGGTAGCAGGAATGAGAACATCAGTCAGAACCTGTGAAATACAGAAAAGACCGTTTTCTCAATGTCTTACATGATGAAAATCAATGATTGTTACGGCTGAGAATCATAGAAACTTACTTTGTAAAGTATAGAGTCACACACACAGAAGATGTCCACAATGACTGGATTCTCCAGCAGTGACAGGAGATGCTCAGGCATTCCTTGCCAGAAGTGAAGAAGAAAGTTCTGGATCTGGCGCGCAATAAAAATGAATTGTTAGTGTGAATGAATCTAGATTATCAGACGAAAGGAGCTTTAGAAAGTACCTCTTCAAAGTTGACATTAATGGCGTTGTCTAGAATGCACTGACAGTGTGTTTTGTACATCATAATTAATGTGTCCACCTAAAAAAATGAAACAATCTGCAGTAAATAACTTGGAAGTAGTTCTTATAAACACAAAAATTGGTCAACATGCAAATGAACAAACCTTTTCTTTTGAAACAGACTCGTGAAGCACTAAATGTTGTGCACTCGGGAATTCAGGTAAAAGCGTCCCTGTTTTAGAACTAAGTGAATATTTCCTGGTAAATCCTCCCTGTTGTTATAAAAAAACAGATGTATGAGCACAGCGGTTTTGTGTTTTCGAAATATTTAGACTTGACGTACTTCCTGATTGTAAGCACACGAAGATATAAAATTGTATAAAAAGTGAATTTCACATATAATAGCCTAATTGATTTTCATAATAAAGCTACCAACCTCATTTTTGAGTTTGCTTCCAGAGAATCTGTGCAAATGCATAAAAAGGTGATATGATAAACAACTGATATAACAATGAAAAATGTAAAAGTATTTCAATAATGTGATTCATGTAAAAATGTATGCAAGAATTACATGCACTTAATGCAATATGAAATGAAAGTTTGTCTAAATCCCCGACCCAAAATGTCATCAGATGCTTAAAACATGAGGGTCAGAGTTTACCGTGTCAAGCCTTTTCCGGAGTACACCGAGTGATAATACGCACTGCTCTCCTTAATTCCAATACCATAATAATGATACCTGGACAAAACCGTAGACATCAGCAAAGAGCTTATAAGTATCACAAATAAAACAAAAGTGTCCTTGGTGATTTGATTTGTGTTTGGTTTCCTCTTACTTTGAATGGCCTCTAGTTCCAAGCCTCCGTGTTGTAAGCAAAGGAAATTTCTGTCGAATAGTCTACAATAACAATAGAACTCGATGCTAGCATCAAAGGGCTTATCAATCTCTATACAATGTAACACAAAATATTTATTTCATTGTATTCAATTGATGTCTGATAATGGTGAGCATCAAATTATAAGAGTTGGATATTATAATAGTTTTGTATTTATAAAATATGTCCTCTTACCTTCCCAAACGTGGCAGCGCAAGCAGGATCTAATTTCTCCTTCCGGCAAAAGTCTAAATAATGAGCGTAGAGGATGCAGCGAGGCAGGCAAACACCTTCACAGACGATGTAGTTTTCCTCAAGCCTGAGGGAGAAAAGCTTTTTCAGCACAGTAGATTACAGTTCAACAGGAACAAAATACAAAGTAGCAAATGTGTTCGCTCTTTGTACGTGATTAATAAAAGCTAGAGAATACCATTGTAAAGTAAGATGAGTCTGTTTCTTCTTGTCCTTGATAATCTGACTGATGCTTTTCTTTGGCACAGTTTGTTTTAAAGAGAAGGTCTTGGAACAATCTAGATCCTCCTCAGAAGATACGCTTCCATTGCTCTCATCAGCCTCTGTGGAATAAATAACACACATAGCTTTCCACCGGTTTATGCAAAACTGTGACGCCTGCCAAAACTATTCATAACGTATCAATCTGGCGACACACCGTGAACAGTACAATGGCAGCATAGCTGTGGTTTAATGAAAGCCACTTTTATAACAATTTACGCACCTGATTTAATTCCAGAATCCTCCTCCTCAAGCCTGGCTTTGAAAAACACGTTTTTTCTAAGGTCGTCTTGGTCAACAGTAATTGTTGCGTGGAGGTCATCTGCGCTCCTGCAAGCTCTTTTGGGTTGCAGTTGATGAATCGTGCCATTCTTCAATGGACTCCCCGTGTTCCTTTTCATTGGCATGTTCAAGGAGAAATTAAAAAGAAAAACCGGAATGCAAAATTAAAACCAAGCGAAAACAAAAGCTTGCCCCACACACAAAAAAAGAAGTTGTTAAAACATTCCAGAATCCACACAGCCTTATAACGTTTGGCACCGCGGTGCATATGTCCATTCCTGAAACGATCGCATCTCCAAAATCTTCCAGATGAATCTCCAAAGAGCATTTAAACAATTTGTCAACTATGCGTTTTGCCCTTCCTCAAAGGTTCACAACATTGTAAAACCACTATATTAAATCATTCAAATATAATATTAATCCCAGAAGAAGGAAGTGAACACCTTGTGGTGTTAATTAAAGCTGTGCTGTCTCTGAAATGGTGCGTCACAGAGGTGAGTACCTTAGGGGCATTTATCTTATTTACAGAAGACGGCCAATGGATTCTGGCTTTTAATGATTAACTAAGAGAGATATCATCTCCTTCAAATCTGGTGCTGCGCTTGTAGCTTGGGTATAGAGTCAAATCAAAGTCATCCTCCACAAAACTATATACGCTACACAGCAGTTTGGTTAAAACAGTGGAGGAGTAATATCTATTTTACACTGTATTCCATACATGTTTGAAATATTTGTATGCATGTGTTTAAAATGTATTTTTGTTCACCAAGCATAGCATTTCACAGAGGTGTTGCAAACTACAGTGTACTGTTGTAATTGTTAATGTTTTTAGTGTTTTATATAGTAATTCAAGTTTTGGCTGTGATGGCAACGCCTCATTTAAAGCAGCCACCATGCAGTGCAGTCCACTAAGAAAACACAGGATGTAACCCGTCCTTAAAGAGACAGTTCACCCCAAAATAAAACATTCAGCCATCATCTACTTACTCTCAAGTTTCATGCTGCACAAAAATGAAGTATTCGGATCTGTAGAGAAATCTTTTCCTGGACGCATCAACCAATGGATACTTCTTGTATTGTTTATTGGTGGTTGGCAAACCATGTTCTGGCGCATTATCTTCACGATTACAGTACTTCCATCAGCCATCTGAAGACAAGACTCAAGGATGCAGGCCTTTAGGCTGAGGTTCACATACTTCACAAGCAAACAAATGGACAGATACATGATGAGAGAAGACTATTATGGACGGATCAAAAAATCCAATTTAAAAAATACCATGTCATTAACATAATGTCCTGTCCAAAAATGTGTTAATAGTATAGTTTAGCCTCCACCCGAACAGCAGCATCCTTCACAACTTTTAAAAAACAGCTCAAAACATATATGTTCCGCATTTATTTGACTAACCAATGACTGTGTCTAAAAAATGTTTTGTTCATTCTCTCCCTTGCTTCCTCGAGCTTTAATCCTCCTAGCATGGCCTTCTAAACTAACGGTATATTTAGCGTGTTGACAAAATGTTTACATGCTCTCATACTTGTAAGTCGCTTTGGATAAAAGCGTCTGCCAAATGAATACATGTAAATGTAGCTTGTTTTGAAAGAAATGCAGTGTGTGCCGCGGCCCCCGGTGGCGCTTACCGGTATTGCAGGGGCTCAATTAAAACGTTGAATTATTAATTTAAAGCATAGTTATACATTTTCTTGCAAAATATTCGTAACCTAACTTTTTTACACACTTTGATGTCATATGTAGTAGGCCTATGTAGTGTTATGGATTCACAATACCGTGTATTCATAAACAAACCATATAATCACATTAAATATCCCTTACGAAAATTTACCATGGTTTTACTACAGTTAAAACCAAAAAAACCGATAGTAAAACAATGGTAATCACAAAATAACCATGGTTTTGAAAACCACGTTTTTTTGTAAAAACCATAGTAAACGATGGTTACTGTAGTAAAACCATGGTTTTGCCCTAAGTAATCAATGCACCAAAAAAACATGGTTACTACACTTGTACCACAAAAAAACAATAAAATACACGAAAACCGAAACCAATTTTTTATATAAAGACAAAAAAATAGGGAGCCATGGAGCATTTGGTGTTGTTGGGCTCTGACGTTTGTGCTCTGTGTTAATCATAAGAAAAACATTGTCTTTACTTATTTTAATAATGAACTATTCGTTAACCCCACTTCAGTGACAGTAGACTTGTCATGATATTTAGGATATCTGGAAGGGATTCTCATGTATTCGAGAAGGTGAATCCTTATTGGCTTGTTCAAGCACGTGCGCTCAGAATTTACCGACAACTTTGCGTGCTGATTTGCAATGGCGCACTAAAAGGTAAAAAAAGACGTTTTCTTACAATAAACACTAAATAACGACACCTGTACCCAAATAGATATTGTGTTTTAAAAAAATGCGTGAGAAATTAATACTATGTACGTCTAAGCAAATAATTATCAAGTTGCAGGCGCTGGCTGTATGGTGCTCAGTAAAGTGCTAAAACGATGCTTGTGCGATTCAAAGTTATGGACTATAAGATGTAAGCATCAATGCAGTTGCAAAAGTCTATATTTGAGCTAAAATATTCGTTTAACAATGTTAACTTGTATACAGTTTTCATTAAAGATATTTTGCGATAACGTCACATGTTATCTGACTTTTTGAAGCGTCTTTTTAACAGTGTCGCTAACACGATGTAATTAATAACGACGATTCTCAAAGGCATTACCGATGTGCTTGCGTATTAACATGTCAATCATCGATGCAGTTGCAAAGATCTTTATAATAGAAAGCTGCAGTGGTATTGGTAGAGTTTTCTGTCCATACATTTAAGTTAAAACCCTGTTTTTGTTTCATCAGTGTGTTGACCTCAAGATGTCAGACGTGTGTTCAGTGCATGAACATTTATCAGGACTTTATGCTTAGATTGGATTCATAAGTTGGAGTCAAATGGAGAGGTGAGGATTTACTTTGTATCTGTTTTTGCATCTATATGTTACTTTGTTTATTGTATGTTTTATACTTAAGCATTTTACTGTGCATATGTGGATGTAATGAGGCACAAAGAATATCGTGGCTACTAATTTCTATGTAATGTAAGAACGGAAGTTCTAAAATGCATAATGAATTTTGCTAATACACACACACGCACACACGCACACACGCACACACACGCACACACACACACACACACACACACACACACACACACACACACACACACACACACACACACACACACACATATTCCTATTCCGTATCCCTAACACCTATCCACTAAACCTAAAGATCATAGAACACTTTTGCATTTTTAGATTTGTAACAAATACTTGTTCTGACAATTTATTAGCTTTTTTTGCCCATGAGGACCTCAATTTTGTCCCCACGGTGACACGAGTCCCCATGTGTGTTGGTGTGTATTCAGGTTAGGGTCACGGGATATACACACACACACACACACACACACACACACACACACACACACACACTTACCACAGTACTGTGCTTTCCTATAGAAGTGAGACTACATCATTATACCATCACACTTACCACATGATACATTTACAATGATACTCCAGACTTGAAACGCATCGAGCCGAACACAGCAAGACAGTTATCACCAAAATAACAGGCAATACAAATACACATCATTATTACACGATTGCATTATGATCGCGTGTCGCGTGTATGTGCTCTTCAACGGAATAATGGACCACATGACAGACACTGCCTCCCAGTCTGATCATAATAAACCAACACAGACTAAAGTACACAATGCCAGTTTAAAAAGCAACACCTCGTGAGAGGGCTCTCAGCAAAGATAACCTGTGCTACACTAGCAGACAGTAAACAGAGATTCACCAGGGAATAAACTATGATTAAAATAAATAGTAATATTAAACTGGTAACATTACAGTGAACTAAACGTATGGAACTGACCGTAGTAAATTGAGCATTTATCTGATAAAATGTCACTGTTATGCAGAAATATGCATAATATGTTAAATTTATGACTGACCACAGTCAAAATCACTCGTCTCAAATAAAGCTAACGTTAAGCAACAAATGTGCACATCAGCAACCAGAATGAATTGAGGCACGGCGGCCTTATAAATCATAAATAACTTGATGATCAAATTACCTGATAAAGGAAGTTCATCCACATGCTGTTTTGAATGACGTTTTCTGCATTTCTTCTTCTTTTGCAGTTTTTTGGCTGTTGGCAAAATATCACAAAATAACCTTGGTTTTGAAAACCACGTTTTTTGTAAAAACCGTAGTAAACGATGGTTACTGTAGTAAAACCTTGGTTTTGCCCTAAGTAATCAATGCACCAAAAAAACATGGTTACTACACTTGTACCACAAAAAAAAGGTTAATTTTCGTAAGGGATTAAGGTACTGCACATAATAAAATGCACGAAAACCGCAAACATTTTTTTTTACAAAGACAAAAATATGGGAGCCATGGAGCATTTGGTGTTGTTGGGCTCTGACGTTTGTGCTCTGTGTTAATCATAAGAAAAACATTGTCTTTACTTATTTTAATAATGAACTGTTCATTAACCCCACTTCAGTGAAACCAACTTCGTGTGCTTCTTCCGCTTTACGAGACTGTGGGTGAACAACCCCCCAAATGGCAAAGATAGCAAAAAACAAAGCGCGTCCATTTAGAAAATGATATGACTGGTCAGTTTTACTGTCACTCAAAATGAATCTCTCCCATTGATTTACTGTACTGTCAGCCAGCCGTATGCTACTAGAAGGCGCCCCAACCCCGTGTAAGCACACGATCGACTTCTTGCAGCATGCGCAGACACCGTATGACATCGCACAACTGCGACTGCTCCCTGATCTTGATATTCTCTCGTGTGACTTGGAAATCTCACGTGGATAGAGTCCGCATCGATCCAGGAAGTCAAATATAGAGGGGAACTGGAATCCCCTGGTTGGGCCTGGGTTCTCCTGAGGTTTATTTTTTCGATTAGAGTTTTGGGTTCCTCGCCACCGTTTGCATACTGTTTTGCATTATTTGCCTGGCCGGGGGGGCTGCTTTAGAATGAATTAATATTGCATATAGGAATTTATAGTCTGTTTAATATGGCTACGTTCATACAGTCACTTTTCAGGACTGACAACTGTATTTACTTACAGGTGTGAGTCTCGAAATGTCCTGTTCACACAGTGGTTTACAATTGCAGCTTGAATACTGTCTGAACGAGCAACCGAACTCAAGCCTGTATTCTAGCACGCGCCGCCTGTAACCATTGTGATGCACGCGAATAGCAAAGATTGCGCCTTCCTTGTCAAAAGAATGCCAAGTACTTAGCGGTATACAAAAAAGTCAGCGCGTGTAATACTTCCCAGTGTCGACAGAAGACTTTACAAGGGGGTTTGCATAATTAAAGTTGATTTCAATCTGGAAAATGAATTAATATAACATCAGTGACGACAGTCGCATGTTTAACCAAGCCAAACACTCGCAGTCAGTCTTGCTCATTACTTCATGTAAGATCCTGCAAAAGTACGGTTTTATGATCGGCTAGGCGCTGCTGCCACCTACTGGTGACTAGGGATGTAACGATTCACCGTGAGCCGGTTGAAAATCGATTATAATATGAGACGATTCAAGTCGGTTGAGACGTTATAAAAATCGCAGTACATGTTTTGAACAGCAGGGGCCACTGTTTTTCTGCAAACTTGGTAAACGTGGATATGCTGATATTTCTTTAAAAAGTAAAAGTTAGGAAAAGCACATATAAAGTCTTAGTTTGTTTATATTATAGAGACTTTTGTATTATTCATTTTTTATTTGGTTTGGAATTTGTTTTATAACTGTAATTTAGTTTTGTTGTTTGACATAAAATATATTTTTATTTTACAAAGAATTGTGCAGCATTAGAGAAATAATAAAAGGGCAGTTGTTCATTTTAATTTTCCTCAACTCATTCTGTAAAAAAATTGTGATTAAATCGCATCGTGAGATCAAAATCGTGAATCGCATCGCATCGTGAGCTGAGGGAATCGTTACTTCCCTACTGGTGACTAATTAAACAAACAACGGAAGCTATTTCTTTTCTATACACATTTATCATACACTTAAAGCTATATTAAGCTTTTTAATCATTAACACTCTTTTAAAAGTTCAATATCACGTTTAAAGTGTTATTTTTGCGTGTGATTTCATTTATTGCGCTACACCAAATAAGTAAAAAACTGCAATGCTCATATGCGTGCAGTATGTTTACAAAAGAGGGCTGCCGTGACACTGTGGCATCTACGAATTGTACAGTCGCATTATAGCGCTGTTGTTTAAGATCTGAAGATCACAGCTGCGTATAACATTACGAGGCATTTCTGCAAATCTGTTTGCAGACATTAGTGCACTGTACTGTACTGTACGTGACAGAGAATGGCGGGTGACGCGATAGACAACTAGTTGTCCAGTACGATTCCGTTCACACAGCAGGGCTTCTCCGCAAATGCGGTTGTGAGTCCCGAAAATGTACAGGTGTGAGTTCAGTTACAGAATACCCCAGTCACACCTGTAAATAACAGAACTGCGTGTGAACACTAGGGCCGTCACGATTATGAAATTTGTCTGACGATTAATTGTCTAATAAATCATTGCGATTATGACGATTAATTGTCTGTTTTAGAGCTTTGACTTTTAATTCTCATACATTTTTTATTCATCTTTGAAACGACCATATTGTTCTGAATATAAAGACTATGTTCTTTTTCTTGGAAATACATATGAAAAAATTGGGTCATCATACTTAAGGTTTAGGCTTTTACCTGTCAATAATACAACCGCCAAATACTTGTAAATTAAGTAAATTGATCAGGAGTGAATTGAAGCCACCATTAAAATGCTATCAGTCATAGAAAAGCTTCTAGTCTGTTTTTTTCTCACTTGCAAGACTACAATAAAAGTTTACTTCTATGTTTATGTGATTTATTAAGCGTTTTCACACTGAAATAATATTTAATTGTACTGCAGGTTATTTTTATGGTATATGCTTTAGTTTTTTTAAAAGTGATTGTGTTGTGGTGGTACATTTTACAAGTTTTACCATGCTTTAGTTACAATATATACAATAAAATATGCAATATGCAGATGCACTACAGCTCCCCCTAGTGTCTTTTATAGAGATGTGCAATAATTGCGATGATCTGAAACCATCGCGATGAGGTCAAACAATCAAATGTGTGTGTGAGTGCGTGCTCGTCCGTGTGTCTGCGCGTCCTTGTGTGTGTGTCTATGTCTATGTGTGTTAGTACGTGTGCATATTGTGTTTGTGGAGTGTTTTGTATGTGGGTATGTCTGTCTTCTGTGTTTTCACCTTTTTCTTGTTTTTACAGGTATAACTTTAATTGTTTTGCTTATAGTCAATATGTCTCATGTACAGATGCTTGGTAACAATGAAAATTGTAAAAAGCGCTATATAAATAAAGTTGAGTTGAGTTTTAGCAACTTGTTAGCAACCGCTGTTTTTAAGACACAGTAGAGCTTTTCACACTTGAAATCATTAACCCCGGGTTATTCTTAACCCCAGGTAAACAGAATCCTGGGTTATCTGTTTCATGTTTCACACTGTTATTGGTTACTGGTTATTCATAACCTGATGTTTCATACTGTACATCACTAAACCCTGGGTAAACAATCTTATTTGCATATTTGCGGTGTCAACAGTCATGATCTGATAAATACTGCAGCTTCAAACTGACTGAATAAAAGTAGTGTGTGGTCCCTTTAAATAACCGAATACCTTGTTGTTCCACATCCGGGCAAAAATGACTCCTCGCAAATCCTTTTTGGCTGTTTTCAGCATCCTAATGGCTGGAATACAAGACTTTTAAAATCTGAACTGATTTTTTTTAAATTAGACATCATACACTTGCAGACTTTTTGAAAGTTTCAGAGCCTAGTAAGGCTTTAAAAAATCACAAGCCGGTTATAATGGTGTGTTTTATTTCATAGAATAAAATTTGAAAATATATAGAGGTTTTGTTTACCACAGACCTTATTATAGGCGATCTACCAAAAAGCCATTCAAAAAACCCATAGACTTTGGAGCGATGGAACCGGAAGTCCTAAAATCCTAACTCACTTCTGTGTTTTGCATACAACAATATGTCATCTCTGAGCCTCTCCATTGATTGACAATTGGCTCGTTTTACTGGAAGGCGGTACTTCCTTCGCTAGAGCGGCCATATTGAGCGTTGCATTCCTCGCAGTGTCGCATCTTTTTAATATTAATATCTTTGGTGTGAGGAAACAGGCCAACATTTATTGGTGTCTGATTGGTTGGCTTCAATTGTAGAATTTGTGTCTTTATTTTTGTTGATATAATTTAAGGGTTTACAATTAGAGATTGATTACACATGTCATAATCAGAATCAGAATCAGAAGAGCTTTATTGCCAAGTGTGCTTGCACACACAAGGAATTTTCTTTGGTGTTGGAAGCTTCTAGTACAGACATTCAACACAATGACAATACAATATAATACGATTTACAGTCTAAAAGATTCATAATGTCATAATGTTTGTGACCCTGGCTGTTTTTTGTGATTTGCTGTTTTCTAGATAAAATCACCCAACATAATGTAGAGACATTCTGGCTCTGAATAAATAAATAATTGACAGAGAGTGATGCACAAACTGTTTAATCGAAATACTTACATAATAGTAATGTTTATTTTCAATTCATTAATGTCTCCGCTTGCCATACTGTAGCAACACCCTGCTATTTTATAAAAAATGAACATTATTCCGTTGTTGTGTTTATTTTAGGTCAAAAGAGGAGTCAAATTTCCTCGCTCCATTTGCATTGTGGCCCGTGGAGCTGAAGCTAACACACATTGACTGCAGTTCTAATGACACGCTGGTCCACTTCCAGGGTCATTATATGACCATCTGTGAATTAGACTACAACATTCTTCAAGTTGAAATCCAGAACGCCGTGAAAACCAAAGCTTCCATTCAGCTCGGAGAACTTTGCCTGGTAGAAGATCCGCAATCTGGTCGCTGGTACCGAGGACGAGTCCAAATCAAAGAAAACGGTCTGTATCATGTGTTTTTGATGGACCATGGAGATGTTTTGACTGTCGGACCCAATAATTTGTCCATGCTATCCGACACACTTCGGATGCTCCCGCCAAAGATCGTCTGTGGTTTCTTTGCCAACATACTACCAGTCCAGAAGCAATGGAACAGTTTGACAGAGAATTACTTCTCCTCCTTAATAGGCAGCCAGATCAATGGATACATCCATGCCCGTCTACCTTACCAAGTCCTGATTCTTGAAGTGCCGGACATTAAAAGTGACTTATTAAAACTGAAACTGGCAAAACATGTGGACACCAGTACGTTTCTTTTACTGGTTGAGATGCTCATTGAGATACCAATTAAGCAAAGCAACGAGTCTGTTCCAGATCTCCTGATCGAAAAGCAAATGGGCCAAGAATACTGTCTCAAATCCTCAAACCTACCAGGCTTCGAAGAGATTCTGTCTCTTAATGGCCCAAAGCTCAAAGTCGGTCAGAAAGTAGAAGCCTTTGTAACCGCAGCCGTAAACTCTGGTTTGTTTTACTGCCGTTTAACATCCATGGGGAAAGATGCACAGAAAATGTCCCAGAGATTGGTGCTTGAATGCGAGTCAGGCAGCGTTGGCTTAAGCAACAAGGTCTTTGAAAATCTGGGATTGCTCTGTGCAGTCAAAGGAAAGGATGAGAAATGGCACCGAGGGGTCGTGCAGTGCCTTCCAATCAGCTCCCATGTCAGAGTGATGTTCATCGACAGTGGATATTGCGAGTCAGTAAAAGTCGAAAACATCCTTCAACTGCCATCAGAATTCCTCTCCACACCCATCATGGCTGTTCCGTGTTCGCTTTCATGCCTGGGCGGCCAAGATGACGCTGTTAAAAAACAGCAGATGGAGACTCTCAAGAGTGCATTGCTGGGGAAATCTTTAGAGGTTGCAGTTGACGGCTTTTGCAAAGATCAGAACTTCTACCTGGTCACTTTGAACGTCACTGAGAATCATCCAGAGGAGCAAGTGGAAGATGTTGAATCGTCTAAAAGCGAGAGCAAACCAAGCTTTCCCCTTTCGAAATGGTACGCTGCAGAGACAAAAAAGATCCAGAAACCTGATAGGGTTTCTAGTGATGTGATACAGGACGATTCTCTGTTTGAAGGCTATGTCATTCATGTCCAGAATCCCAAAAGTTTCTGGATTAGGACCAAAGCACAGAACTGCAAGTTTGAGGAGATGATGAAGGAAATTACTGAATACTTCAGCAAAGTACAGTTGAACGAGGAGATCTTTGAAGACCCAGTGCCGGGCGTTCTTTGCTGTGCCATGTATGAAAATGACTTGCATTACTACAGAGCTCTTGTGGTAGACACTTTGGAAAATGGAGCTGAGGTTTTTTTTATTGACTTTGGGAACACAGAAAAGGTGCCTGTCATGTTAATAAAGAAACTCCCCAAGAAGTTTGCTCTTGAACCAGAATATGCCATGAATTGTGCTTTAGCCCACATCGCTCCGCTTGAGGACAGCTGGACGGCCGTAACTTCAGATTTCTTCAGGCAAGTCACATCCAACAAAACCCTGCAGGTTCATGTCATTCACCGAAGAAATGGTAAATACATTGTTGAGCTGTTTGAGGAAGAAGGTGGAAGTAGTATTGCGACCGTCTTGACAGCAGCAAACATGGCTGAGTATTGGAAATACAACCCAACATTGCCGCCTGTGGATGTTAAGAGGCGACGTGAAGACAAGGAGAAGTTTTCGAACAAGAAAAAAAATAAAACGGACCCTTATGAAGTGAGCTGGTGTAAATCAGACTGGGAACAAGAAATTGATGTTGCCAAAGAGACGACAAAACCGAAGGTCACTGCCACAGAGATCTTTAAGCCCATGCATTTCAAACCTGGATGTGAGGTAAATGTAATTTGTTCTCATGTAAATTCTCCTTCTGATTTTTGGTGCCAGAACAAGAGCACAAAAGGCGATTTGGACAAAATGATGGAGGAGATGCAGACATTTTACCAAATGCACATGGTTCCGTTCGAGTCGCTGGCAGCATGTTGTGCTGTAAAATGTCCACAGGATAACAGATGGTATAGAGCATGTATGTTAAGTCAAGACATAAAAGATATTTCTGTGATTCTGGTCGATTATGGTGTTGTTCTCAAGGAAAGGATGCCGAACGTCCAAGCTCTTGCGTCACAGTTCTTTGAACTTAAGGAACAAGGGTTCAGGTGCAGCTTAAACCAGACCGAACCTGTTGGAAGAGATGCGTGGAGCGCAGAAGCATGCAATTTGTTCAAGGATTTCGTCTCTGAGGATTCATCCGAATTGACGTGCCAGATTAATTCCCAGCTTTATGAGCAAGGAAAAGGTCTCTTTAATGTTGTCAACATCCGCAAACCCTTTCTTCAGGCCACGGCGTACCTCCTGGAAAAAGGCGTTGCAGTGGAAACGCAAACTCCAAAGCAGCTCACCTCATCCGTGTATCCTCGCTCCTTCGTTTACTCGTCATTCAACTTAAGTTCTGGAAGCGAAGAGCTGGTGTATGTTACCAGTATCTCTAGTCCATGGGAAATCTATTTTCAGCTAAACAGAAACACTGAGATTGTTGATAAGCTAATGAAGAGAGTTGCTGAAGAAAGTCAGCTCTTGTCTACCACGTCTGAGGACTGCAGCGGTAATGTTTGCTTGGCACGATATTTTTGCGATGGCCATTGGTACAGGGCTCTGGCACAACCTGTTCAGTCCCCGAAGCACCTGAGCGTGTTCTTCGTAGACTACGGCAACAAGCAGCTTTCTGAAAAAATTTATGTCATGCCGATTCCCAGGAGAGCACTTGAGTTGCTGATGACACCCATGCAGGCTTTGAGGTGCAGTCTTTATGATGTTACCGATGGGGAACATTTGCCAGAAGTCAACGCGTGGCTCGAGACGGCCGTTCTTAACCGTTCCCTAAAGGCCAAAATTGTGACGAGAGACAACAGCGGACATTTCGTGTGTGATCTTTATGATGGAGACGTGCATGTGAATAAAAAAGTCAAAGAGCTCATTGCAACTTACGGCGTGAAAGAATGTGATTCATGTGTCAGCAAACCTACCAGTAAGACAGGCAGCAAACAAAGATCAAAACCAAAGAAACCTCCAAAAACAGAACGGAACAAAGCACCAAATAAAGGAACGGTCCCCAAGCAGCGCAACACTTCTTGCTCTCCTAAAGTAAACCTGCCTAAACTTAGTGATCTTCCTGATATCAAAATGAAACCAGGTTCTAAAGGTGTGGGCTTCATTTCTCATTGCGACTCAGGTCGCTTCTTCATCCAGATGGAAGACGATGAACCAAGCATCCTTCAAATGTGCGAGGAACTAAACGCTGCTGTCCTTAAAGATAACATGAAACGTGTGACATCAGAAGTGAAGGTAGGCGATCTCATTGCCGTGGAGTTTGAGGAAGACATGACTTTGTACAGAGCCGTTGTCACCAAATTGTTATCCTGTAGACAACTGCAAGTTGAATTTGTTGACTATGGTAATACAGCAACCATTGACAGGAAGAACATTGTTCTGCTTACTAATGTGTTTTTATCTCAGCCCAGATTGAGCACTCCTTGTGTCCTTGAAAAATATCATTCCTTGCAGAATGAGGCATTTGTCAAGGAAGCAGTCGGTAAACCTTTAATGGTCAAGTTTGTTCAAAAGCATGGAAGTTCATGGAAAGTCAACGTTGAAGTTCTTGAGGGTGGCAACAAGCTTGATCAAAGAAAAGACGCATCGTTACCATTGCCAGACAAAAGCCCAATAGTGTCCCAAAACAAAACCCAAAAGTACGATGTTCGCATGCTCAAAACTAAATCCGAAGCCCCAGTCCAACGAAAAACCAAACCAGTCCAGGTTAAAAACAATCCGACGTTTGCAATGAAGCAAAAAATAAAAGCCGTCACCTACAAAAGGACATTCGAAAAGCCAAAGTCATCCTGGAATAAAAAATGTAGGAGGACACAGACCGTCTCAAAACCAGAAACACTGGTCATCTCCAAACAAAAATGTGACACGTCAGCAACCAAAACTGAGAAGATCCCACCGGAAAATGTTTCTACATGTAATGCAAATGCAGTTGAAACACCCAGGTGTGCTACGCTATCTCAGACAAATGTAAAGGAAAGTAAAGCCATGTACAATCTGAAAGAGTTGCTTGCTGACCATATTGCCTCCTCAAAAACTTGTACAGAGAGCAGTGTGAACAACGCAGATCAGACACAGACCCTGTTCCACGCACCGGTCCAAATGAATGCTGACTATAAAGGATTTGCAGCCGCAGTCACCACCCCGGCTGAATTTTACATTATTCTTGAAGATCATCTTTTAATCCTTGAGACCGTGTCAGCCGTGCTTGAGAACCTTCAGGAAGTGATGGTGCCATTTCCAGATGCTCATTTAATTCCAGGTGCTTGCTGTTTGGTGAAAATGTCCGAAAAGGAAAAATGGTGCAGAGCAGAGCTGGTGCAGTGGGATTCCAGCTCAGTGCTTATAAACTTAGTCGACTATGGCCAGTATGCGGTCTTGTCCCAACAAGAAATCAGCCAGCTTAAACAACTTCCAAAGGAACTTGCTGGATTGCCCAAAGTCACCTACCACTGTTTGCTGAGGGGAGTTAAACCCAATGACCAGGACTGGTCTGATGAAGCCGTCATCTTCTTTCAGAACTGTATGTGTCGGAGGAACCTTCACATACGCTTCAGACAGCACGTGTCTGAGACTCAGTGGGAGGTTGACATCACAACTGAAAACCAAAATCTTGCCAAACTACTGGTAGACGCGGGGCTCGCCACGTATATTGACAGTATGCTTGGAATCCGATTTCAGCAAGAGATGGAGATAACGAAGCAGTCATGTGAAGCTGATAGTTTCCTGAAGGAGGTTCTTTCAAAGATGAATGTTTCAGATGAACCCATGTTTGATGGGAAGTCGTCTCAAGAGTTTGATGGGCATCAAGAGGCTACAGACCATTTGAATAGCAGGGATGATTTTGGACCTGTGGAGGCAAAGCTTACTTCACCGTCTCGTATCAAACCTTGTAAGTAACTTTATAATTGTAACTTTTCTGTTTTAACTTATGAGTGTGCAGTACATACATTGCCATTGGAAAGTTTTAACGCAACTGCTAATTTTTAACGGTCATTATGGGGACCGTTTACCCCAAAATAAACGTATTGTATAATTATTTATTGACACGACTCTTTGCTGTGGGACACAGAAGAAGATTTTTTGAGAAATGTTAAAGTGGTTTTCAAGGTTGTTTGGTTGAACGCGTTCTTCAAAATTTCTTCTTTTGTGTTCTGCAAAAGCGAGAAAGTCATTCAGGTTTGGAACGATATAAAGATGAGTAAAGGATGAAAATTATTTTATTTTTAGGTGAAGTGTCCCTTTAGGGTATGTAGTCTAAATTGCATTCAAACTTTCAACATTCGGTCTACAGACTTCAAATTTCAACATTCGGTCTACATAATATTTTCCCCTTAATGTTAAGACGGAAGGTATTTGAAATAAAATACTGAAATGTAATTTCATTTTTAGCACCACGCGTTGAATAATGGGAGTTTTGAAAAATAAAATATTTTGCAAAATATACTTTTCTAACATTAGCCTACTCTGCATACTCCATCAACCAACTCTGAGGTGTCACCTACAATGCTTTTTAAACGGCATTAAATAATTAATTATATTTGTCCGCAAAACCAATTTAATGCAAATAACCATTCGCCTGCAGAATCTTTTCTAATTCATTCCTTTAAAAAACCTGAACTTTTGACTGCTAGTGCACACTCACAACACCAAGAAACTTCTCATAAAGACCTTTTTCATCATATTAGTGTCATACTGTAGTAAGTGGTATTTTATGTCAAATCTTTAAGTGTCCGTAAAATATACATGAAAAGATCTTCTCATTGGTTCAATGTACTGAACGAATACACTTTAAATGTCTTGTGGGAAAAGGATTTTGTTGTTTGTTATATTTTGTCGCCTCGTTACATTTGTAGGTAGGAATACTTTAAAATGGTGGCAACTTATTTCGGCCCGAAAAGATTTAAAAGAATCAATTCAGTGAACGATTCTATGACTCGTTCGCAAAAGCGCGCATTTGTCGCCACCTGCTGGCCACTGTACGAACCTTTGAAAAATTATTGAAACATTTTGAGTTAATGGAAAACAGTTCAAATCGATATTGAATATTGAACAATTCCATTAAAAGATCCCATTTTGAATTTACTAGGAAATAATATCAAGCTTTAACTATTTAAAACATTCTTACATTCCCTAGCATTTTATTATGTATTCAAACAATACTTTGCTAATGTTTTCAAATTTAATTTTGTTATATAATGCTAATTTGTTGCTGTTTTTGATTTCATTTTTAGGTGCACTGATGTGAAAAGTCTTTCAGAAAGCAGGTTGGTGATTGCAATTAAAGAATTCCTGTTTAGGAATGGCAGGATGGACTGCTTTAGTTTGTTTGTTTTGTGTTTGGGACTTCTAGTTGTGATGTTCTATAAGCCGTATTGCGTTCTGCATCTGTTTTGTTTTATAGATTGTTGTTTTACATTCTTAACGTTTCTTTGAAGTAATAAATACAATTTGATCTTAAAGATCCTAAATTATGAATCTTGGTATTACAAAATTCTAATAGAATTTAGTTTTATAATTAAAAAGTGGACTACTAGTTTTTTTGGCTGATCTTTTCTATTAATAGATACACAAATAAGGTGTAAAAATAAAAATGTATGTGTATTCTTAATAAAATATACAGGATCTTTGGTTTATTGATGGCTGTAACATCAGCAGATGCAAATTTACAATTCTTTTTGGTTTAAGGAATGTTTTGGTTTGGTTGTTTTACAAAATTTGTGAAGCTTTATTGTCCTGTTACATACTGTTCAATAAAGAGTGACTTTAATTCTGGAAAAAAGGATGTTGTCAGAAGTGGGATTCGAACCCACGCCTCCAGAGGAGACTGCGACCTGAACGCAGCGCCTTAGACCGCTCGGCCATCCTGACGTACTGTACAGTATTTTACACTGGTAATTTTCAGTAATATCATAAGACGTATATATAAATATAAATAAATTGTAAATAGCTTTCAAAAGAGACGTTGCTTTGGCATCTTTTATTCGTAACATCACCTTTTGTCAAAAACTGCATAAAATATCATTACAGTAGGAAATAAATGTTTCTTTTGATACAGTAAAGGGTTCTTCCACAAGGGGGCGCATGGCGGCTCCGACGGTTGATGGGGCTTGAACAACTATTTTAATTGAAACAGCGTAGTACTAACATTATTATTAAAACATTTTATTTTCAAAAAAGGTTCGTATGATTTTTGATAATATTTTGCGGAAAAGAATGCGGCTAGTCTGCTTTCGCTGGCCGCCAAACCCCGCCCATGTCCTCGACAAGCCGACCACGTCATCTGTACCACGCGCCGTCTCGTCATGTGACCGTGAGTGGTTCCTGCTACACGGTAGTGATTAGTAATCAGACATACTGCTGTATCATGTCGGTCCGCGCGCACTAATTTGTTTCCCAATGTAAAATATGGGTCGTGTACGTATTTGTAAATCGGCACTTTTTCGCCATATGTGTACTACTGTTATTTCTGCGTTGATATTGCTTAAGTGTGTCCGTTCAGCTGCAGCAGCACCGGATGACAGCCCGTGGTACCAGGATCTGTGCAGGTAACGTTAGGAGCTAATAAACAAACACTGATGCTAGTGTTGTTCATTCCTATTGCATAGCATAGGCAGATGCTTGCTAGGAAACAAATTCATGTGCCTATATATCTAACGTTGCTATTGAACATTTTGAGAACTAGTTACTGCTAGCTTTTAGCCTGGGTGTATTAACAACAATGTGTATGCTTTGTTTAAGGTTGGCAGGTATCGAATAGCCGTAATCTATATCTATATAATGCATGTTATAAACCATCATTACGCTGCCTGAAGAATTAATGCAAAATATATAAGGTTGTGTGTGTGTTTTCTCTTGAAGTTACAAATGGGAGGCCATTGACCAGGACAGCAATGTGAGTTACACTCTGAAGCTTTGTGAATCTTCACCAGATACAGATTGTGGAAAAGACACCGCGGTTTGTGCTCAAAACCAACAGAGAGGCCAGAAAGAGTCCGTAGGTAAGTGCAATGCATCAGTGTGTCAGGGATGCATAATACACACGACCACAGCATTTACAGGGTGTACCTCTGGACTGCATGTGCCTTTTTTGGCTTTTGTGTGACCTGCATCTTTAATTTGGCAATGTTTCTTTCATCAATTAAGTTTTTATCTGTTGTGGTTTTCTGTTGTTGGTTAATAAGTACCTGTATTGATTGGGGAATTGATTCCTTAGCTAGATTTTGCCACAAATACATAACGATTGCCGTTTTAATAATTTACCGTGATATAATGTCCAACGGTTAGTATTACCGTGTCATATTTTACTTGCCGTTATACGGCTTGAAAAACCCTGTATAACGTAGTATGCAACATGAAACGTGGGTTTTGTTGATTTGTGTCAGGAGAGTAAATCAGGAGTCGGGAGTATTGACATTCGGAACAAAATATAATCACATATATAAAAAACCGCGATATCACACAGAACCGTGATAATTTTGTTCACTATAATCTCGATCTGAAATTTTCACCCCATTACATCACTAATGCATCATAGTGTATCTACATGGCATTAGTGTGGGTGAATGTTGCATGAACATACCTGGGTCATACTTTACACCCAAACCCAAAGAATTAAGAAATGAGAGCTAGACGCCTTGTTTTAAGGCTGTCAAAGTTTTTGCATCGTGATATGCAAAAACATTTATTTAATGTACAATCAAAATAAAAAAATCAAATACAATATTCAAATATGGATGTTGCTGTAGTATTTATTTTACTTTAGTTTTATAATGCTAATAAGAATTACTTACGATAATAATAGTAGAAAAAAATCTATTTCTTTATACCATTTTCTCCATGTAGTTTCTTTTTCCTCTCTCTTTTTATTGTTTATTTTGTGGCGAAATGTGATCTGGACATGTTTTCATGATATTCATTTTTTCTTATTATCACAGTTAAATCAGTTTCTTTTTGGTTTAAGTTTAGTGCATTGTATGTCAACTCTTTTAGTTGATAAAGCAGGAAGTTTTGACTTCTGTTTTTTCTTGAACTGTTTAAAGAGAGTAAACGGTTCTTTTTAAACATTATCTCTTTAAAAACAGTGCTGGATTGTTTGGTCTTATAAAACAAGTCAGCTGACCTCTGTATGACAAGCACCTATCAACTGAACATCCTGACCAATAGCAGCTCAGAGTGTGATTGTGTTATCTCAAGATTTACACGACAGGGTTGGCTTCATTTGTGGTTAGAACAAACACTGAGACTGTCGCATAGCATGTCATGTGACGGTATAAAAAGTTTGCAAGCAACATAAATATCATGCCCCTGTTTTCTCAGGCCGTGTGTTGTACGCTTACAGTACATGCAGAGATTGTTTTAAAATGTTTTTATACATTTTATTTCATGTAAAGTGCAGGCAGATGTTTATTTCGCAGAAGACGCGTGAAGTGTCTATTAATAACTGTGTCCCATGCTGTGCAGACTGTGTCATAACTGTATTCATTGTAGTTGAACCTGTGTGTCCGCCTCACATGTCTTGGTTGTTTTGTGACTGATTGACAGCTTGACGTGTGATTCTCGTTGTAACATATTGAGTCAGACATTTTTCTCGTTCTTCAGTGCATTTGGATAGGTTCAGTTTGTGTATATAGTGTGTATACATGTTTGTTCTGGTGTTAACTTGTGTTGCTGCGGCACTGCAGTTTGTTTGTGTTTTGCTGGAAATAGGTCACAGCTATCAAGCAGCAGGTGATGTAGTCGAATATGACAATATGGACATTTCTGTAAGTTTATTATTTAACTTAAGGTGCTTAGGTAAACTAATAAAAAATACCAAATGCCATTAAATTAAACGTTTAGATTTTTACCTGTGACATGAAAATTATAAACAGAATTTTTTTTCAAATTACTAAATAAAATCTCTTGGCCTTTGATCAGTTTACATCTGTTTGTTTGATCTCCCAGTTGCCATCTCTGTTTGAAACGTAAAGTTGCAGGTTACTTTACTATCTTATCTTCGAATGGTTTGAAATCAAATTACGTCAAGACATTTCCCCCAAAACCGTACCCAACAACTCAACTTCTAAATGATTATTATAAGGAAGGTAAGACAACCTGAACACCAGATTTTTATATACTTGCTCAATAATGTTTTTCTATTTTATTTTAAAGCGTTACATATTATCGCATTTATATTATTTATGTTTACACTGAATATGACTGAAGATTCAAAAGAAGCATTTTTGATATTTTTGAGAACTTTATGCCACCCCCTTATCGTTGTATGTTGCCTAAAGAAAGCAGTATAGTAGTATACAATTTTCAAACATAGTCTTAATAAAAACATGGCATGTCGAATGTTCTCTGGAGGTCTCGAGCTGTAGTTGGTCTGGCTGTGGGTAGGGCTGTGACGGTTGCCGTAACAACCGCACCACCGCCATGGTAAAGTGCCATGATGGTGGCGAACTGCCATCGGCGGTAGTGCACTTCACTCTGACAAATATAGGTGTAATAAATATGAGAGTTGCGATAACGATTGCTAGTTGTAGCCTTTCAGTTGTGGATGGTTTTATTTAAAAGATTTTAAATTAACAGAAATTATTGGCATTGGTGAACGTGCGTTCGAGCGCAGGCCTGCACGGCAAAACCGGTTATGGTTATTCTGCGGGTTTTGCAATGGATCTTGTTGTGAAATGAACAGATACGTAAAATCAAAACTGGCTATGACCCGCTTGCTTAGTGTCGGAAGCGCGCGCAGGTTTTGCCGCGGTTGCGGAGAGACATCTCTTCATTTGCGCTCCTGTGCACATCTTCTGAACGCGCATTTAGTGCAGCTGTACACATTTTAATCTGGACAGTGTCAACAAGTAAGTTTCACATCAACGAGTCGGAAAAAGTAACGTTTTTATGGCAATCTGAATAGGAAAGCCAATGTAGGTTTAAACAGTTTGTTTCAAATGGAATTGTTAAGGACTGTAAGGGTTAATACGCCACTGACTGAAGTTACTGCAACAAGAGCTTTTTTATTTAGTATTTAGCTTTCTTATATCATTTAAGTTTTCATTATTTACTGATGTTTATTTCAATGTTTTATATGCTGTAGTGTGCCGTTTCACTGATGGATTTGCGCGTTAAACATTGACGGATGTTTCATCCTCATTTATTTCAGATATCATATTTCAATTATTTAACAATTTCAAGTATTTAAATAAGGTCTATATTTCTCTTCCACTCGTCATGTGGTTGCTACACGCAAATATAATAATATAAATATTATTTATATAAATAATATATATTTCTCAACCACCGCACCACCGCTGTTGATTTGTCTATTACCACCGCGGTGGTAAAAAACTGCCACCGTCACAGCCCTAGCTGTGGGTGGCATGTTTACACAACCAGTTGGCACTGTGTTTTGTTTTAGTAGGTCATGCTCTCCTGCTGTGTGTTCTCATGGATTCTGTACTTCTAGAAATTGTGACCTATAAACTTCCAGCCGTACACTATCACATGCTATAATATATTACCTTTGTCCTTTGGCATACTTTGCCAAGTGATTTATATATGTGAGTTACACAGCAACATTATCAGATTTCGAGATCTCCAGGATAGTTGCTGTTCTTGAATTCAACAGGGATATCTTTATCTCTGTTACATAAGTGTGTCCAATAATGTGCCAGTTTACACGAACAGCTTTCACTTGCATTTTAAGCCAAAAGTGTGCAATATGGTGTAATGTTACCGGTTTAATTCAGAACATTTACCAAGGTATACCAGAAACCAAACGAGTGTTTTAATCCCCATAGGTGAGCTCTCCTTACAGAAGGTCTCGCCCGCCGTCCTCGATTTCAACAGCACGAAGAAATGCGACGGCATGAGCAGTCCCGTTCAGAGCAGCATCACTTTTCAGTGCGGCAAAACCATGGTGAGATTTCCTCAGCGGCACCTGCTGTGACGTTTGTTTCCTTTCAGATTCCTGCTGAGCAAGAAGAAACCACATATAGTAAATGGAAAATCTTACACTGTTGTGACGAGGCGAGAGCTGGTGCGGCTAAATCTGCATTGTTCCTTTTCAACTGGAGAAGTGGATATTTGAGTTTTTCGTGTTTGGCTTACATCAGGATGGATACAGTGATGTGTTTTAATCACGGTGGTCTTTAAAGTACCCACTAAATCAAAAGTTTTTCTGCTTTAGAATACATAGCTCAATTTGCATTTATAAGATAAAATCTTGTCTTTTGACTTCCTCCAATATGGAGCAATGCTTTGTGACATCATTTATCCGCACTTCAGCTTCACCATCAGGTTCCAGGCTGAGGTAAGCTAAACACAATTGGCTATTTTAAAAGGGGGCGGAGCTGTTTGGTGTGTCCCACCCTTTCTTTTTCATTGGAAGTTACTACAACGAACTGAGCGAAGCTGCACATTTTGAGGCACTTCAGTAGGTCTTTAATACTTGAGAAGTACATCTGCATTGTCGTTCATCTTAATGGCGGCTGCATTATGTATGAGATCTAATTTTGCTCAGAGATGCAAAGTTCAAGCGACGTTTTTTGAGTCTTTTAGTCACATGAACTAAAAGATTTACTCAATTTGTTGACATACATTATGCATCCAACCAAGGAACTTAGCTAAAACGGTACGCATTCTAAGCAATAAGACGAGGTCACGTGTGTAACCACAGAAAAACAGGAAGTTGAGTTGTTTGGTGCCGCAAGACATAGTTTTCAATAATGTAGCCAATAACATTATAATTTATGTGTTTGGAGGGTAATTTTGATGCATTAATAATGACATCTGTTTTTTGTTTTGAACAAAGGGCACGCCAGAGTTTGTCACCGTTTCAGAGTGTGTGCATTACTTTGAATGGAGGACGTATGTCGCCTGCAGAAGAGACAAATTCAAACCACATAAAGAGGTGGGTGGAGGTGACGAGACATGAGAGCATCTCCAAAACCTCGGATGTCCAAATTCACAGGTTTTTCAGTAAATGGAAAATACACTGTACTTTTTAAATGATTAAATACAAAGTAGACGAGCACTTTTTAATACTTTTTATTGGTTAGATATTAGCAAAACCCAGTAACAACATAAAGGATGACATTTAATAGTGGTTTATGGGTAAAAAAAATAATGAAATACAGAGATACGGAGGTTTCAGAAGGACAGCAGCGAAATATGACATCAGCTGTAGCAAAAGTAAAGTCAAATTCGCTTTTTACCCACCAGTCCATGTGTTTTATTGTCATCTGTTTTTAAGGTTCCCTGTTATGTCTTTGATTCCGATGGGAAGAAACACGACCTCAATCCTCTCATTAAACTCAAGGACGGTTATCTGGTCGACGACCCGGACGATGACGTAGATTTCTACATTAATATATGCAGAAGTCTCAGTAGGTTACTTTCAGTTTCCTTTTTTTTAATAGCAGTGACAAACATTTGCTTTACTTACACAAAGTGCTTGTTCAGTTTCTTATTTAACTGAAACAAATCTTTTGAAAGCTATGATTTTAATAAGTTAGCCATGTTTATACACTAATAAGCTTGAATATTTCTGTCAAGACCGAGATGGAAGCCGATGTCCTGAAGGCTCCGCCGCCTGTCACACCTCCAGCAAAGGATCTTTTGACATGGGTCAGCCGCTCCAACAGCTGGAGCTGCTCTCCAATGACAAGTATGTGATATTTTGGAATATATTCATATGTTATTCTACCCAGAAATGAAAATCATTTATTTACCCAAACTTTTAAGTGACTTTGTTTCATGACAATTGTCATATTTTATGTTTGGAGTATATAGCGGGTTTATAAAAAGCGACTTGCTTTAATACAGTCCCATGCATTGAGGTATCCTGTCTGGTCTCTTAAGGGTGTAATCGTTTTTCAAATATTGCCCTTTACAGATTTAAACCTGCAACCTCACAGTTCCTACTCCAGAGACCCAACTGTACCCAAGCTCTTTCCCATCTTCCCCACCAATGACTTTCAGCCTCTTGTCTTCTCTGTTTCAGACTCAGATTGCGGTACGAGGTTGTCAAAGACATCCCAGACTTCTGTGAGGGCCACAGTCCGGCAGTGACTATAACATTCATTTGTCCCTCAACAAGGCAAGCGGTAAGAATTTGACCCAATTTACTACAGACTTATTCTATTGAATATGTGTTTTGCCATGTTGTGTTTGATGTCATGTGATGGCCGTTGATCTCACTGGTTTCTCAGGGAAGTAACCCTAAGATGATAAGCAACTCAAACTGTCGGTATGAGATCGAGTGGGTGACCGAGTACGCCTGCCACAGAGATTACCTGGAGAGTCACAACTGCAAACTGACCAGCGCTCAGCACGACATCGCCATCGACCTCACTCACCTGACACACACCTGTGAGTTTACACAGCTGCGTTACACATCAGAAGATTCACCACGAATGTGTTATTTATGATGATACACTAATGGTTGCTCATGTTATTTTTGTCGCTTCCTGTAGCTGTAGATCAACCCTATGTGGCCAAGGCCAATAGTGGCAAGGACACGTACTTCTTCTATCTGAACGTGTGTGGAGAGACCAGAGCTGGTGACTGTGATAATGAGAAGGGTTACGTGTCTTCCTGTCAGGTGAAAGAATCTGGCGACGTGAAGAAGATCGCTGGGAGATACCAGAACCAAACGCTGAGGTTGATCTTCGCTCACGTTTTCAATCCTTTCAAATGTCTTTCTGTCTCAGGTTTACATCAGTCTTAAAGGCAGGACATAGTTCACGTCTGTAATGAATAATTCAGCAATGTTAAGATATGAGGACCAGGGTTTACCTGGCTTAAAACGTGGCGCCATCCTTATCTTGTACAAACACGCACAAACTCCGACTCTCTAACCATTAGGCTACGACTGCCCCAAAGGACTGTTAAGTGGCTTAACCAAACACTTGACATATTAAAACATAAAAATGAGATGAACATTACAATTATTGAGTTATACAAAACATTGCTTTTATTCCACCAAACAGAATTGAATCTTTTTTAATCAAATAAAACTTTTTATCCTTTTCAACTAATTTTTCAGCCAACTAAATGAACCAGTCTTACTAAATGAGCAAAGCTCATTCACATCCTGCGCTCTCTTGTGGTTCACTGAGCTTTGAATGATTCACTTATCTTTTATATTCGATAGTGACTGAAAAGTTTTAACATTTTAAACGAATCGGTTCAAAGGAGTCATTTGTTTGGGAGTCGTTCTGATCGCAATGTGCGTTGATACTGGCGAACTCGCTGTGTAACGCATAACGCTGATTCATCGAGCCAACTGCACATCTTAAAAAATTACAATAAAGTAGAAGTACGCCACGTTAATTTTAAGAAGCCTTTAAAGAAATTGAACATACTTGCACGCAAAACAAACAATATTCACATGAACAGCCGTGAAACACAGCTAATACAGCTCCTATTAGCTCTTGTAACTTCTCTGCAACTCTTAGGCCCGATTCACATTTCGCATCTTTTCCGCGCGCATATTCCTTATTTTAAATGTAGACAAATAGACTGCGACATTTTTCCAGGCGCGTCGGCGACGCATCGAGATGGAAACTTCAACTTTTTCGGAGTGCCGACACGTGCACCGCTGGTCATTAAAAGAGAGAAAGAAAACACGAGCCGTGCGGTTTTAGACACGAAATGTGAATCGGGCCTTACTGGGTTGTTGCTAGAAGGGATGTGGCCGGAAGTGATGCAAAATCTCGCTATAAAATACAGTAAATTACATTAGCTAATTCCTACACCTACCCCAACCCTAAACCTAGCCTTACAATAATAAAAAATAGTAATTAACTGTTGTCAGCGTGACAAATATGATGCGGTATTGAAGTGCGCATGCCCAGTGGAGGTAGCTGTATCCCTTCTAGCCAAACCCGCCTCACTGGGCTGATAACGAAACAGCGCCTCCTCTGTGGCGTAATGCTGCAATTGCAGTTACAAGTGACAATCTGTTGACAGAATACACTCAGTGTTTTTTGTGAAGACACCCAACATAATTTTGGCAAGAGTCAGAGGCGGCACGAAATTTGATGGAGGCGGCCCCCTCCAATTTTTCTATGCAGGAAAAACCCTCACGTTTGCATATCAGCTCCTGGCACGTTTAAGTTTGCATGTGCAGTGCATTATAAAGGAAACTATTTTGGTGTCTGTAGGTATTCAGATGGAGACCTCACGCTGATCTATCCGGATGGCAGCAGATGCAGCACTGGATTTCAGCGCATGACCATCATTAACTTTGAGTGCAGTGCAGATGCAGGTGAGTGACGCTCATGGGGACTCCGTTTTAAACCTGCTGTAAAGAATCGAAAAGGAAGGAACTGCATTGTGATGTCAGACGTTTGCTTTTCTGCACATTTTCTGCACTGACACCAGATTGATGGTTTTCAGGGAACGGCCAGCCGCATTTCACGGGAGAGTCAGACTGTACGTATTATTTTGACTGGCAGACGGCGTACGCATGCGTTAAGGAGAAGGAAGACCTGCTGTGTCGAGTCACAGACCAAAAGAAGCGCTACGACCTCTCGCCTCTAACACGCTTCCCAGGTCTGTTAAAGCTGAGGAATGATCTCTTGCACAGATCTGATCAGATGTATACAATTCTTCCAAAGTAAAATAGATGATGTCCTGTGACTTAATCTTCTGAAATGTATGTCTCCCAAATTTTCAGCACATAACTGTGTGTGTGTGTGTGTGTGTGTGTGTGTGTGTGTGTGTGTGTGTGTGTGTTTTTCTAGAGTCGAGTGGATCTCATAACTGGGAGGCTGTTGAAGCAGAAAAGTCTGATAAAAAGAGATTTTTCATCAACGTTTGCCATAAAATTATAATGGACGAGGCGACAAACTCGTGCCCTGAGGATGCAGCAATATGTGCAGTAGGTCAGTGCAGAGATCGCTCTCTTGCTTTCTGTGTCTGTGTTTACAATACCAATCAAAAGTTTAGGGTCACTAAGGGGCCATTCACATTTCGCGTCTTTTGCGTGCACAAGTTTGTTATATTGCAGATTCAGAATGCCGCAAGCGCACTGCAGATCATGTGACATGAACTAATCAGCTACAGCTTTTCTGGAACAGCATAGAAAAGCTCAGCGTAGATGGAGACAGATGATCACAGTATAAATAAATCTAGTAACAGAGTTATTGCAAAGGATTTTTAGCGCATGACCTCCTCATCTGCACGGCAAGTACGGGCCATGGTTGCTTAGCAATGGCAGACGCCAGGAGAGCGCAAGCTCCCAGGCGCGTTGGAAAAAAGTAGAAAGCAGTGCGGCTCACATTTTCCGCACTGTTTGAGATGCGAAATGTGAACGGCCCCTAACTCATTCCTTGATTTCTTTTTTTTTAGTGACACAAATGTGACTACAGATATTATGTTGTAATCTTCAGTATTTGTTCCAAAATAATGTTTCTTTCAAAAACGGCTCATTCTAACTCAACTCTCCTCTTTCAGGAAATGGAAAACCTGTGAGTTTGGGGAAATTTCTCACTTCTCCCCAAAAAGCATCTGAAGGTGACGATATCCGCCTCATATACACGGAGGGAGACGTGTGCAGGCAGAACATGAAGATTAAAACCATCATCACTCTGAAGTGCAAGCCGGGAGACGTGGAGAGCGCTCCCGTCATGAGGGGCGTGTCCAGTGACAGATGCACCTATGAGTTTGAGTGGTTCACCGCCTCGGCCTGCGTCCTCTCCAGAACACAAGGGGACGACTGCAGGGTGGAAGACCCGCAAGCAGGTACGCGATTAATCCAGTCGAACCTTGACCCGTGCATGTTCTAGGTTTTTTAAACGTTCTCACGTTTGTTTGCAGGACTTATGTTTGATCTGTCGCCCCTGCGGAAACCGAGCGAAAGCTATTACAACATGTCTAGCGTAAAGTACGATTACTTGATCAACGTCTGTGGCGGCGTGAAGGCTGCCAAGTGTCCTGAAACTGCCGGAGCTTGTCAGGTGGACCCGAGGCGAGTTCCTCCTGCGTGTGTACTGGTTTCCTTTTGTGAACATTTTGAAAAGCGTAATGAACCACCAACCATCTCTCATTGTGTCTCTACAGTGGGCTGAGCTCCTGGAATCTCGGCGATTTTAACTCCAAACTTTCGTACTATGACGGACTGATCCAGCTGACCTACAAAAATGGCTCTCAGTACAACAACCAGCAGCACACGCAGCGTTCCGCACACATCTCTTTCCTCTGTGACAGAGGGGCCGGCCCAGGCAAACCAGAGTTTCAGGTACGTCACCTGCTCTGTTATTGTTTTAGACTTGCCTACAAGCCCAATAGCTTGTAAGCATTAAAGAATTTATTTTGTTATGACACCTTCAGATATTGTTTCTTTATGGCTTCTGTCTTGTCATACTTTAGGATGAAGATGAGTACACATACAGCTTCAAGTGGTACACATCCTACGCCTGTCCGGAAAGACCGCACGAGTGTGTTGTGACGGATCCAAATACACTACAGCAGTATGACCTGTCCAGGCAAGCTTGTTTTTCTGAAAATATTGTTTAGCCTTAGAAGGTTTTTTTAAAGGAACAGTTCACCTAGAAATGACTATTCTGTCTTCATTTACTCACCCTTAAATTGTTCCAGATCTGTATCAATTATTTTTATCTTCCAAGATATTTGGAAGATTGCTTGTAACCAAACAGTTATTGGCCACCATTGACTACCATAGTAGGAAAAAAATCACTTTATAAATGTTGAACACAAAAGAAGATATTTTGAAGAATGTAAGAATGCAAACAGTTCTGGGGCACTTTTGACTGCCATTGTGATTTTTCCTACTGTTTGGTTACAAGCATTCTTCCAAATATCTTTCTGTGTGTTCATCCGAACAAAGAAATTTATACATGATGTCAGACTGTTTTTGGGTGAACTGTCCCTTTAAGGGAACATTTGGAGTGCATCAAAGTTATGAGAGTTTTGACAGTTTTATAAGTATTAATGTTATTCATATGTAATTTTATTTTATTAATGTCTTAATTAGCTTTTATATTTTGTGTTTTTATGTTAAGTATTGTAGTTTAATTTTTGAACACTTTTTTTGTGTGCACTTGTCTTTGTATTATTTGTTTATTTTGTGTTTAAGTTTATGTTTTAAGTATTTATTTTCAGTTGATCATTTTAGTGCCTCAACTTAAACTTATCTACTTAGTTTATTGCTAAAGCGACATTTCTACTTTTCATTTAGTTGATGAAATCATATTTAGGCCCATATTTGATTTGATTTCAATGAACAGAAATGTTTTAATAGGTTTAGTAAACTGTAATAACCTTGGAGCGCGTATATATTTTGCCGGTGTCTGTACTGAACGTATCATTTGTTTGCCACTTCGCAGTTTGTCTGTTTCTAATGGCGGCAGGAACTGGCAGGTCATGGACACCTCTGACCCCAGCATGCTGAAGAAATACTACATCAACGTCTGCCGGCCGCTCAAAGCCGTACCCGGCTGCGACAGGAGAGCTTCCGTCTGCAAGATGAAATTCGAGACTGACAAGGTTTGTTGTTCAATAAAAAATGACGTTTATTTTTGGAGATAAACGTCACTCCTTGCACAACTGCATAATCGTCTTATAAGAAAGTTTTGTGATGTCATAACAAATGTGTGTATGTTGCTGGTGCAGGAAGGCCTGTCTGAGAAGGTGGAGGTCAGTAATTTTGGCGTTGTGAGTCAAGGGCTGGTGATTGTGGAAGAGAACCAGCTAATGTTGACTTACACGAACGGCTCGGCATGCGTGACGGCGGACGGCGTGATGAGCACGTATACCACACGCATACACTTTGTCTGCTCGAAAGAGACAACGGTATGAGCCTTTTCAAATCAATGTATACAAACACTTGTGAGTTTACTTGTGAAAATGTTATTATCAGTAAATACATAGGCACAACATGACAGATTTTAGCACGGAAAACACTTGTGTAGGTGGCACGTCTTTATAATGTGTGGAGAATGCTGAGTGTTTTGTGTTTTGTTTTTAGCGATCCGGCCTGCGATTTGAAGGAAAACAGAAATGCCTTGTTGATTTTGTTTGGGAGACCGAAGCAGCCTGCGCCATCTCAACGGTTGTGGACACCAACCAGGTTAACCGTCATTCTGGCATCCTCATGTCTGTCTTTCATGCAGTCAAGAACAATTTGTTTCTTCAAATGTTTAACTTCATTTTTTCACATGTTCATGGACAGACCTGCTCAGTGAAAGATCCCAACACTGGTTTTGAATTCAACCTTCAGTCCCTGGCCTTCAAAGATGGATACAGCGTCGCTGCGGATGGCAAAGACTTTGTAGTATGAAACACTTTTCATTGTTTCTCTTGATTTTGAGGCCATCTTGAGAGAATATTTAGTGTGTCAGAGTGCAGTCGAAACTTCGAAGTTTTTTTTTGCGTGGGATTTTAAATTCCTGAGGGAACCCACAGCTTAAAATATTCCTCAGGATCTTTTGACTATAAACTGAAGAGTTAGTCACAAACCGTCATGTCTTCTGTAGGTGAACATCTGTAACGCTGTGGATAAGTGTGGAAGTGCTGATGGGAAACCTGTGGCCGGATGTGAGATAGAAGAAGGGAAACCTGTGAGTCAGGTTGGGGTTGAACGATCTCTTCAGTTCTCCACCGATGGCTCTCTCACACTCACGTACAAAGGGGTTTTGGACATACAGACAGGTGCGTTATGAGTTGTGTTGTGTTTTTTACATAACGCAAAATATATCACAGCGTATAACATTTCAATATAACAACACATAAATTAAACCATAACAACATGCGATATTGCTGTCAGGCACTGATATTTTATCTCCAAAATGGAAAAAGGAAAAACGGTAATGATTATGATCATGATGATGCACACTAGAGCTCCAAAGATATAAAAAAATTGTAGTATTATTAATTTAATTGTATTTTTTATATGATTTGTTTTGGTCGAGCACCCTTTTCAAGTTGATGTGCGTGCTTTTGTCGTATTTTTGCTAATGATGCGGTAATGATGTATGAAAAAGTAAATTGAAATCACAACACATGGAGATGATATGTTTATATAACTTAAATGTTGTGATATATTTTGTGTTAAATGTTATATGCTTATCGATGTGCATTGTTTTCTCCGTCTGCCGTAGGCACTGAAAACACCTTCATCATTAATTTTGTGTGTGACCAAAATGCTGCCACGGCATCTCTGCGGTTTATTCACGAAGAGCTGGGCACAAACACACATGTAACGCACAACGTCTTCTTTGAGATGTCCACCGCTCTGGCATGCGAGCCCGCCCCCGTGGATTGCCAAGTCATAGGTACAGCTATTTGTTTAAAAGTGCACCCGAAATAAAAATATTAAATTTAATTCATAAGATTTGCTTTAAAATACAAAATACTGCTACAGATCACAACGGAAGCGGCGCAAACTACTTGCGATTATGGTTAATATTCATTCTTTATGTGGAGACTTTTAAAATGAATTTAAGTAGTGGCAAATTTATTTTCTTTTTAAGCTACAGAAAGTTTTTTTTTTTCATTTGAAGCTGCAGAACAGTTGAAAGTTGGAAACCTCTTGCTTTTTTTGATCTTGCTTTTCCAGATTCACAAGGTAGAGAGTATGACCTCGGTGACCTCAGTCTGGATGGCAAGTATTATGTTCCTCTGGACACCTCAGATCAAGCAAGGTCTCAGAAGTTTTATATCAACGTGTGCAAACCGCTGCCTCGCATTCAGGGCTGCGCTGGTGAGTGACTGCAGAACTTCATGATGTCACTTCCTGTTTCATCCTCTGTTACGATTGGCCACGTGATGCACAGTTATTTTTGCCAGCTGGTGCGATCGGAGCGTGTGGTCAGATCAACGGCACAGGAAGGAATCTGGGATACGTGCAGTCGAGCCTGCAGGCGGCTGAGGACGGCTCCATCAGTATCGTGTATCAGAATGGCGACAAGTGCAGCTCGGGCCGTTACTCCACCCGCATCATCTTCCAGTGTGACGACAGTCCCGTAAGCATGTGGACAGACGTGTGGTGCAAACAGTGGTGCATTTTTGTTAATACATGCACAGTATTTACTGTTTTTTTTTTTTGTTTGTTTGTTTAATAGGGTGCGCCCATGTTTGATCGCATAGACGGGTGTGAATATGTGTTCATCTGGAGAACATCAGAGGCCTGTCCGATCAAAAGAGTGCACGGTAGGATGAACAGCCAATTATGTCCGAGAACCATATACAGATCTTTTCTCATTGGCTCTGACTACGTTTTGTCCCCTCACAGGTGATAACTGTAAAGTCAAGGACCCGAAGAGTGGTTATGAGTACAATCTGACGCCACTGGCTGGACAGGACTATGTAGTGAAGGGTTTGCATTATGAGTATCATTTAGCAGTATGCGGACCAATTAAAACCACCGTCTGCTCGCATGGCGCGGATAAACCCGTGTCCTCCTGTCAGGTAGAAGAGCAAAAACAAAGAATTACAGGTGAGTTTTTTGAGTGTCACTATAGGACTGATATGTTCAATATTATTTATCATTTATTCACTCTCGCGTCATTTAAAATGTTTATATGACTCTTTCTTCTGTGAAACACGAAAGAAGATATTTTGAGAAATGTGGTTTTGTGTCCATACAATTGAAGTCAATGTTGTCCAGTGTCGTTTAGTTACCAACATTCTTCCAAATATCTTCTATTGTGTATTGACGTGAGGGTGAATAAATGATGACACAATTTTTTATTTTGCGGTGAACCATCACTTTAAGGCTCACAAACAGGTTGTCTGGCAACTTGTGACGTTTCATGTCTTTGTATTTGCAGGGCTGGCCAATCAAAACCTCACCTTTGATGACGGGATCATCATGATCAACTACACGCACGGAGAAACCTGTCACAAGATCTACGAGCGATCCACGGCCATTCTCTTCTCCTGCGACCACAGCAAGAATCCTGTGAGCTCCCTATGGAATATTGATTAGTTTTATACAGTTCTTGGATGAATCTTATCCTGTATCTTTTCTCATCAGGGGAAGCCAGAGTTTATTCGAGAGACGGCAGACTGCACGTATCTGTTCGACTGGCACACTGCTTTGGCCTGCCCTTCATTCAAAACCACAACCTGTTCATATAAGTGAGAACATGCTTCTTATTTGTTGTCTCCCAATACACGACGTACCTTTCTGAATCATGTGTAACGCTCAATATCTGTTTTCTGGCAGTGATGGAAACGGACACTCTTATGATTTATCCTCATTGGCCCTGCACAAATCGAATTGGATGGTCGTGCCTGAAGAGACCAATCAGGCGCAGCGATATTATATCAACGTGTGCAAGTCTCTGGTGCCACAGACTGGTGAGCTGTAGCTTTTTATGTTGCTGTAGTTCACCCCCCAAAAAAGAATTGCTGTCATTTATTCATCATCACGTTGTTCAAAACATGATTTTTTTTCTTCTGTGGAACACAAAAGAAGATCATTTGAGAAATGTCTCGGTGATTTTGTGACCAAACAATGGAAGTCAATGGGGTGCAGTGTTGTTTGGTTACCAACATTCTTGAAATTATATTTAGTGTTCTGCAGAAGAAGTTTATTTAATATCATTGTCCAGTCAGCATTTAGGGTCAGAATTATCCATTTCGTAACATGTGTTTTAGCAAAGCTCAAGCGTTTTATTTGACCCGTTAGCATCCAGAACTGTCAAGTTTTATATCTTCTCTGTGATTGGTCTCAGGTTTGTGGAGCTGCCCGTCCAGCGCAGCCGCCTGTCTGAAGGATGGAGACAAGTATGTGAGTCTGGGGGAGGCAGAGACGGGTCCACAGTTGGATAAAAACATTCTGGTCCTGAAGTACACAAACGGACAAGCCTGCGCAGACGGCAAGAGAAACAGAACCACCATCATTAGCTTCATCTGCGACCCAGACAAAGTGGTTCGTATATACACACTTTAAAAACACATTTTACCTACATAAACTTCTCATGCTATGAATGCTCTCATGTATGATATGTAAGCGCTGAAAAACTGTCCACATTTGTGTTCTATCAGAAATTAATAAAAAAGTTTTTTTAGAATAGATGTAAAGTCGGGCTGCATTTAAACGGCACCATAGCAGTGATACGAAAAGCAAATTATTTTATTTTTATTGCCATAAAATGTATATTTTCATGTTAAAATGTATATAATGCAATATCAATCCTTGCCGTTTATATTGTGCTAAATATATTGCAATATGCCTTGTACATTCCTCCAACCGGAGTTATTATAGTTTTGATTTTAGTTTTATAAATATTTTTAATTAGCTTTTATTTTTAGTTTAAGTTTTAGTCATTTTGATATATGCTTTTGTCATTTTATAATTATTTTGTTTTATTTTTATGTTGCTAAACAAGATTAATTATTTTTTATTTTAGTTTTATTTTAGTTGTTGTTAATTATTATCATTTTAGTGCTTTAAACTTTCAGTTTATTTTTAAGGCAACATTTACATTTTTCCTTTACTTAAGTTTTTCCAATAATTTTTTGGTCAGTATTTTATTTGATTTTAATAAACAGAAACGTTTTCGTTTAGTAAGTAAAATAACCTTGCTTCCAAACCCTACTAATATGCAACTTTGACACTTGTATTTCAATTAAATACATTTTACTTTTGTAATGTGCCAAAGTAAAACTAAATATTCATTGGCCTTAATATGGGATGTAGGACTTGATTTGATCAGAATTTGACTGCATTGTGAAAAGTAAAACCTATTACACTGTGATGCTATTGGTCAATATATTTCCTCCCACCAATACATTTTTAGTTGCGCCAATACAAAACAAAAGTTATTTTATAAAGGCAGAAAGTTACATTTCAAGAAAAGATTGTAGAATAAAAATGATCTTATGGAGGAAAGAATACAGTAATTTTGTCCCCACTTCAAGAGTCTTTTTTTGATGTGTAAGGTTTTTGTGTATGTCTGTCTCACTGTCAGGATTCTGAACCCACTCTGAACCCACCGCTGGATGATTGTGTGTCTAATTTCGAGTGGTACACAGCTGCAGCCTGTCCTCTTAACAGCACTGAACACGGCGACTGTAAAGTGACCAATCCAGCCACGGGTGAGTCAGACAGTCACGCTGCATGCACCGTCGCACACATGACTGCTGAGTCATCTTCTGCTTATAGCAGTGCATGTTAAGTTCCTTGTTTTTTTAAGATGTATTTTAAAAGGCTTTTTGCCTTCATTAGGACAGTAGAGAGCAGACAGGAAAGGGTTGGGCAGAGATCAGGGAACGGGATCGGCAAAGGACCGTCGAGACGCAATCGCACTCGGGTGCGCTATATGTCGGCACGCTAGCCACAAGGCTATCGGCGCAGACCGTTCTCTAATGTAAAAATGTACTTATGTTTTTGTATTTGCTATATGCTGGACAATTAGATGGGCCTGGGTGTGAGCGGGACTGTCACAAGGGGGGTCGAGGCCCTGTGCGAACTTGATGTGCGAGGCCCTCTGGAGGACAGAATGGTTTTTGCGCAGGATTTATGATGATTCTCAAAGAAAACGTGCAGCGAGTCTGTTGCTATTGTAACGAACGCAATTTTCCCACGCATGTGATGGACAGATAAACCACGCTCTTTGTTGTTAATGTTGTTGTGGATATTTCAGCAAAAAGATCGCTTCAGTTGAACAGCTTTAGGTTAAAGAGGGAAAAACTTTACACATCCATTTTATAGGCTTACTTTATTTCTCAATCAATCTGTCACACGCAGGGTCTCGCTTTTAAAATTCATGCACATTTAACACCGTTTTAAAACTAGCATGTATAGCATATATAGGGTACTAACTAAAACCAACATTGTGTTCAACTTGCTCTTATTATCCAAAACATGACTATATAACAAATGTAAAATGTTACCTTTATATAAATAAATGTTAACAATATGCAGATAAAAGTTAACAAAACTGCAGCATACAGTCGTATTTAGGGCAGACTGGCATAAAGAAAATATATGCTGTTTGTCATTAAAACGCATCCAAGCGTTCACATTTGAAAATGGTGCTTTTTTTGTTAAAAAAACGCACATTGGCTTTATCATTTATGAACATTCTGTGTCTGTACAATATTTCTTGCTGTTTTTGAATTGTTCTGAACTTCACGAACCATGTACGCTCTGATCTCCGCAGGTCATCTGTTCGATCTGAACGGCCTCAATCGAGATGGAGGATATACAGTCTATGATCCTTCGGCCCACAGGAAGATGTTCAGATTAAACGTCTGTGGAGAGATACTGAACGCCGGATGTGCTTCAGGAACAGGTGACTTCATTTTATATGCTCGTGCATCACGGGATTGAATGGGTTTACTGAAATAGTCGAGTAGATAAGTGCTATTTCAGCTACAGCCCATGGGTTTTTTTACTACGAAAACTACCAAGACCCTTGAGCTCCCATTCAGATCTGCGGTAACGTAAAGCCATTGATATTTGCTTCAGGTGTGTGCATCAAGGAAACACAGACAGCAACGAGTGCTGGAAAAGCCTCCAGGAAGCTGGTGTATAGGGATCAGGTGGTGGAGCTCACCTACGAGAGCGGAGACGTGTGCGCCGCCAACCCCTCCCTCAAACACAAGAGCATCTTCAGCTTCATCTGCAAGGCGGAGGGAGGAGGGACCGATGTTCCCGTGCTGGTGTACTCGGATGACAACACATGCACTCATTTCTTCTCCTGGCACACCCCGCTGGTCTGCGAACGACAGGTAATGGGGTCACGCAATGCATTGAAAGACGTTTAAGGCACGCAGAAGTTTTCAGATGTGGCTTTGAGAAACCATCACCATTAAAGTGTTGCCTGTGCAGGTGAAATGCTCGGTTTGGAACGGCACCAACCAGATTGACCTGAGTCCTCTGATACATCTCACTGGCTACTACACAGCGATAGATGAGGATGTGGACAGAGGAAAGTCTCCCGACTTCTACATCAACATCTGCCAGCCCCTTAACCCCATCCCAGGGGTCAACTGTCCACCAGGGGCCACCGTGTGTATGGACCCTGTTGTTGGAGACCCAGTTGTGAGTAAACGTCGGATGGTTCTTTGTGCGCTATAAAATATTGGTAGTTCAATATTAAAGCACACTGTATTAATATGAATATCAGTCATGGTTGTTTTTTTATTCCTCTGCAGGACATCGGGCGAATCACATCCCCTCCTCAGTACAACAAGGAAACTGAAGAGGTCACCATCACATTCAACAGCACAACCGTCTGCCCCTCTAACCCCACCTCCAACTATTCCTCTAAAATCATTTTCACCTGTCAGAAAGGTGCAGAGCTGGTAAGTCTTTGTGTGTCGTGTGGCGGTGATGGTTTTTTTCTGCGGCGTCTGTAAGTGTTGGTTTTCTGTGTGAAGGGCTCTCCTCAGATGATTCGGGCTCAGGAGTGCATGTATGTTTTCGAGTGGGCCACTCCTGTGGTGTGTGCCGAAGCCGTCACTCAACAGGGCTGTAGCCTCACCGTCTCCCAGTTGGAGTACACCTTTGACCTCTCGACGCTGTCAGGGGTCGTTCAGGTAATGAAATCTTTGATTGAACCTTTAAGGGATTACAAATTCTGAGGCATTTACTCACCAGTGTGCCATCCCAAATGTTTATGATTTACTTCAGCCTGATATCTAAACCATTTTTTTTTTTATTTATGCTACTTTATCTTGTGTTTTGTGACTAGTTGTCGTATAATATTTTATCACAAGAACCAATGAGATTTGAAGCTACTGTTAAATATTGTTAAATGCATTTGTTTTGGCTTTAATTTCGCTAAATGAGCTCAAATTATTCTTTGTTTTCTTTCACGTATTGTAAAATATAGTCATATCGGATTACTTTGTGATGGATGTGATTTTTGGAGATTTTGTGTCGCCTTTTTAATATAAGATTGTACTTTTGTGTTCCAATGAAGAAGGGAAGAGTTCATTATGAGAGAATATTCATATTTGGGTGGCACCGTCAAGCAAGTGTAAAGTAGAACATACAGAAAATGAAGAGATCCAAATTGTCATTTATTCAGCATTTCTAGATGTGTTGTGGTCATTTCAGTCCAGCGTCTGTGGAATTTCAACAAAACCAAACCTCAGGAGTGACACAAAGTCACCCAACAGCAATGTGAAAGACTGACAGCATGACAAGACGCATGAAAACTGATAAAAATCAAGGCTATTACATAAAAAAAATGCATGATACAAATACATGCACAGATATTACTGTTGTATTGCTTAGAAGTGAATGTGAACTATTTTATTTGCAGTATTCGAGGTCAGAGAAAATACAGAGCATCAGTTATATTCACCTGTTTCTCCTGTTTTCATTTGCTGCAAATTTGAAATTTGGAAGAAATATTGTTAGTAGTTCACAGAATTAAACAAAAATGACCTTTTAAAAATGAATTTATCTAGACACATACCTATAAACAGTCAATTCAGAAAAACTGAAAATAGTTTTGAAATGTAGCTGTATGTGCCCTGGGATTTTGGGCCAATGAGATTTGGCTGTGGGTGGGGCTACACAGCACAGTGTAATGAAATTAAACAAGTGACCGACCTAATGTACTTGTTTGACAAGTGTATGATGTTGTTTGACAAAAACTATAACATAACAGAATATGAAAAAAGTCATTGTGCCACGTTAGCACACACAGAAAACTCAAATGATATAGTCTCTCTAAAAACGCTCGATACTTTCACATTTTAGGTTCCCCAAAGAAATACCCAATCCATTTGATTTACTTGCATTCACTTCCTACAAACCAATTCACATCGTATGATCATAACTTATAAGGAGAACACGCCTCATGCTCTGTTCTGCTTCTGTTTTTCTATGTTCAGGTTCCTGAAAGTTCTTATAAGATCAACGTGTGTGGCGCTGTGACGGACAATGCATGTAAGGACAGCGCGGTGTGTCTGATCTCCAGCGGCTCAGCGGCTTCGTATGGAAACAGCAAATTAAAGCACATGAGCTACAGGAGAGAAGAGCAGGCGGTGATGATGCAGTACAGCGCTGGAGACCCCTGCCCTCAAGGTCACACAGACACGACTGCTTCATTTCAAAATCAAGTGTGCTGACTATCTAACAGCTTTATTTAAGATGACATTATTTGCAAATGTCTATTTGAACAAATTTTGTTTTTTATCGTACAGTGACTGATGAGGATGAAGTGTGCGCCTCCCCCTTTAAATTCAGGAGCAAGTCTTATACTGAGTGCACTACTGAGGGCAGAACAGACGGCAGGAAGTGGTGTGCCACAACAAGTGACTACGACAGAGATAAGAAATGGGGATTCTGCTCTGATGGTATGAACCTCTGTCATAAGCACATGACCAAGTGGACAAGCTGTGTTTATTATCTAAATTATATTCATTTAATTAAAATATGTACAGTGACCTTAAAAAGCATTTGAACACTTAAAGTGATAGTTCCCCAACAAAATGAAAATTCTGTCATCAGTTACTTACCCTCTTGTCATTTCAAACCTGTATGACTTTCTTTTTCCCGCAGAACACAAACTTAAGAAAGCTGGTAACCGACAGCACTGGACCCCGTTCACTTCTATTGTATGGACACAAAACCAATGCAAGTGAATGGGGTCCATTCAACGACATTTTTTCAAAATATCTTCTTTTGTGTTCTGCGGAAGAAAGAAAGAAAGGCATACAGGTTTGAAATGACAAGAGGGTGTGGGACAAAAGGCTGGGCTTGGTTTTGAGGCCGTGTTTTTATGTTTGTAAATCACAGCGCAGAGAGGAAAAAGGCAGTCGTCTGTTTTGTTCTCGTGTGACCGAACGGCGGGGCGTGGGACACCGCAGCTGATGAGCGAAACCCGGAGTTGTTCGGCCACCTTCCAATGGAGGACGAATGTGGTGTGCCCACCGAAGAAGATGGAGTGCAAGCTGGCCGGACAACACCAGACATACGACCTGCGGATGCTCTCCTCTCTCACCGAGCCGTGGAAATTCAGCCATAATGATGATTCGTAAGTGTCACGTTTTCTTTGTCTTCATCGTGGCAGAAAAACCGTGTAGACTTGGTAAAAAGTCAAATGTGTGAAACTCTCTGTTTCCCTGTAAAGGTGGTATTTTAATCTGTGCCAGTCGATTCACGGTGGGTTTACGGGCTGCCCGGAGGATGCCGCCGTGTGTCGCAAGCATCACAGCGGGAAAACTGAGACTCTGGGTCGCGTGTACACACAGACGATGGAGACCATTACCGGTAAGTGTTGTTTTTAATCCTCCTCTTACCTAACTGCGGTTTTGTTGGTGATGTCACACCGGCTCGTTTCCCCTCCAGACGGAAGGATTCTTGTGAATTATTCCCTGGGAGACGATGTGTGTGGAAGTCATCGGCCAGCCAAAACTATCATACAGCTGAAGTGTGGGAGCACAGTGGGCCGTCCCAAATTACTGCGGTGAGTCTGAGGAACGAAAAAGGACTTTTTTGTCACTTTTTGACATAGAAATAAAGACACGACAGGAAATGTTGAGAGTAAGAGGAGAGAATGCTTTCTGGAAATTATACAAGCCAGACTCGGCCTCGAGCCTATATGAGTTTACCAGTTGTGAAAATTTGAGATCTGTAAAAAAGATTCAGAAGCGAGTGAAATGCATTGGTTTTATTTGCGTGTGTGTGTGTGTGTTTTAGGGAGGATAACGCAGCGTGTGAGTTTTGGTTGGAGTGGGAGACTCGTGCCGCTTGTGCTGTGAAGCAAGAGGAGGTGATGATGGTCAACGGAACCATTAAAGTACCCGAGACAGGAGCCACGTTCAGCCTGGGTGCTCTGTATTATGGGTGTGTCTCTCTGTCTCATTAATCTAGTCGCTAGATGATCATTTCATAACACAATATGGGATAATTTGACCTCTGACCCCTGTAGAAGCACTAGAAACGGGGGTCAGAGGTCAAATTATCCCATATTGTGTTATGAAAACGTTCTTTCATCGTCAGAGATACTTGGTTCAAAGGTATGGTTTACCCAAAAACGACAATTCTCACATCATTTATTCACCCACACGTCATTTCAAACTTGTTTTATTTTTTCAAGATTTTTGAGAAATGACTCTGTGGTTTTGTGTTCGTGCAATGGAGGTCAATAAGGGTCAGCGTTGTTTGGTTGTTAACGTTCTTCAAAATATCTCCTTTTGTGTTCTGCAGAAGAAAGAAACTCATGCAGGTTTGGAATGACATGAGAGTGAATAAATGAACAGAGTTTTTGGGCGAACTAACCCTTCGTGGTTCTTTTAAACTAAGCTGATTTAACAGGAACCAGTCAGTTGAGTTGAGATAAATGATCTTTCCCAGTTTCCACAACGCCACGGGAGACATTCGGCCCAACGGAGACCGCTATATCTACCACATCCAGCTGTCGGGGATCACAGACGGCTCCATTTCAAAGTGCCTCGGTGCCAAAATCTGTCAGGTGAAGATTAATGACAGCTACCACAGAAAAATCGGTTCCTCCAGCAAAGCCAAGTATAATATTAAAGGTAAGAGGAACTCTTTTAATCTTCAACGTTGAAATTCTTTGCGAGACATTTTTAAGCTGAGTGACGTATAGAACATTTATGCGTTTCTTGGGAATGAAAGCCATGGTCTTGCCGATGCTAATACTCGAGCTTCGGGAGCGCCGATGAACACGTGATCTAGATGTGACCGGTTATTTTTGCTATCAGGTGGAAATCTTGATGTCCTGGTACCATCTGAATCCAAATGTGGCCATGACCAAACCAAGACGGTGTCCTCGACCATCCTGTTCCACTGCAGCCCTAAAGCAGGAGAGGGTATCCCAGAGTTCCTGCTCGAGACAGACGGTTGCCAATATCTGTTTGTTTGGCACACCTCCACCGTTTGTGACTTTTTGTGAGTATCGCGCGGAAGCCTGAACATATTTTTTCAGCATCAATTTTGCTAACAATACTGTTGGTCACAATTCATCCAGCTCCATGGACCAGCACATTAATGACGGCGGGGAGGAGCATGCCGGCTTGTCTGGGAGGAGTCAGGCTTTGGGGGCGGTGCTTAGCTTGCTGCTGATTGTGCTCACAATCTGTTTGCTTGTTCTGCTACTGCACAAACGGGACAGAAGGTAAATGCGATCCGTTTGCTTTACTTGTTATTTATAAAGTAAAAAGTACTTCCAGTTTCTTGCGTATGTTTTGAGCATGTTTAACATGTATAATAATTCGATTTTTTAAATGTTATTCAGGCAATATGTTATTCAGAAAGTGTCCAGCTTCTGCAAGAAAGGAAATCCAGTGTCTTACAAATATTCCAGGGTGAAGCTTCATCTTTTTTTTGCTAAAAAATGTATGCTTGTGTATCAGACCAAATCTCCATCTCATCTTTCTTCATCTCTCTCTCTCTTTAGGTAAACGTGGATGAAGACGGATGCGAAGATGAAATGGAATGGCTGATGGAGGAAACGGAGACCCCCACGCGGGAGCCGCAGCAGAACGGTCACATCACAACCAAACGTGTGAGCGCCGACGCTCTGCGATCCTTCTCCCTAGATGAGCAGGACAGCGAAGAGGAGGTGCTCACGGTCCCGGGGGTCCGAGTGGCCCAGCATTCGGCTCGGTCTTCCTCACGCCTGCAGTCGGCTTTGCTCGAAGCGGAGAGCGACGAAGACCTGGTGGGACTGCTGGATGACACGATGAGCAGGAACAAGATGAAACGCAGCGGTAGGAACCAGAGGAAACCACAGCCAGACCCTGACGACAGCGATGAGGATCTACTGAAAGTCTGAGGGCGCCGGGCAGCCCGACTGAACTTTTGAATGTCTGCCACCATGCGTTCGGTTGCTCCATTTCTAAAGGGAAATTTATTTATCGAAAGCAGATGGTCGATTCGTCCACGAAATGGAGTCAATGCCTTCCTGACAAAACCTCGTTTTTGTCATTTAATTGTTCATTTGTGTTTGTTTTTCAGTTGGTTGAGATGAATGATGTACAGAGTTGTTCAATGTGAATTCATTTGGTCTCCCACAAAGGTACAGAAATGAACTATGTGGATTTTTTTATGCTTATTTAAAGATTTTGGGTACTGCTGTAATTTTTTCACCAGCTCACTGGACAGATACACTGTTTTATCAGATTTTGATTGTGGTAGGATGAAGACGTTTGTAAACACAATCTGAAGCAGTATTTCACATATCTTGAGCCTTGTAGCACCAAGAGGAGATCGATTCGCTTTGCAAGTTCATATTCGCATCACAAATCTACAAATCGTCACGTTCTGGGTTTTGTGTTCTGCATCGACCGCGCTCTTTACGCAAACCTTTGTCTAAAGGAAATCATCCGTGTCTTTCGCAGTGGTTTAACCCTCTTTGCTTAAAGCACTAGCGTAAGAAATGGCATTGCATGTTACTTTACCATCACCTTTTCTCGGCACAACTGAAGGGAAATGTTTTTCGGCACTATGTGGTAGTTAGCTCGGATTTTTTTACTTTATCGTTTAGTTGGTTTTCTTGAATAAAAAAAATCAGTGTCTTTGGAAAAAAACGCATCCATTTAAATGCAGGACAGGAGATGCTTCTCAAGCACTTTTGCATTTGCATGAAGAGTCATTTTATCGCCGCTTCATGACATTATTATCTGGCTTAATTGATGTTCACATTAGCCGAACGCAACTGAATCTGTATGTCCGCGTCTTTTATTAACGCAGACAAATGTCTATTTTATTTGCTGAATGTTTTGTTAATAAGTTTATGCTGAATCGGTTTTAACATGCAGAGAAAGATGTGTAACTTTGCAAGAGTCAGTCGGCGGGCATTGAAGGCTCTCCGAAAATGATTTGCCAAAACAAGGAACGAGACATTTATTCACTCAACATGCATTACTCAGGTTGTCTTTTGAATGATGAGAAGGCTTGTATTTCCACCCATCAGTGTATTCCTCACATATATGGTTGCCAAATATACCCACACCAGTTCTGTGTTTGTCCACTGCTTCTGAGAAGGTTCTGTCAAGGTACAGCATGAGGGTCTTTTGCACTTTGGTGGGCTTGATTTTATCCGCCCTTTAGAGGCGGATAAAATCAAGCTATATATTGGTCTTGATGGGTTCTCCCCTATATTTAATGAAAATGTCTGCAAATGCTGTATGGGTTATCATATGGTATGAGTCTCTAAAACTGACTTGAGAGGTATTTGTCATGTTTTACAGCATTTGGTTTTGATATTTAATAAGGCTGTGCTGAGATATTATGGCATTTTGTTTGAATAAAACGATCAGCTCCTCAGCATGAGTTCTTTTGTGATTTTTGTATTTGTGGCTTCACCGTATGAACGGGAGAATCATTTACTGCTCTGATGGTTCTGTTGAGTTGACAGAAAATTATTCACAGAACTAACTGGCAGCTGATTTGTGGGATGACATGAGACGACACAGTCCAAATTAAATATAAATCGAATTACTTTTTTTTTTTATTAAAAAACATTTTGATAGATATTGCGATTGTGGTTACTTTTGGCCATGATAACAGTGTTATGAAAGTCTGATGTCATGCCAGCCTAAATCCAAAGATTTGGGGTTTAAACCTCAAAACGTTGCTGATTTCCCATATAGTTTTGATCTTTAGCTAAGGCTGTCACAATATAAATACACTATTATTGTGGTCGAAAGAATTTATGAAAACAATATTATTGCAGTATTTATTGAAAGTAATGTCAACATTGTAAAATAATAAAAAAACAAATAAAGATCAAATTCACTTTTTTATTTTGTGTTTTCTCTTATTTTCGGCCATTGAATCACTCAAAATAAAAGTGTAGTGAGGCACATAAAGCAACTGTAAACATTTTGGTTCTTAAAGGGACAGTTCACCCAAAAACAAAAATTCTGTTATCATTACTAACTCGAGTTGTTCTAATTCTGCATAAATTTCTTTGTTCTGATGAACACGAATGATTGAGTTCTTGGCCACCACTGACTACCATAGTAGAAAAAACGACGACGCCAGTCAAAAATGCTCCTGAACTGTTTGCTTTCCTACATTCTTCAAAATATCTTCTTTTGTGTCCACCAGAATTTTTTTCTCCCACTATGTTAGTCAATCATGGCCAAGAACTGTTTGTTTAAAAGCGTTCTTCCAAATATCTTTCTCTGTGTTCATCAGAACAAAGAAATTCATACAGATATGGAGCAACTCGAGGGTTTAAAATGTGCTTTGAAAAGTCAAAATTGCTTTATTTCCTATTGCTGTAATTCACTGTCTAGACACCTCTGGGATTTGGTTAAATAAGTGAAAGTTTAGTAAGACACAATATTTGGCATTCTATCAATACTGGAGACAAACTGTAAATAACACATTGACAAATTCCCTAAACTCTGTAACATCTGATGCCGCTTCTATTAAAATGTAACTCGGTGGGCCTCGCGCTGAAGGCATGTTTGGTCAGTCCCAGCATGAATGGATCAAAGGTCTACCCTCTCGACATTTGATCAGCCGAGTCTGTATATACTGTGTTTCAAAGCTGCAGACGCTTTTATGTCCTCCCGCACTTTCCCGTGATCATGACCACATATGACGACATCTTGGAGGAGATCGGCCAGTTCGGTCGATGCCAAAAACGAATAGTTGCCCTGTTCTGTTTGGTCTCCATGCCTTTCCCTTGTGCCTACATTGGGATTGTGTTCCAGGGCTTCACCCCCGAACACTGGTGCCGTGACCCGGGCGTCAGTCAGATCGCCGAGCATTGTGCTTGGAGTCTTCAGGACACGCGAAGGGTCACCGTGCCCCTCGTGAACACCTCGGCAGGTGTGGGATACAGTCAGTGTGAGAGATACAACATCGACTGGAACTCCACCGATCTCACCTGTGACCATCCTGAAGGCGACCCCAGCCCGGCCCGACGTTTAGCGTCACCTGTGTCGGCCTGCACGGATGGTTGGGTGTATGACTATGAAGGGAGACATTCTTTTGTCACCGAGGTAAGTGTGTGGATCACAAAACAGATGCTTTTCTTATGCTGATAATTGTGTTTCAAGTAATTGGAAGGAACCGAGTAAGATGTCAATGTTTGATGTGTGTTACAGTTTGATCTAGTGTGTGCGGACGCCTGGTATGTTGACATGTTCCAGGCAGCACTCAATGTGGGTTTTTTGGTGGGAAGCATTGCCATCGGATACCTGGCTGACAAGTAGGACAGGGTTTCACTTTTTTCCCTCTGAATTTAATGTACAAATATGTTGCACAACTCTTTTGGGTTTTTCAGTAATTTATGTTTGGACATATCTTTATACTCTGCCATTGTTTTGTTGAAGCGGTTCGGGAAGCATAAAAGCATAAAAGCATAAAAACCCTCCCTGTGATTGAACAACGAGGTCTATAAATAAATGTTTAAAACGTCCAAATGTAAAAGCCTGCACAAAGCCTGAGCTAATCTCTATTCAACACTTGGATGAATTGAAACCCAGACTGTGTGCCAAGACCAATCGCCATTCCCGTCACTCCCGACACGGTGGATCTGACATCACTCGATGCTTTTGTTTCAGAATGAGAGTAAATTCTTGCATGAAAGCATTCTCATAATAGTGAAAGCTGTTGAGAGAAGATGCTCTCTCATTTGTTAAGCATCTGCTAAATTAATCAATTGTAAAAAAAAGGGAGATTTTTAACATAACATAGATGCATGTTGGTGAGGTCAGACTCTGACCCTGGGTGATGGGTTCTACAGAGGCACAATAGGCGAACTCAATAAAAAAAAGTGCAATTTAGTTTTTTCTCCCATATGGACACAATAGACGAACGAAATTGAATAAGAAATGCTGTCATTTCATTAAGATGAAGAAACTAGAGGAAGGAATGTTTCTTTAAAAGCCATTTTCAATCATAGAAAAATGTTCACCTTCTTTATTTCATGTGAAATCCATGTTTCAAATACTGCATGTCTAAGTGACACTTGTGCTTGTGTCTTTTCTAGAATCGGTAGAATGAAGAGTTTCCTGCTGACCAACTTCTTCATTGCAGTAACAGGAATTCTGGTTGCCACATCCCCCAATTACATCGCCCTGCTGGTGTTCAGAGCTTTATATGGCTTCGGGGTGAAGGGTGGCTGGATGGTTGGATACGTACTAAGTAAAAACATTTCTTTAATTATTAACTCATAGGGATGTAACAATATTATCGATATCGTGTTATCGCAATAGCAAAATTGTCTCAATATTATCGTGGTCACATGACTGTATGAAACGATCTTCCGGGCCTAATATAGAGAATGTAAAAAAAAATTATAGACGTTACCTTTGGCAAGGTCCATCTGGTGCAATTATTTTATTTTATACAAGGGATTTTAAGGTCATTTGACCCATCTCATACTATAATCATAACTGTTGCTTAGAGGTATGAGTTAGAGGATAAAGAAAAGAGGATGCTTAGGGCACGTTTCCAAGTCATCCTTTGTCATTTTAAATACCGCAACAAATACCGTACCGTGGGCTTTCTACCGAGGTATTATCGGACAGTGAGATTTTTATTTTGTTACATCCCTATTAACTCACAATGTGTGTCATGTGTTTCTCTGTCCTGTTGAGAATTTCAGGCTCGTTCATGATCTGAAACACAACCGGGAGAAAAAGCCTCTTTAATGGCTCAGGAGATTTGATTTCTTGTGTTTCATTAAGGTATCAACTTTGTCTCAGATGTTTCTCCTAAAATTTCTTAGGAGAAATAAAAAGAGAACACTAAAGAAGATACATAAAAGAATGTTGGTAACCAAACAATATTTTCCCCCATTAAAAGAATACTTCACCTAAAAATGGTCGCCATTGACCAAACCATAACATTTTTATTCCTACTATGGAAAGTTAATGGTAACCATTTTTGGGTAAAATATTCCTTTTACTTCTGTTATATGGGCGCAAAACCACTGTGACGTTTCTCAAAATATCTTCTTTTGTGTTCCACAGAAGAAAGAGTCATAAACAGGTTTGAAATGAAATGAGGGTGGCTAAATGATGACAGAATTTTATTTCAATATTTTTTTATTTTACGTTTCACATATGCTGGCATCACATTGGCTCTTGTTTTCTTGTGTGTAGTCACAGAGCTGGTGGGAGTGGAGTACAGGAGAACAGTGGGAGTGACCTATCAGATGTTCTTCAGCATCGGCATTTTAGTACTTTCTCTCTTTGCTTACATCATACCAAACTGGCGCTGGCTGCAGGTGGCCTTCACTGTACCTTACATCTTCTTTCTGTCATATTACTGGTGAGACGTGTGCATGGGGACACTTACATTATGTGCAATATATTTGGGGATAGTTCACCCGAAAATGAAAATTCCTTCATCGTGTATTCACTCTCATGTCATTTCAAACCTGTATGATGTCATTTCTTCTGCAGAACACAAAAGAAGATATTTTGAGGAATGTTGGTAACTAAAAAATTCTGGCCCCCATTGACCTCCAATGTATGAGCACAAAATCACAGAGACATTTCTCAAAATATCTTCTATTGTGTTACACACATTTTATTTGTCCCTGTGTAAGCTATAAAAACTGCTCACAATTCTGTAAGTGCCATGAAATTAATTAAAATTGCACTTTTAATTTCAGGTTTATCCCTGAATCACCAAGATGGCTTCTCTCCCAAAACAAAAAAGCCAAAGCATTGGAGATCACACAAGAAATAGCCAAAGAGAACAAAAAGACACTGTCCAAGAATATTGAGGTACGGCATACATTCATATTACTTCTAGCAAACAAAAAATAATAGTGTCATGCATTTAAAAGTCATATGACACGGCTTAAACGAATATTATCGTTTGTTTTAGATGTAATGCAATGTGTGTACACGATTTAAAGTTCAAAAACGCTGTATTTTCCACATACCGTGCATGTTTGTATCTCCTCTTTGCCCCGCCTCTCTGAAACGCCCAGATTTTTTACAAAGCTCATGGCTCTGAAAAGCGAGGTGTGCTATGATTGGCCAGTTCACCAGCGCGTAGTGATTGGTCGAATACTGCAAGCATGTGAGGGAAATGTAACGCCTCTTACCATATTTGGAACATCAGGTTCCTCTTCAATTGTACTGACAGGTACGCCCACCTTACTGGCGTATACATTTGGGCGTTCTTAGTCAAATCATCAATGTGGTTACTCGAGGCGTTTCAGGCAGGTCTGGGTGAGCATTCGCTTTTCGATAAAATGCATCTTTTGTTCCGACGCTGTAATTTTGGCAATTTTACGTGTCTAATACATGCATGGGCAACTTATAACGCACCAAAGACACAGAAAAACACGTATTCGCACCATATGACCCCTTTAACACCTGTATTTTATCCATCAGACTTTACAAGATGACAGTGCAGATTCTTCCTCAACTGCTTCCTTTCTGGACTTGATCAAAACTCCCAACTTAAGAAAATACACCTTCATCTTGAGTTTCAACTGGCACGTCTGATCCTAAACCCACACACATTTTACATGAAATCATGACCATAAATCCACAACCTCTGTTACTCTCACAGGTTCACCAGCGCTGTGGTTTATCAGGGTCTCATTATGAGGTTGGGAATCATTGGAGGAAATGTATATTTAGACTTCCTCATATCTGGAATTGTGGAATTCCCAGCAGCGTTCCTCATTCTTCTCACTATTGAGCGGATCGGCAGACGCCTTCCGTTTGCAGCCGCGAATATCATGTCCGGGGCTGCCTGCTTAATCACGGCATTCATTCCCGACAGTAGGTTGCACTGTTATAAATCAAGTTGACTGTATTTATCACTGATGTCTTTTTTTTTAGAGATGCACCGATATATCGGCCAATAATCAGTATCGGAAAGCAATTATTCAAGCTATTGACTTTGGCATAGACGATGTTCAGGGCCGACACTTGTCAATCAAAAAAGGACAGGAAAATGCTATGATTTTGTGCATGGTATATAGAAAACGTTAAGAAACATCACCAGTTTGATGTTCAATATTAACACTCATTTCATGAATGAATAATTCAGAAAGTTATTAAATGTTAATTTAATCTTTAGAATTGGTATCGGCAAATATCACTTTGAAAAACTAGCTACCGGTATCGGTGGAGAAATTTTAGTATCGGTGCTTTTCTAATATTTAGCTTATTTCACATTTCAAAGCAATTTTATAGACATTTCTTAAGTTCTTGGTGATCCAAACCAAAAGTGACTGATAAGAAAAAACTTTTTTAAGATGTTTAGCCATAGTGATAGGATAAAAACCCTAGAGAACTTGGGAAAGGCTGTCCTCTTCTGACACAGAATGTGCATAATGCCAAATGCTATTGTTGCGTTATAGGGTGCCGCAGGGATGACATATTTTTGTAGGCCAACCCAAAGCTCACACCGGTTTCCTTGACAAAAAGCCAAAAGGATTTTTCTATAGGCTTTAAGATGATCACAGAAATTAAGCTCTGTGATAACAGAAGTTGCTTAGGCCTACATGTTTTGTCCAAGATCATCTTAAGAAATGAAAACAAGGTTTATGCATTTTGAAGCCTGTTAATACAATTGGCAGAAATTATAAGCTAACCTTAACCTACACCACGGTCGCTTGACGTCAACATCACCACCAATTTCGGATCATTTTTAAAGTTTTATTAAAAACATGGTCCTTGATCTCCATCCACATTGCTTGGGAATTGGGCCCAAGTTACATTATTTTGGAAATTTTTAATGCATGATCCAACAACGTCTCAACTGCCTTTTTAGGACACATAAAGAGACGTAAAAATCATAAGTTAGGTATTACTGTTGTGTTTTATGTCGTAGAACAAAACCTGAAATATTGAGCTTGTGTTAACCACCGACCTTATTTCAGGCATTTGAACCAAAAATCCATTACTACGTCATGACTAAAGCACTCTATAATGTATTACATAAGTCAGGTTTTCATTGACAAAATTAAAAGATGCAATCGTGTAATGTTTTATATTATCAAGGCAATGTTTAAACTGTAGGGATAAAGATTAGACCGCAGGGATGGTTAAGACTAAAGTCTACCGTTTTAGAACACAAATTACCCACAGAAATGTCCACTTCACACTTATTTGTCCTGTTTAGTAAATCTGGCCCCTATTCATTTACTCATTTATATTTTATACCCATATTTTAGAATAATAGTAAACTTATTAAAACTGTAGAATAACACAGAGGGACCCTGCTGAAAAAAACAATATCCATCCATCCCATTAAATTCATTGCATTTTTGTGTTTTGGACAGGGTTCTATTTTTTCAGCAGGGAAATTATGGAAGCTGTGTTGTGACCAAATCTAAAATAAATCAAACATTGTTATTTTAGGATCTTGATCTTCACATTGTAATTTAGTTGTAAAAAGCGTTTGAACATGCACAATTAAATTTTTTCTACAAAACTAATGTTAGACATTTAAGCATACACCTATCATAACCTTTTTAGATAATGAAAACATTTCAGCGTGCTAAAACCAGACCGTAAAGTGTCATTATTTCAGTTTACAGGGTGTTTTTTCGCTTTGATCTGCAGGTATGTTCTGGTTTAAAACCATTGTCGCTTGTATCGGTCGTCTGGGCATCACTATGGCTTTTGAAATGGTTGTATTTGTGAACACTGAACTCTATCCCACTGTTATCAGGTGAGTTACCCTTTACTGACCGTGTTTAACCTTCATTCACGGTATATTTTACAGTAGATGATTGTTTTTGGTCAGCAAAGCTATCTCATGTCTTTCCCTGCAGAAATTTGGGTGTATCCGTCTGTTCTACATTATGTGACATTGGAGGGATTGTAGCTCCATTCCTACTTTACCGGCTTGCTGTTATCTGGCTAGAATTGCCACTCATTATATTTGGTACAAACAAGTATTTCCTTCACATCTGTTAAAATCGGAGATGTTCATGTTGATGCGGGTGTTTTCATTTAAGTATCAACTAAGTATTTGATATTTACTCAAAAATGAAAACCAAACCGGTAGGACTTACTTTCTTCTGCAGAACACAAAAGAAGATATTTTTTTAAATATTGCTAAAAAAAATAACACTGACCACCAGTGACTTTTATTGTATGGACACAAAGCCACATTTTGACATTTCTCAAAATATCTGCTTTTGTGTTTTGCAGAAGAAAGAATCATATACAGGTTTGGAATGACATGAGAGTGAAAAAATGAAGTGAACATTTTCTCCATCAGGTGCTCTCGCGTTTGTGGCTGGTGGACTGGTTCTGCTCTTACCTGAAACCAAAGGTATGCCTCTTCCAGAAACCATCGATGACATCGAAAATCCAAAGAGGTGAAGTAATTCTCCCTGCACATAGTAACGTCTGACACACAAAACATTTCCTCATGAGTGCAAATCGTTTCTTAAACAGCAACAAAGAAAACCATCTGAAGAGTCAACAGGTTGAGAATCTGCTGCCGTCTGGTGTGACATCCAACAAAGACGTTACAACCGTCTGATTGTTTACAGCCTTGTAAGACAGAACACAGCAACCTCTGTCACATCATCATTGTTTCTATTAAAATATCACACTATATTTGAGCAACATCAAACAAGTTTCAAACAAGCGGCTCCTCACTCCAGACAAACTCTCACTCCGCAATGCACACATACTTTGGACTGGAACATCATGAGCGCAGGCACGCGGGGTGAAGCTACAAATGATGACGCAAACGAGTCATGTTGCTAAACCTCACCTCTTATCAAAATCAAACTGGTTCTGACCGGAAACAAATATTTGAAAAAACGTATTTTTTAATGATTTAAGCATTATAAAGTTTTAATACACGGCTCGTTGGAATGCTTGATTCTGAATCATTTTGAAAGGATTTTTTTGACAAATTAAATATAAATATATATTTGAATAACACATATGACATTATATTTACAAATGATTAAACCAAATTGCCTGTTCGTGACATTTGAACATCGTTTCTTACCTTAAAGGGGTGATATGGCACGAACACGTGTTTTTCTGTGTTTTTGTTGCCCATGCATGTATTAGACACATAAAATTGCAAAAATGAAAGTGTCGGAACAAAAGATGCATTCTATCTAAAAGCGAATGCTCACCCTGACCTGCCTGAAACGCCTCGTGTAGCCACACCCCCACAAATCTACGTCAGTTCGTGGTATGATTTGACTAAGACCGCCCAAATGTATAGCAAGTAAGGTGGGCGTACCTGTCAGTACAATTGAAGAGGAACCTGATGTTCCAAATATGGTAAGAGGCGTTACATTTCCGTCACACGCTTGCAGTATTCGACCAATCACTACGCACTGGTTAACTTGCCAATCATAGCACACCTCGCTTTTCAGAGCCATGAGCTTCATAAAAAATCTGCGCGTTTCAGAGAGGAGATACAAACATGCACGGTATGTGGAAAATACAGCGTTTTTAAATCCTTAAATCGTGTACACACATTGCATTACATCTAAAACAAACCATAATATTCGTTTCAGCCGTGTCATATCACCCCTTTAAAACTGAAAGTAAACGGCTTTTCCTCGCGGAAGGTCTGCATTCGGTAAAAATTAGCTAAAAAATATTTCAAATTCACATTTAATTTCCAATTTTTTTCTCATGTGGCAAGTAGCCGCGTAATAAGCGGGATAAAGTACAAGCAGCCGGCTGTTATCGCGAAATAAGCCCCTTCAGTGTGATTGATACAAGACGCTCCGCTTCACGTCGGGTCCGGGCTTATTTCTGCCATAACAACCGGCTGCCTGTACATTATCCCTTACATGTTGTATATTTGTATTAGGGCTGTCAAACGATTAATCGCACATACACATACATGTATCATAAATATTTGTATAATATATATACTCATACATGCCAATCAATTTAATTATAAATACATGTTTATTAATATTAATATTTTATACTTTTCCTTAAATGCACGTATGTGTATGTTTTTATGAATGCAAAATTAATATGCACAGTACACAGATATTAAAAGTAATAACTCCCTATCAAGGCTATGTCTGTTTAAATGATCATGAACTTGAAAACATTTTTCTTTGTTCTATTCTGTCACTCTGGTTTGAAACTTACTGGTTAAAAAACATGTTTTACTGTCCATGTGAAAAGTTTGTAGTGAAACACAAATAAAGAGACTTTCTTTAAACATTTTTTACCTTTCCTTTAATGTAGGAAAACCATTAGGAATTGAATTAATTACATTTCAAGTTAATTTGTGAGCTATAATAAAACTGGGGACAGCCAAAATTTAGACTATGTAAGAAATACAGTGTAACCGTGTAGACTGACGTAAGCCATTTCACAAACGGTTAGCAAAACTTTAAAACAGCTTTCGATACTTTAATTCTTACACATTTTAATTCAATCGCACAATATGTGCTTGTATTTAAGGTGAACCTTTATTAGTTTTCTTTCATGCTTTTTTCAATCCAATCGATAAATTTAGAGACGCGGACGTACACCCCAGGTTTCATGGCATTAGCACAGCCCAGACCCCACGATGTCACTCCTTGAAGAACAAACTTGTTCTGTGAGTAGCAGACGAGAGGACCACCGCTGTCACCCTGAATGAGTAAAAAAGGAAATGCTCACATATAGTCACTCATTCAGGCTCAAACTCATGAAACTCAATGAAATGATTTTTAATCTACTGAATGTGCATATCATTTATGGGTCGCTGTGTAAACAGATCTGTGGAACTTAGATTTTAGTGCTTTCTGACCTGACAACTGTCCGTTCCACCCTCTATGTTTCCAGCACACATTTCGTGGTCCTTTACGCGGCCGCTCAAAAATGAGGGACGGTTGCAGATTTTATTCTCAATCACTGGGAAACCTGTTTCTTTTAGGGTTCCATCCCCGCCAGTTCCTAGAAAACAAAATCATTTTTGTCACCATTTCCACGGCATCCCACTGTCTTTTTTTGGATTTTCTTTTTCAAGCTTGACAACCTCTAGTCCCCTTTGTTTTTATTAATGTATGTTTTTTTATTCTTTTTATTGTTTGGAAGAGAACAATGCAAAGGGTCAAAATTCGTTTGTCTTCTGGAACAACATAGAGGTGAGTGAATAATGACGGAATTTTATTTTGGTTGCATGATTTCTTTTGGTGTCTTAAGTGAAAAAACTGAAAAATATTACTTATATTTAACAATAAATTCTTGTTGAATTCACCTACCCTGTGTCTCTCCCCAGCCTGTCACATAGCATTCTGTACCACTTGGTACAACGTAGTCCTTTTCTGGTAGACAAGCAGGTGATACCTTATCATTTATTACTGCAGGCCTAAATTAAAAACACTTCATTGTAAGTTTCTTTATGTCAGTAAAAATAAATTATATGTACGTGAATATCGATAAGACCGCAACTACGAATGTTGGAATTTCATTTTGTTTTACACAGAACAGATTTGGGAAGTGTATTTTCTGCTGTTAAAACAAAAAGCAAAAATTCTGCCATTATTTACATGCCTTCTTGTCATTTCAAACCTGTATGACTTTCTTCTGCATAACACAAAAGAAGATATTTTGAAGAATGTTGGTAACAGAAAACCGTTGGTCCCAATTGACTTGCATTGGTTTTGTGTACATACAATTGGTTACCGACATTTTTCAAAATATCTTCTTTTGTTTTGCAGAAGAAAGAAAATCAAACCGGTTTAAAATGAAAATAGAGTAAATGATCACAGAATTTTCATTTGAAGGTGAACGATTCCTTTAACGTGTGCTAGGCTTGGAGAAACTATGTTTAGCATCCAATACATTTTTTGATCTTTAAGTCACCTGTATCTCATATTTATCAATAATTTTATTTTATTTGAACTGACCACACTACTGTTACAGACCAACAGACAAAAGTGAATTTTCTGACCTGTCTAACTTAAGAAGAGCAATGTCAGTTCCAGGTGGTCCCATAACAATCTTAGAAACATCTCGCTCCTGTTTGGATGGCTCATTCGCACGTTCTGTGTGGATTCCAAGGAAGATCTTGTAAGCCGATGGCCTCTTAGACCTGTATGATGGTAGGTATATGTTTAGAAATGTGCTTTTAAAGCTGGTTTCCCAAACCTTTACCTTCTCAAATGATCAAATCATTATTGTAAAAACACCACTCACCTCTCAAGGCAATGGGCTGCGGTTAGAACCCACTGTGCATCAATCAGAGTTCCACCACAGAAATGAATTTTTCCAGTACTGTGATGGAAATTTATAGTTATTAACTGTTAAAATGTCTAATCTGTGGCAAAATGTATCCAACGAAAATCCCCATATAGTCGAAATGGTAGTTTTTTGTATTTGGTAGCCATAAGGATATCTTTAAGCTAGTGCGCTCCAAAACTGACAAAATTTGCATTTAGATAATATAAGCATTTAGTCCATCCTGGCCTAACTTACTGTTTAGTGGAAATTACATCAATGAACCAAGCTCTGAGCTGTCGTATCATTAGATTATGTAACAGTGCTGAGCACAGAGACACAGGTTGGAAGTTCTTGTGTACCTGGTTCGAAGACTGATCTGCCAAGGCCAAGAGTGTGGTTTGGAAACACATCCCCCAACGATTCGCCCAAAGCAACGTTTAGGTTTTGTAGCTGGTTGTCCACATTTCAGACTCTCTGATTGGATAGAAATGCACAGGCCGTGTATCTTGCGTAACAAGTCATATGATATTTAAAGAAAACATTCACCCAGAAATGAAAATGTTGTCATTACATTATTACACCATCTCATATTGTTCAAACCCTGATGGCATGTTTTTCAGAAGGAAGAATTCATTTAAGCTAAGAACACGCACCAGAAAAATGTAAAATAAGTCTAATAAGAACGCCAACTGGTGTTGGATGACATTTTTGGATGAACTAACCCTTTAAAACCAGATAACAACAATAGGGCATAATCATTTGGGAATTTCTATCAATTTCCAAACATTTTCAAGAGAAAAGAGAATATGATGTATTCTCACCACAGTCTGGGATCTGACAGTGTTCCCACTTCTGATTTCGATCTGTTGTATAGCACCAAGGTCCATTCACGTCATTATCTGGGTTTCGGCATTGCTAACAAGTAACAATTAAAGCCATGTTAAACATTTCCTTTACAATCCTTCAGATCCTAAATTCTGCATAAACCTACATTCGACTCCAGGCCCCTGTCTGGATGTGTCTCAGGGGTAAAACTGGCATGTTGATGAGGGGTCATTGAACTCCATGCTTGGCAGGTCACTCCCATCATGGTTGTAGATGTAGGACCCCGGTAATCTGCTCCATTGCCAACTTTACAATCTAAAAAAAAACACGCTGTGTCATAACGTCTCTTGGACAACAAGACTGTAGTATTTTTTATGTTTTTAGGCTTGTATGTAGATAAACCTCTTGAAGTAGCGGATTGGTCGGTCGCAGGAGCCGCAGCTGGAGATGGTTTGGTAGGAGGCTCCCGTTGTGGAGTCTGAGGCGGTTCAGGTTTGCTGTCACAACGCTCGATTTTGCAAAACTCCCACCGAACCGAGGGGTCATTGGTGTAGCACCATGGAGCTCGGTCACTATCTGGGTTCCTGCACAGGTTCCTCCTCAGATCTCTGCATCAGTGGAACAAAATTTTTTTTGGCGTAGTCTTTCGATACCACCATAAACTGTAAACAATAAACTGTGCCACAGTAAATGATTCTGTATGTGTATGTGTGACTGTTCTTACGCTTTGGGGAAGTTCTGAGGTGTTTTGGAATGTTTATGAGGTTCCATGGATGTCCAGAACTGGCATTTCTTTCCACTGATTGTCTCGGACATGACACCACGGTATGAGCTTCCATCACCTTCATAACATTCCTCTCCTTCAGGAATGATTGGATCTTCTGGGAATCACACATTGCGTTATATAATAGCTGCACATAATAAATAACAGGGAAAGGAAATCCGAATCTCTATATTTCGTCAGTCATGGATACAGACCAGGTTTAGGTTGATCTCCACAAACGGGCACACTGCAGTATTCCCAGCGGGTCTCAGGGTCTGCGGTGTAACACCAGGGACTTCTCTCATTATCAGGGTTCCTGCAGTAGTTCTCCTCAAGACCTCTGAAATGATTCTTGAATTAACGGACTCAATAATGAAAATACCGTGATCAATTTGATCATTTAATTGACAAATTTGGTGATTCAAAAATGGGATGTTTGGGACGTAGGAATGCCGTAAAAAAACGATTACACGCGTGATTGTCAAAACATTTGTTGACATTTTATTACTTTCAGTTTTAGGTGAACTGTCCCTTTAAATTTTGAGCACATGGGAGATCTTGTCAAAACCAGAAAATTAAAGAAAGAAAAAAAGTTTCTCCATTAGAATTTATTGTTAAATATTGTTATTTTAATAGGCTAACCACAACAAATAAACATATTTTTAAAGCCACAAAGTTACTTAATTATTTCTTTGACAAGTTAATTAACGCTAACTTTAGTCAGCCATTCAAATTTCAAATCCACTAGATTAAAAACGACGGTGGCGTTTCACACGTATATATTTTATAATTATATATAAATAAAAACTAAGTCGTTTATTTGGCATTTCTTTGACACGGTACATGGACTGGTTTTGCTAAAATGTGGATATTCAAATGTCTAAAATATAGCTCTATTATTTCAAACGTCTGTGTTTTACAGAAAACAGCAACACGGTAAGCATTTTGGACGACGTGAAGGGTTGGTAAATAATGACAACGTTGTCAATTTGTGTATATTTCATCTCTCTGCTGTTGATCAATAACGTCCATTTAACCCAGTTTATCAAGACTGTCACATGGATGCTTAGCTTACTTGCATGGGTACTTGTCTGGAGTTCTACCATGCTTGTGAGGAGTTTGAGATTTCCAGCTCTGGCAGGCTTTCCCTGATATGGTCACAGAAATGGTGCCCCTGTACGAGCTTCCATCTCCGGTAGCACAGGTGAGCTCCGGCACAATTGTGGGTGGTTCAGTTGCTAAAATGTAAAATGAGATTGGTTGGGTGTCAAATGATTTGTTTATCAACAACTGAGTGTCTCCGTGATGACGCTTACTGCATCGTGGAATAGAGCAGGGTTCCCAACGTTTGTCTGGATTGGTGGTAAAGCACCAGGGTTTGGGCTCTCCATCAGGGTTTCTGCAATAGTTCTCCACCAAGTACTTCTCAGGAAGACTTCAAAACACACACACCATATTGAAAATGTCTACTTGTACAGAGGGGACAATGTCTCGTACGTGTTTTGAAAAGTCTAATGTTCTCACGCTGAAGGGATGTAGCCATGGTTGTGTGGCGTCTGAGAGTCCCAGCGTTGGCAGGTGTATCCACTCTCGGTGGTGGAGATCTTGCCCCTGTAGTTTTCTCCACTGCACTGCATGCATTCCTCTGCAGATATTCAAGAGTAAATTTAAGAGTGTGATAGTCCTCCATTGAAGTGACAAAAAGTTGTGAAAATGAGCTGCTGGATGTACCTGTGCAATCTTGGATATCACAGTTTTCCCATCTTTTCTCAGGATCTGTGGTGTAGCACCAGGGACCTCCTTTGTCTCCATCTGGGTTACGGCAAAAGTTGGACTCCAGGTCAGTTTTTGGGTGTGTCTTCGGCGTTATGCTGCAAGATAAATTACGGTACAGGTTAATGTGTTGTTTCTGTATTTTCTAAAGCTTCTTTATTTTTCTACAGAGTTAAAAACTCAAAAAAGGACATCAGGACATACTTTGGCTTATGGGGGAACGTTCCCTCCCATCGCTGACACAATATTCCTGTTTTTGTCTTGGATTTTGTCCCTCTGTAGTCGGTGCCAAGTCCATTGACACATTCCTGTAAGTACTCTGGGTGAAGAACAGAACACATGATTTCAAAAACTCATTGTAAAACGATATAATCTTATTTAATTTCAATATAACACCTTTTTAAACACCAGAAAATGTCATCTAAATTATGATTATATTTTTACATTTTTTGAATTAATATATTTTCTATTATAGTGCTATTTCAGTTAAAAATGACATATTTCGAATGTGGAACTTGTCACGTTTGTTACATATTCTCATAACAGTTACCAAGCAGTTGACAAACATACTGAATGCCTGATATGCCAGTGTCCATACTGTAGAGACATACATACTAAAACAAACGTAATTTTACACAGTACTTGATCTTTCCTCATCGGACGATAGATTTTTAGATAATCCTCAGTACTTTGTTTACTGACATAGGCCAAACTACACTTTGACAAATATAGGAAGGTTATATATTAACTCGGGATGTTAACATAGCTTGTCCATTCTTAAATAAATTCTTATGTGCTTTAATCACATTTTAACAGAAGTATTGCATGTTGAAAAGATATTGTGGAGACTTTGAAATCTGAAAGGTCTTGCAATTACGTAAATCATGAATGGGGTATGAAATCATACCTTTTTTCTCATATAGTGTAGTGCTCATTCTTCGCAGTAGTTGGTCAGTCTTAGAGTTGGCAGGTAACGTTACACAATCCTGATCCTTCTCAATATAGTAAAAGGACCTTCAATACACAAAAATGTGCTCAGCATTTCAATATCAGACTAGATCTAGATCAGACCAGTCTACACTAGTTGACGTGAAAGAGCTGCAATTGATAATACATATTCAACTGTATTAGATGTGGTATAAACTGCACCTGCATGTAAAAGAAGTCTCTTTGTCACACTTGACGGCACATTCTTCCACTGTTTTCGCAGTGTACAGTGCTTTGGTGATTTTTACTATCCAAGCCCCATCTGTTTTAATATACGCTTCTAGAGCATCTGTAGATTGCAAAAAGAGCATGTGTTTAAAGAAGCTCTAGAAGGTTAACTTTGAACAAAGTTGTGCATCTTTTACCATTTCTCTGGACAGCCTCAAACAAAAAAATATATGTTAAGGTCACGAGAAAGCAAAACTGATTAAACTAAGTAAAACAATGCAGAACTATCCCAAACAAAAGCCATTTACTAGGACCTACAGAGAGATTTCTCAAATAGAAAAACGAGTATAATTCAATATAGAGAAAACTGATTTTGTTTTGTTCTGTGTGCCGTTACCTGTACTTTCGGTGCGGGCTCTTAGGACACCTGAAGGTAACAAAATTCATCAGATTGGACATCCAGACAAAATGATTGTCTCTTTTATTCTATTGACTTTAAAGGTCATATAAATAAAACGCTTTCAGGAAAGACAGTTTAGAGGCTTACCTGAGAAGAGGAAAAGACAAAATAAAAGACCTGCCTTTCGAACCCCCATGTTGGAGCTTTGACAAGCAAACTGAGCACAGAGCTTCTGAATGTGAGTACAACAAACATCCCCGTTCAGTCAGTCATCTATCAATCATTATCCTAACAAGGACATGGACCAGGTCATATTAGGTTTGTCAATCAATTCTGAACCCACCATTAAGGTTTGTGACCTCACCGATTTACCGTAATTTTGGTATGTCATCAGATTCCCTTCACATGAAAATGTTTATTGTTCTAAAATTGCATTAAAGAAGGAAAACTGAAAAAGGGATGGTGTGAAATCTTTGTTACTTTAAAATGAATGTAAAGGGCAACAATATTTTTCTCTACTGTTTACACAGTAAATTATGACATAGAAAACCAAAACAGTTTAGTGAAAAAGAAATTAAGTGCACAGATCTGTTCCGTCAACAAAAAGAAAATTCCCATTCATGTCTGGAATCAACAAGTTAATTATCAACCATGTGAAGTCAATACACAAACAAAAAAGAAACTAAATTTTGCAATTTTGAACATTGGCCCAACAGAGCCAAAAGAAACCCCACTGTGGTGCTAAACTGCAAGGAATATATGCTAAATCACATCCCATGCAAAAGTGGTGCTTTTAAAGTTGCTAAATTTTGGATTTGTATCTCTGTGTTGTCAGATTTTAGAAGTTACTCTTAAGATTTTACACATGGCTTGTAAATACAGTACGGTATAAGAGATGTAACACAGAAAGTGGCCAAATCATTTTTTTAATGCTTTATTCATTCTAACACATTAGCTGTACATTAAATTACATCGGAGAGCATATGGCTGGGTTTAGGCTAAACCATTATCAGTTTACTTTATTCATTTACTTTATTAACTTTATTAGTTTTCTTTCATGCTTTGTTCAATCCAATCGACAAACTTGGAGGTGCGGACATACACCCCTGGTTTCATGGCATTAGCACAACCAATACCCCATGATGTCACTCCCTGAAGAACAAACTTGTTTTGTGCTTTGCAGACAAGAGGCCCGCCACTGTCACCCTAAATTAGAGAGAAGAAAATGCACATATGCGTAAAATATCAAGTCTTAATGCCACTGCAAATAAAACAAATATTAGCTACAATTGTGTAAACAGACGTTCATCAGGAATGGCCATACTGGGATACTATAACCACCTTTGACTAGTGTAAGTTTTAAGTTATAGATATAGTTGGAAAACTTAAAATGCATTTAGGGATTGCTGTGCATTCAGTAAATGCATACATGCTTTGTTTCCTTTTGGCCAAAATGGGGTGTATTTTGATGCTTAAAAATATTGTAATGATGATAATGATAATCTGGGCAATAGAAGTTAAACTGTGTATATAATCTATGGCTCGTTGTTAATGCACATTTGCAAGATTTAGATTTCAGTGCATGTTTTCTGACCTGACAACTGTCTATTCCTCCTTTTATGTCCCCAGCACACATCTCTGTCTCCTCCACACGGCCGTCCAACAACGATGGACTGTTGCAGATTTTATTTTCAATCACTGGGATGCCGGCTTCTTTCAAGTAACCCTCTCCACCAGTTCCTGAAGAACAGAAAAGCTTGAAACTATGAAATAGTTATTCAACGAAAAAATAAATATAAATTTGTTATTTAAATGGTATTCCAATTTTACAGTATATTGTTCTTCAGTTAAACACAAACAGTTTTTAGTAGCAGAATGTTCAAGACCTTTTGTCTTACTTTAACGCACAATAAAAGTGAATGTTGACTGCAGTGTCAATCAAAATTTTCACGGTAAATTTTTCGTATTGTGAATTGAAGAGAGTATTGGCTTTAATTTTTTGTCTATTTTTCACAAAACTAATTTTCTGAAGTCATATGATGTATAAAACATCTGATTTTTCTGTCACATTTTTTGTAATTCCTTTTCAGATGTTTCAGATGCCCAGTCCCTAAACTTGTTTTAATGGAGCAGTGTGAATTGTCACAGTTTTCTATAGAAGTAAGTTGTGCGGTTTTGGAACAACATAAAGGTGAGTAAATGGTGAGAGAATTTTACATTTCTAGTGCAGTCTTTAAGTGAAAATGTCCTAAAACATTAAGTTACAGTAAATGTGGATAACCAAGAGTCTGTTTTGCCTTATTTGTGAATGTCACCTACCCTGTGTCTTTCCCCAGCCTGTCACAAAGCATTCAGTACCATGTGGTACAAAGTAGTCCTTTTCTGGTAGACAAGCGAGTGACACCTTATCATTTATTACTGCAGGCCTAAAATAAGACACTTCTTTGTGAGTTTGCCTTCTTGATGCTATTGAAATAGTTCAACAATGGACAACAGTGAATTCTCTGACCTGTCTAACTTGAGAAGAGCAATGTCAGTTCCAGATGGTCCCATAACAATCTTAGAAACATCTCGTTCCTGTTTAGACGGTTCATTTGCACGTTTTGTGTGGATTCCAAGGAAGATCTTGGAGATCTGTGTCCTGTGTAATATTAGGTAAAAGTTTAACCATTTGCTTCGAAAGCAACATTGTTTTCAAACCATTGCTTTCTTATCCCCTCATACTGTAAAATAATTATAAGATCAAATAATAATAAAAACAAAAACGGCCACTCACCCCTCAAGGCAATGGGCTGCGGTTAGGACCCACTGTGCATTAATCAGACTTCCACCACACCAATGACTTTTGATGGCACTATGACAGAAAATGTATTTACTGTTTAAACCTAGTTTGTAGCTGAAAGTCAAGTCCTTTTTATAGCAGTTTTCAAAGATAAAATACTACAATAACAACAACGTAAAAAAGAAAAGTAGATCAAAATACCATATAATATCATTGTCAAAATACCATTCTGTGATAAAAGCAATAATTTCAAATCACTCAATTTTATACCCAAAAGTGGCCCATCTTTAATTTTTAAAACCACATAGTCAGGTTTCAGAAGTGTAGAACTAGATCAAAAAAGTTACAGATATTATTATCATATACCACTTTGAATTTGTGAAAACTTGCCATGCGCATCCATAATTTTTTTTTTTGTTGTTGCTGTTATGATGTTTTGTTCCATTTCATTCTAATTTTGCTCTGTCTTGGATTTATTAACCTGTTCCTGCTTTTGGAACTCTTGCTTTTAGGAATTCTTGCTCTTTGTTATTCTCAAATCTTACAGTCGCTAAATTTGTCTAAAGTTTTTGTAACATTTTCTTTTAGATTCCACAACTTTGTGCAGAAGACTATGGCAATTGCCCTTAATTGCATTATTTTCACATATTCTGTGTTTCACGTCTTTAAAGGTTTCTTAAGTATTTCTATTTCTAGTATTTATTGTACAATTTTCAAAACAGTATGATTAAACTCAAAAATTACATTACCAATTGCCTACCTAATATCAATGCCTGGTATAAAACCAGAGCGGTTGTGTGTAGATCATCGGTTGGTAACAGTATTAAGCACAAAGACACATGACGGAGGTTTGTGTACCTGATTCTAAGACTGATCTGCCAAGGCCAGGAGTGGGGTTTGGAAATACATCCCCCAACAACTCGCTGCCCAAAGCAAAGTTTAGGTTCTATTGCTGGTTGTCCGCATTTCAGACTCCCTGATTAAACAGGAAAATGCCTGTCATACAATATATTTCACATAGTTACAAATGATCTAAATTACTGAATGTACATTACAAACTGCATTTCACCAGCTGCACATGAAATAAATTACTACATTAATATTTAATTTACTTTATTACTGGCTATGCAAATGATTTCAACTGAGTATTTTAAATCAACTTAAAAAAAGTTGAAATTGCTAAACTTATTTTGATGCGTTAATGTAAATGCATCTTTGTCATGACTTAATAATCGCATTATTTTTTTGATAGTGCAGGGAAGGAAAACCAGAATCTACAAGGTATGCAATAAGTTAGAGTTATACAGACCAGGTTGATCTCTACAATTGGGCACACTGCAGTATTCCCAGCGGGTTTCAGGGTCTGTGGTGTAACACCAGGGTGCTTTCTCCTTATCAGTGTTCCTGCAGTAGTTCTCTTCAAGACCTCTGAAATGAGATGATTCATAAAGTTACAATGTGAGACTGAGTAAATAACCAGTACCTCAATCTCCCTCAACCAGTCTCATTGACGCTTACTTGCATGGGTAGTTCACTGAAGATCTGTCATGCGTGTGAGGAGTTTGAGATGCCCAGCTTTGGCAGGTTTTCCCTGATTTGGTCACAGAAACAGTTCCCCTGTAAGAGCTTCCATCTCCAGTTGTACAGGTGAGCTCTGGTACAATTGTGGGGGGTTCAGTCGCTACAGTAAATGACCAATAATTGATGAACTGCATTTTTGCTCTGGGATTGCTGTAATTCTAGTCTGACAGGAGTGAATCTTACTGCATCGAGCAATGAAGCAGTACTGCCAGCGTTTAGATGGGTCCGTGGTATAACACCAGGGTCTGGGCTCACCAGCAGGGTTCCTGCAATAGTTCTCCTCCAAGTTCCTATCAGGTAAACTACAAAAACACACATTTTGTGTACTTGGACAATATTTCATTAACGCTCTATTAGTTGGTTGTAATTTCTCACATTGAGGGACTGTAATTATGTTGGTGTGGTGTCTGAGAGTCCCAGCGTTGGCAGGTGTATCCACTCTCAGTGAAGGAGATCTTGCCTCTGTAGTCGTCTCCGGTGCAGTGCATACATTCTTCTGCAGCTACTCAAGAGCAGATTCAAGAGTATGACATCACACAAAACCATCAGATCATAGTTTCTTCTGACTTGTTTTCTCATGACAATGACGTGTAGGGAAGTAATTTTTGAGTTCTGTACATTAGCATGATTCTGGACGGTCCATTTAATTGGGATCTGTCGAACATCAACCATACAAACATCCTAGTCCTATGAGCTGGCTGCCTCATAAATATTGAGTATTCAGCATCATTATAGTGTTAACATTGTTAAAGTTGTAGATTTCAACTTGAGTGAATCCTTCCTTAAAGTAAAATGAATGAATGTGGATGAATATACGCCTTGATTTCTTGATTTATCAGTACATATATAGTACAGTATTGCATTTAGAAATGAAGTAGCTATTATTACTTCAAGACGCTGAGAATTAAAGTCAGGATAAAAACACAAGTCGGGTGAAAATACAAAACATATGATTTTGAACCAGAATGCTACAATACTGTACAAACCAGGTTGAGTTTGGTCTTCACATCTGGGCACACTGCAGTATTCCCAGCGGGTTTCAGGGTCTGTGGTGTAACACCAGGGTGCTTTCTCCTTATCAGCGTTCCTGCAGTAGTTCTCTTCAAGACCTCTGAAATGAGATGATTCATAAAGTTACAATGTGAGACTGAGTAAATAACCAGTACCTCAATCTCCCTCAACCAGTCTCATTGACGCTTACTTGCATGGGTAGTTCACTGAAGATCTGTCATGCGTGTGAGGAGTTTGAGATGCCCAGCTTTGGCAGGTTTTCCCTGATTTGGTCACAGAAACAGTTCCCCTGTAAGAGCTTCCATCTCCAGTTGTACAGGTGAGCTCTGGTACAATTGTGGGGGGTTCAGTCGCTACAGTAAATGACCAATAATTGATGAACTGCATTTTTGCTCTGGGATTGCTGTAATTCTAGTCTGACAGGAGTGAATCTTACTGCATCGAGCAATGAAGCAGTACTGCCAGCGTTTAGATGGGTCCGTGGTATAACACCAGGGTCTGGGCTCACCAGCAGGGTTCCTGCAATAGTTCTCCTCCAAGTTCCTATCAGGTAAACTACAAAAACACACATTTTGTGTACTTGGACAATATTTCATTAACGCTCTATTAGTTGGTTGTAATTTCTCACATTGAGGGACTGTAATTATGTTGGTGTGGTGTCTGAGAGTCCCAGCGTTGGCAGGTGTATCCACTCTCAGTGAAGGAGATCTTGCCTCTGTAGTCGTCTCCGGTGCAGTGCATACAGTCTTCTGCAGCTACTCAAGAGCAGATTCAAGAGTATGACATCACACAAAACCATCAGATCATAGTTTCTTCTGACTTGTTTTCTCATGACAATGACGTGTAGGGAAGTAATTTTTGAGTTCTGTACATTAGCATGATTCTGGACGGTCCATTTAATTGGGATCTGTCGAACATCAACCATACTAACATCCTAGTCCTATGAGCTGGCTGCCTGAGGACTAGGAAACCGCATTTTCAGCATCATTATAGTGTTTACATTGGTAAAGTTGTAGATTTCAACTTGAGTGAGTCCTTTCTTAAAGTAAAATGTATGAATATGTATGAATATACCAGTGGCATAGCCAGAATTGTACTTTTGACGGAGCCATTGTGTATATTCATAGGTTTCTATCTATAACTAAAACAATACACCTGTATTATACAGCTAATTTAACCATTTTAGCAAACATAAACATAGCCTAGCGGTTCTTAATCTGGTCCTCGCGACCCCCGCTTTGCATATTTTGCGTCTCTCTGTTTAACACACCTGATTTAAATCACCAGCTCCTTAGAAGAGCGCTCCATGAATGAACTGTGTGCCGATTGACATCATCTCTGCACAGTGTTCGCTGCTATCTAACCCCCTGCACACAGGAAATCGGCTTAAGTTTGCTTCTCAAGTTAGCTTCAGAACACGAATTTGCACTACACGACTGCCTGCGGCATCTTCACACACGGACAAAACTTACTACGGAAGTTTGAAGAGTTATTTGACCGCAATCAGTAGATTTGTGTCACGGTCCCACCATCTTGTTTATGAAATTCTAGTCGTGTGGTGGGATCGGGACAGAGTTCTTGGGTTTTATGTGGGAAGACCATGAGATGTTTATGCCTCTCATGTGTTTTCTTTTGTCTCGTCTCTGTTCCCGCCATCTCGTTTCCTCGTTATCCTTTCCCGAGTGTTTAATGTCCCACACCTGCCCCATGTCGTTATCCCTCGTTTGTCTTCCCTTTAAATACCCTCTTGTTTCTTTGTCTTGTGCTCGTGGATTGTATTATGTATGTGCGTGTATTGCGGTGTTCTGGATCGTGTTCGTGTTCGTGTTCGTGTTCGTGTTCGTGTTCTTGTTCTTGTGCTTACGCTTACCCGTGTTCCTGTTCCTGTTCCTGTTCCTGTTCGTGTTTGTGAGTTTGGTGCCTTTTATGATTTAAGACGTTTGGTCGTGTCTTTGAGTTTGGTTATTTGTCTTGTTATCATTTTGCCCCCTCGTGGGAAGTCTCTTGTTTTAGTTATAATTCTTAGTTTCGTTTTTTCCCCATTGTGGGTGTTTTTGTTCTATTTTCTGTTTTGTTTTAAATAAATATTTGTTAACCCCTTCACTGCCTGCCTGCGCTTGGGTTCTCTCTTCCACCACGCTCTGGTCGTGACAGATTTGTATCGTTAGTAGTCACGTTTTGTGCACTTCAATGCCCTTTATGTCCACTTCGCGGTGCTCTTACGGGCGAATTGAACAAACCTCTGAAGCGGTAAGAGATGCATACAAAATATGCAGAGGGGGGTCGTGAGGACCAGGATTAAGAACCGCAGTAGCTCGGCGGCTTACCTTTTAAATGACAACGCGGAGTGTTCGAGGGTGAGAGAAGTTTCTGTTGAGAAGTCTTTCGACACGAACGTTACAAGATGTCAAATGCAGTGTAGTCGTTATCTTTAGCAGTCTACTCATTTTCTTCTTGCTTATATATCTGTTTGTAATTAATAAAAAAAAGCTGAATATGGTGCGCACAACACGCGACATAATTAAACCATTAACTTTGAAAACAGCGGGGAGCACTGATTGGTTGATCAACCAGAGTAACAAATCAACAATTCCTTATTTTTCATTTTAAAGCGGCCGTATCGCAGACAGTTTCTGCATATCTCATGTTAATCTTGAGTACTTGCAGAATAATATCGCACCCTTCAAATATGCATAGAGTCTTTAGTTTGATCACATTTATAAAAGACAGATACACAGGGTTCGTACAAGGTGCTTAAAGTGCTTAAATTAGCTTTTAGAAATTTAAGGTCTGGAAAACCTGGAAAATGTGCTTGTTTTGTTGAAAAGTGCTTAAAAGTGCTTATAATTAACAAACAGTATTTGGATGCAGTTTTCACTCCGAATTTTTTTTTTAAATGTTGCGGTTTATTTAATGTTTAGGACATTCCCGCACAAACTGCCGTAATTTAGAAGTGGCCGGTTGATTGATATGAAAAGTGACCAATCACAGTCACCTCCTCTAGTTTTACGTGGAACGTACGGGCGGGACAAAGGCGTTTCTGTGTTGCAGTGTTGTGACTGAAAAACAAGTGGTACTCGCTGCAGAGCCAAGGGGGTGGAGCAAAGCTCCAGCTCCCCCTCACGGGACCTAGTGGGCGGAGCTTGAGCTACTCCGTGTACAAGCCATCGGAACTTACACAATTTGCATCGCATGGTAAGAAAAACGTCCACTAAAGATAAACCTAACATTGAGACATGCATCAATTTTTTCCATAGATCTATTGCTGTCTCGACATTGCTAATTATTTTTCACTTCCTGACATATTAATCGGGAGTAGGTTAACTTTAGCGTTAAAGCGTCATCCCATCCCCAATGCTACATTTAGCATGTGTAGCGTTAGTGTGTGTATTTTGAATCATAGTTTTTATGTATTGGTTTATTTAAATGTTTGTTTAACCTGCACAGATGCAACATGCTCCCTGCTGTCTATTGAGAGATGCACAGTGTGCTGCATAAAATACCACTGTGCCTCTTGTAAACCATTTACAAAAGCTCCAAAATCATGTAGCTAATCACATGCAAAATTCAGTTCAAAAAGAAGGTACATGTGTGAATGATTTAATTATACTACCTTCTTCTTATAATACTTAATAAAAACAAATTGATAACATTTTCTTGTGTTGCGAAACCTTTGAGAAGTCGGAATCTCAGGGGTTCAAATACTTGTTGTTGTTGTTGTTATACACTATGCATTACTGTACATTACGTTACACATTTAGTTTAAATCATTGTAAAATTCATGAATAACTATATAAATACCCTAGACTCTTTTAGCTTATGTTGTGCTTTAGAGCAAGGTATTTCACCACAAGGCATTTCTTCCTAGGCAATGCACTATAAACACTGCTGTTGTAAACAAGACAATTGTGCTAATTTATTCTTTTTACATTTTAGATTTGACCATCATCAAGTCTGGTCTAAACTGCAGACCATCACCACATTTTCACTGCTGCTATTGCATTTCAACAGTAATCAGACGGGATGGTATTATTAAAGCTTTTAAAACCTATAAAAACATCCGGACAGCCTCCATTGCCAGCAGCACCACCACCACCTCCAAAAAGATTACGTGTCCGGCAACAAATCAGGGTGACTTGCACACACTTTAGAATTCAGATATATCAAAGGAACTTGCTGGTTCATATTAGCAGAAGACACTGGCAAAAGGTAATTGAAATTTCAGCAAAACAACACCTGTAATGTAAATGCATTAAAACCAAAAATGGCATCTGAATTCACTCTAATAATATGCACATGTTTGGAGTTTATACTAACACAAATGAATGTCTGTGTTCTTATGAAAACCACCTTGTTTTATCCTGTATTTATTTTTAAATGAACTAGCTACAAAATTATTATTTTTACAGGAGTGAGGAGTGATGGAACAATACTTATGTGATTTCATGAACTGAACTGTGTCATGCATTATGAAGAGGAAGGGGACGTTCTCTTTAAAACCATAACATTTTTATTGCAATATTATCAATTATGTCTTTATTTGGATTTGAAACGGCCATATTGTTATTTAATCTAGAATGTATTGTTTTGTTGTATTTCTTTAGAAAATTGGTAAATTCCATTTCTCCAGCAGGCCATTGGAACATGTCTGTACTGACAGATTTTGAGGTACAGCTTTTTAACTTCTTTGCATGTACCTCTTTAATATCTGTAGTGGAGAGTTATGAAAGAATACAGTACATATTTTTTAACAAAACTATGAGCAAACATTGCTCTTTAGGTTTGCCTAAACATTGAACAAAAAGTCATTACCAGACTTGGCAGCTACATTCTGTATTTATTTGTGCATCATTTCAGTTGGTAGGAATTGATTGTGGGGTATTCATGTTGTATAATTGCTGTACAGTTGTCATGTTGTGTGCCAACCACAAACATTTCTTAATATAGTTTTGGTTTTGTATTTCTGTAGGCTCTCTGTTATGCTCTCAAGGCCATTTGGTTTTGCTTTGGTAAGTTTGCATCTATTTATGGTTATTTGTTAAGCAAGAAGGACTGAGAACCCCATCAAAAGAATAAAAAAATGATTCAGATCTTTAATCAGTCTGACATACAATCAGAAAGTGGTAATGCTATCAGTTAATTCAGGCATTTCCTCTGACAAGGTATGATATTGATAACTATATTTTTGGTTAAAACCTCCATAATGTGCACTTCCAGTATGCATGTAGTATATAAAAATAAAATAATGCACACCTAAAACATTGTAATGTCTGTCACTTTCTACAGTCAAATCCCACAGCCAGTTGCCCAAGAAATTCCCATTTTATCCGTAGTAAAATGTCATTTAAACTTTGTTTATTCTCTTTATTATATTACAATGTTTTTTCATTTGTATAGTTCCTTTGGAATGTTTTCATGGATTGTTGAAAATACATTTCAGGTGTTCAATGTTTTGCCTGCTGGTCTTGAAAATAAAAAATAGGTGCTGGAAAAGGTGCTTAAAAGTCCTTGATATTCATTAAGTGGTGCCTATATGAACCCTGGATACAGCTGTACGATTATTTCCGAAAAAATACGATGTGTGGGGGGTAGGCGGAACTAAAGAACGCACACCCATTGCCATCAGTTTCACTTACTGCGTGCGGTTCATGTCCGGCATCTTTTAGTGCTGGGACCGCCGCTCCATCTATCAGTTTCAAATGATCTGCAAATCCAGCGATGTATCCACCACCTATATAACATTCATCACCCAAATGCAGTGAACAAACAAACACAGCTGAACTTCGCGAATGTAGTGCTCTCACTCTCTCTCCTGCACGCAAGTGAAAGTGACTTGTGCGCATGCTCTTTCTCCCGCTCTCCTTGGTTGACGCGTGGGCGTGCCGCGTGCTTTTCCAGGAGAATTGTCCAATAAGAGACCAAGGAAAGTTGTTACAAAACGGATTTTCATGTTCGAAAAAAACATTCGGAAACCTATACGAATGCTGGGGGAGTGTATCGAGCACAGAAATACTAACGTCATGTGTCCAACTCATTTTTTGACAAGTTGACCATGTCAAGCATGAGAAGACAACACGTTTAACTTTGTCAACACGTTTAACTATTTAAGTCAGAATTCATGAAACACCGTTGCACGGCCACTTTAAGCAATCAAAAATCCCCCTCGTGGCTACACTACTGGACTATACACATCCTTGATTCAACAGTACATATATAGTACAGTATTGCATTTAGAAATTAAGTAGCCATTTTAACCTCAAGACCATGAGAATTAAAGTCAGTCTGTTAGCACTTTTGATTTTTGGTTACGAAACATGATTTATGATTTATACAAAAGCAGATTTAAGTGCGTGTGACAGAAACAGCCTCCATCACACAAGGATCAGTCATTTTGTCTTGGTCATGACTTCAGTTTCTTATTTAATTTTAAAACAAGTATGTTTTTATAGATCTTAGCTTCTTTGTAACTGTACATTAGCATGATATCAGTTTCAGTCCATTTTATATAAAATCAAGTTTTTTGTTTATTCAAAATCATTATTCAAAATTAAAAAGAATAGTGCATCGCTGCAAAGAGATTATTTTTGCTCTATGGTTCAGTTTTTCTTACTAAACATATGTATCCTTATATATTTAAATTGATTAAAGAAATATAAGAAATAATATCACATTTAACAACCCTCTAACCCCTAGAGTTGTGCTTGTGCTTTCCATTATATCAGATAAAATATAAAAGTAAAAAATCAATCAATAGCAGTCAATAATAAGGCGTTATTTGAAATGGTCAACATATTCAATGAAAGGGTGCCACGTCTTGAAGAACTGTTTTCCTGATCCTCTTGAGTACCTAATCTTTTGGAGGTAGAGACAGGACATAATTTCTCTAATCCATTGAATGTGTGTGGTGGATGGGGATCTTTCCACTTTAACACAATCACTCTGCGAAGTCATAAAATGTCCATGAACTATAACCTTCATTAAGATTTCTTAAATATAAAGGCAGTACTGGGTGGACATAATTAAAACCAGGCAAATGGACATTACAAAAATTTCCCTTAGAATTTGCACAAAACAACCCTTAAAAACCATCATCTTAACTTTACTTTGAGTGCAGTCCCTTAGGAAAACTGGAGGTAACAGAATTTATCATAATAATCGCATCAGACTACAATATGAGCGTCAACAATCATAGAAATTGATCATTTATTTTCTTTTACACTAATATAAAGAATAACAGAGAGGAAAACTTCAATGTCTTACCTGAGAAGAGGAAAAGACAGAATACAAGACCTGCTTTTTGAACTTCCATGTTGGAGCTTTAACAAGCAAACTGACCACAGAGCTTCTGAATGTGAGTACAACAAACATCACAGTCCAGTCTGTCATCTATCAATCATTATCTTAACAAGGACATGGGCCAGGTCATATAGGTTTGTCAATCAATGTTTGTCAATCAATTCTGAAACCACCATTACTTTTCTGATCATTGTTCATTTTAATTTATTTAGCACTTAATTTTATTTTTAATTAATCATAAATAATAAAGACATAACATTATGACCACTGACCGATGAAGTGAATAACATTCACAGATTGTCTCTTCTTCACGGCACCTGTCAGTGGGTGGGATATATTAGGCAGCAAGTGAAAATTTGTCCTTAAAGTTGTATGTGTTAGAAGCAGAAAACAATGTTTTGACAAGGGCCAAATTGTGATGGCTAGACGACTGGGTTAGAGAATCTCCAAAACTGCAGCTCTTGTGGATATTCCCAGTCTGCAGTGGTCAGTATCTATCCAAAGTGGTCCAAGGAAGGAACGGTGGTGAACCGGCGACAGTGGTTCAGTGGTCATGGGTGGCCAAGGCTCACCGATGCACATGGGGAGCGAATGCAGGCTTGTGTGGTCCAATACAACAGACGAGCTACTGTAGCTCAAGTTGCTCAAGAAGTTAATGCTGGTTCTGATAGAAAGGTGTCAGAATACACAGTGCATCACAGTTTGTTGCGTATGGGGATGCATTGCCGCAGACCAGTCAGGGTGCCCATGCTGACCCCTGTCCACCGCCAAAAGTGTATCATATCATACCATGTATCATATTACGGTAAAGCTGCTTTGCAACAATGAAAATTGTGAAAAGTGCAATATAAATAAAATTGAAGTGAATTGGCTTGACTTGGCCTCCAAATTCAGATCTAAATCCAATCGAGCATCTGTGGGACGTGCTAAACAAACAAGTCCGATCCATTGAGGCCCCACCTTGCAACTTACAGGACTTAAAGGATCATCTTGGTGCCTCAATGGGTCGGGGCTGTTTTTGCAGCAAAAGGGGGTCCAACACAGTATCAGGAAGGTGGTCATAATGTTATGCCTGATCCGTGTGTATATAACAAATATATATAGAAAGATATAATATATATATATATATTATATTATAATATATAAAATATATATATATATATATATAATAATATATATACAGTAATATATAGAGAGAGAAAATTTATATAGCACTACATAGTCATCTTTTATAGCTACATATTGTCACGACAGTGCGTGGAGAAGGTTTGGCCCTCCCCCCTCCCATGTTTGTTGTGAGAAAGCCATGAGATGTTGTTTTTTGACATCTCATGTGTTTTCTCATGTCTTGTCATCAGCCCCGCCCCTCTCGTTTCTTGTATTGCTTTCCTCTCATGTCTGATTACCCACACCTGCCCTGTGTCGTTATCCCTCGTTTGTGTTCCCTATATATACCCTCTTGTTTCTTTGTCCTGTGCTCGTGTATTACATACGTTGTGGTCATTGTGTTTTGCTGCGTCCTGTGTAAGTGTACTTATGTGCTTACCTGGTTGTTTAGTGTCTGTGTTTGCCCGTGTTCCTGTTGCTTTGCCCTGTCTGTGGATTTTAGTTTTATTTTGATCCTGTCTGTACGTTTTGCCCCCTCGTGGGAAGTTTTTATTTTGTATTTATCCTTAGTTGATTTTCCCCCATCGTGGGTTTTTGTTTTGTCTTGTTATTTGTATTAAAGTCATTTGTTAACCCCTTCACCTGCCTGCCTGCATTTGGGTTCTTCCACGCACCGTCGTGACAGAATCCACAGGCCACTACGAACCCAGTAGGCAGCATGGGCACGAGACGGTCCCACAGGCTCGCCTCCTCTGCGGCATTCGTCAGGGGAACGATGACATCGAGGACTATCTGTATAGGTTCCTGGATGCCGCAGAGGAGGATGTCTTCGGGGAGGAGGAGGTGGCGGTGCTTTTTAACGCCGGTCTCAGGGACCCCCTGTCGCGGGCGGAGATGCGGTCGTTGAGACCGCTGGACTTCGATGTCGTGTGGCGGTACGTCATGAACCGACCGGAGTCCAGGGTCTAACACGTACTACCACCATCTCCGCTGGCCGGCATACAGGAGGGTCAGACCCTGCAGATCGGGGTTTTAGGCATGCCACACCGCTCTCCTCAACCCCTGCAGCCTCGCCACCAGTAAGCCTAGGTGGCAAGCGGGGGAGACGTGAGTCCTGGGGAACCACCTCCGAGGAGTCCCAGCCGGAGCCAGCCGTTCCGTATACCTCCTTCCATCACCCGACCACCAGCCGGGTGGCTAGGCGGAAGAAGAAGAGGCAACGGCGGCAGCGTGGACTCCTACCCGGCCGGTCAGCCGGCGTCCAGCCCGGTGTCCAGTCTTGTGTCCAGTCCGGTGCAGCCGGTGTCCAGTCCGGTGTCCAGTCCGGTGCAGCACGTTGTCCAGTTCGGTGCCAGCCGGCCTGTCCAGTCCGGTGCAGCCGAGCGTCCAGGTCCGGTGATCCAGCCGGCGTCCAGTCCGGTGATCCAGCCGCGTCCAGTCCGGTGATCCAGCCGGCGTCAGCCCTGGTCCAGCCGGCCTTCCAGCCGGCGTCAAGCCTGTCCAGCCGGCCCCGGGAAACTCCAGGGTCAAAGACTGTTCCCCCCAGGACTTCTCCTAAGTTCCCCAGGACTCGCGCCCTCGAGTGCAGCCGGGGACTGGGACTTCTCCCCACCTCCCCCATGGACTGCCCCCTATGGGCTCTGGTTTGGCCCCCCCCCCCTCCCATATTTGTTGTTTTTATTGTCTCACCCTAGTCCCTTTGTTATTTTGTCTTGTCTGCCTCTTATTCTGTTCTCCATGTTTTGTCTGGTCTTGTCTTTGTCTCAGTCTTCCTTGTCTTGTCCGTCTACCCCTTGGTGAGCACCTGGAGGTGCTCATTAAAGGGGGGGCTTCTGTCATGGCTCTGCTTCCTTAGTCATGTTTTTCTTGGTCCTGTAGCAGAGCCATGGCAAAGCCTTAGGTTATTTGTGAGAAAGCCATGAGATGTTGTTTTTTGACATCTCATGTGTTTTCTCATGTCTTGTCATCAGCCCCGCCCCTCTCGTTTCTTGTATTGCTTTCCTCTCATGTCTGATTACCCACACCTGCCCTGTGTCGTTATCCCTCGTTTGTGTTCCCTATATATACCCTCGTTTCTTTGTCCTGTGCTCGTGTATTACATACGTTGTGGTCATTGTGTTTTGCTGCGTCCTGTGTAAGTGTACTTATGTGCTTACCTGGTTGTTTAGTGTCTGTGTTTGCCCGTGCTCCTGTTGCTTTGCCCTGTCTGTGGATTTTAGTTTTATTTTGATCCTGTCTGTACGTTTTGCCCCTCGTGGGAAGTTTTTATTTTGTATTTATCCTTAGTTGATTTTCCCCCATCGTGGGTTTTTGTTTTGTCTTGTTATTTGTATTAAAGTCATTTGTTAACCCCTTCACTGCCTGCCTGCATTTGGGTTCTTCACCACGCACCTCTCCACGATCCTGACACATATTGCCTAATGAATGTTTGTTCATTTACCAGATGCACACAAAATAATTACATGCACAATTACACACTGTCTCAAATTTGGAAGTTTAATCAAAACAGTTCAACAAGTCATTTCAACTTACAATTTTAAATCTTTTCATTCATATACGTCAGTTGGCGAGCGTATGTTTGCATTTCACATTAACCTTTTATGCTGTGTTCTATCCATTCAACAAACTTAGAGACACAGACGTACACTCCAGGTTTCATGGCATTTGCACAGCCAATACCCCATGATGTCACTCCCTGAACAACAAACTTGTTCTGGGCTTTGCAGACAAGAGGACCACCGCTGTCACCCTAAATGAGAGAGAACACAATGCATAAACCATCAGTCAAGTTTTACAATTTTGATACTTTTGTATATACTTGTTGATAATGCCAAATTGGGTGACCAGCTATTGTATATTGGGGCTGAATGTTCTCTAACTTTGTTAATGGTCATGCAAGCCACACTGAAGCATTTTTTACGACTTGTGTGTGTGACCAGCAAATGAGCATTTTTCTTGTTGCTTCTGCAGAAAGACTGTTAAATCATGGCACAGTGTATATTCTATAGCTGAGTGCTTCAGTCCTTAGATGCAGCGCGACCTATCATCACATAGAAGTAATTCATCATCACAAATGTGAATGAAATCCTTACAAGTTTAAGCTTTCAAGCTATTTTACTTGCACACTGTTCTTCTGACATGAGCGCGTGCACATAAACACTGTCTGGCACAAGTACAGAGCTAAGTTCTCCTTCACCTACTACTGGACGTTTGTACACTTCATGTTCTGTCAAAGACACAAAGTCTTTTTTTAAGTGAATGGAATCAGTGGATGCTATCAGCATTAAGTCTTAAAGTGACAGAGACCTAATATGTCTGTTTCTGTCAATGTTAAAAACAAGATCACTTGCTGATCTTTTGTAGTGTCGTGGCTCATGGTTCAAAACCAGATTCGTGGAATTTAGACGTTTCAACGTTTTCTAACCTACAAGCATCTGTTCCACCTTCTATGTTTCCGGCACACATCTTGTGCTCCTTCACACGACCATCCAAAAATGATGGACTGTTGCAGATTTTATTCTCAATTACTGGGACACTGGTTTCTTTCAGGTAACCCTGTCCACCAGTTCCTGAAGAATGAAAAACAGGTAATTCAACAAAAAAATCAAATGTAATGAAAAGCAAGTGCATTTCTATGGTTCGGTGGAACACAAATAGTTTTTAATAGCAAAATGTTTAAGATTTTCTGTTCCATATAATGAAAGTGAATGGTGATCGCAAGCTAGATTTTAGCGCCAATTATTCATAGGACAAACTAGAAAAGATTATGGACCTACAGTCCACACAAATCTGAAAGTCTTATGTTGTAGTGAAGTATCAGTCAGTTGTTTATTTATTATTATTTTTTTTAAAACAACTCCAGTCCCTATCTGTTGTGCTGAAGAGATACAAAAAGCATCCCTTTGTGTTCCACAGAAGAACGTAAGTAAGTGATATGAAATTTTGGGTAAAATATACAAATATATTTGATAAAGATTCAATTTTGCGATACTTGTTAAAGTCACCTACACAGTGTATTTCCCCAGCCTGTCACAAAGCATTCAGTACCATGTAGTACAATATAGTCCTTTTCTGGTAGACAAGCGAGTGATACCTTATCATTTATTACTGCAGGCCTAAAATAAGACACTTCTTTGTGAGTTTGAAAAATCAAGTTATGCTGTGAATATGGCTTAGACTCTCTTAATGATGTTTTATTAACAAAGTTCGGGAGGATTACCCGACTGGCTTGCAATGACCAATCTCACCATTCAGATAATTAACCCGGCTGGCTTTCCATGAACAATCTCACAATAAGATAACTAACCAGCCTGGCTTCCAATAACCAATCTCACCAATAATCTTTTAGCCCGGGATAAAAACCCCTAGACAAGACGCCTTAACCTCATTCTCTCTACATTTTTGCAGCATCCCTCCACCACCCCAACTCCTCACCATCAGCCTATTTTAACGCAGCATAACAGGGGGGAACAACCTGAGTCCGGGCACACACCGGACCCGGGGCCCTCTCCCCGGACAAGGGGCGGGCGGTCCGAGTTCGGAGGAACCACTGAGCTCGGAGCCCTCTCGCCGGGACAGCATGCCAAATACGCATAATATCCGTCCCCCATCTGTAGTTATTATATGCAAGGTGAACTCGTGAATTAAGATTCACAGGTTCGTAGATTGCATTTAGTTTATTCACAGAACACACTCAGGATGTCACATAATTCTTTGTGAAGCATGTATTCTATTTTCTGCTCAACTAATGCCAGTCTTTTACACTAATCATCCAATAAATTAAACGTGGAATTTAGCCTTTAAATAACCTTGTCTGACAATAATGTTCATTTTAATTTATTATTCTTAAACCACTTTTAAAGAGGACAACAGTGAACAACTTAACCTGTTTAATTTAAGAAGAGCAATGTCAGTTCCAGATGGTCCCATAATTATCTTAGAAACATCTCGTTCCTGTTTGGATGGTTCAACCGCACGTTCTGAATGGATTCCAAGTAAGATCTTGTATTTGGGAAGCATGACTCCTAGACCCATGCCTTCTGTGTGGATTCCAAAACCGTACTGGCTTTCAGATCTATAGTAAGTGAACATTTAATAATTTGCTTTAAAAGCAACACTGCTGGTCTAAACCTCCAAACCTTTCAATTCTTTTTAATGTGGTAAAATCTATTATTAGTCAATAATCACAAATAATACAACATTTTGTGTTTATCATCTTTATATATAATGTAATATTATGTGTGTCGTAAATCATATCTACTCAGGGCTGCACTCATGCTTTTCTCTGCACAGCAAAATCGCCAGTTTGACCTTTTTTAACACTGGCGATTTTACTGTGTGACTCTCACGCCACACATCAATTTTCAGCAATTTTCAAAAATCAGCATTCATTTTATTTACCAAAAGCAACAGTAGCATATGTTGTCTGATTTGTTCATGGTTTACTGGGAGATGTAAAAATAGGGAAAACAAACTATTTATTTATTATCAAGGTCTGATATACTGTATGTTAGACAAATCAGCATACAGGGAGCGCTACATGCCTAACTGCTTCTATAGTCTCCGCAACTGTTCTGTGAAGTGAACGGAGCTAGGGCATTGACCTGACAAGCGTATACATCCGGTCTAACTGGACAATTGAATGGAGAAAACCATAGTTGAGAGACGGAAGCTTATCTGACTGGCACATGTGAGCCTTGTGCATATCACTTGTGCATATACAATATGAGCAGTTTCGTAATAATTTTATTTTATTTTAATTCCACAGCACAGCATACAGTTGTGTTTAAGATTAATCAGTTTTCTTTCAGGGTTTGTTCAATCCAGTTGACGAATTTAGAGACGCGGACGTACACCCCAGGTTTCATGGCTTGAGCACAGCCGAGACCCCATGATGTCACTCCTTGAAGAACAAACTTATTCTGTGCTTTGCAGACGAGAGGACCGCCACTGTCACCCTAAATTTGTGAGAACAAAATGCAGATGAGGTGTAAAATTTCACCACTGGGTTAAACTGGTTACAATTCATAAGTCGTTGTTTATGCACATTTGTAGGATATAGACTTTGGTGCATGTTTCTAACCTGACAAGTGTCTATTCCGCCCTCTATGTGTCCGGCGCACATCTCGTGATCCTTTATGCGGCCTTTCAAAAACGACGGATTGTTGCAGATTTTATTCTCAATTATTGGTACGCCGGCTTCTTTCAGGTAACCCTGTCCGCCAGTTCCTGAAGAACAAAAAAGCTTGAAACTTCAGCATTTAATCGTTTAAGTAAAATGAAGTATAAATTTGTTGAAATCTGTTTGGCTTGTAAAATCACCTACCCTTTGTCTCGCCCCAGCCTGTTATAAAGCATTCAGTACCATGTGGTACAATATAGTCCTTTTCTGGCAGACAAGCAAGCGATACCTGATCATTTATTACTGCGGGCCTAAAATAAGACACTTCATTGTGAGTTTGCCTTCTTGATGTCATTAAAAATAACCGATCGCGTCCAGTGTAGACACAGTGTTTGGCTCTAAATTTGGTTTTGACCCTTTTTAACATTTATAAATTACATTTACACAAAACATATTTGGAAGGTGAAATAACTCTTTAAAGTGAAGCGTGTCCAGTATTTTCTGCCTAACTAGTGCTAGGCCTTTAAACATGGATTGGAGATTTTATCATCCAATAAACGGTTACAGTAGCTCACCTGTATCTCACCTTATCAATGTTCGTTTTAATTTGTAATGGCTACACCACTGTTACAGACATCAATAATAGATAACAGTGAACTCTCTTACCTGTCTAACTTTATAAGTGCAATGTCAGCTCCAGATGGTGTCTTAACTATCTTAGAAACATCTCGTTCCTGTTTGGATGGTTCATCCCCACATTCTGTGTGGGTTCCAAGGAAGATCTTAAAAGGACTTGGACACCTGTGTCGTAATAGGTAAACATTTAATCATTTACTGGTCTAAACTTCCAAATCTATCAGTTGTTTTCAAACCTTTGTCTTTAACCACTCACCCATCAATACAATGGGCTGCGGTTAGAACCCACTGCGGATCGATCAGAGTTCCACCGCAGCAATGAGATTTGTCGTGACTATGACAGAAAACGGTAAACTGTTAAAATCTTTTCGTGGTGTAATTTACAGGTATTAACATCTTTTATAAAACAGTTAGTTCCAGTCCTTTATTCTGATTGGTCGATAGCTGTTTTATTTTCAATATCAGATCGATGAAAAAAATAACTAATTGTGATTAATTCATCACATTTTTTTCTGTGATTAATCGCACATAACATAATTCATATCTTTAAATATACTTTTACATTCTAATAATTTCACATTTAATCTCCAAATTAATGTAGAAACAACTCATATTTTTAACAGCATTATTTTTTGAATGAAAGCCAACATTCTAATATTAGTACTGCAACTAATGTCTTTATTAAATTGAGACATTTTTCTACTAATCAAACCCATTATAATATCTTACTGTCTAACAGGTAGGAAATATACAGAAATTTAATGAAGTTCTCAAACACTTTACAGTCTTTACTTCTAAATTAAATAGAATCCTCATTAAAGCTACAAACCACATTGATTTCTTCTTTTGTTCTTTAACGTTAACATTAGTGACAGGAGTCACGGCATCAGGTTTAAGAACGCGGCCCCTTTAAGAGATACACAGATCTGACGCGTTTCCCAACTCTTTGCATTCATTTAAGACTTTATTTAACTCGTTGTGTTTACGAAAATACCAAAATGTGTGTTCATTCAAGCATGAAATAGAATCTGTCAGATAGCGCATCAGTACCTTTTGCAACCTGACGGAGTTTCACGAATGCTGCGTGTATACACCAGACAGACAGGACCGTGTTGTGTTGGTCTTTATCTCAATAAGTGTGTGATTATATAATGAAACGCTAGACAAAGTTGCTGTATTAATTGCGTTAAATAATTTTAACGTGTTAATCTAAAAAAAATGATTAGCATGGGATAACGTGTGTTACATTTACAGCCCTAATTATTATGTAACAGTATTGTATACACAGTATACACACACAGGAGGAACGTTTGTGTACCTGACTCTAAGACTGATCTGCCAGGGCCAGGAGTGTGGATGAGAAACACATCCCCCAACAATACGCCATAAGCACTCCTTAGGTTCTGTTTCTGCTTGTCCACATTTCAAACCATCTGATTAAACAGAAATAATATTTATGTCATATATCTTATATACTGTAGCCAAATCTTATTTTATTTCCTTCAGTACAGACAAGGTTTAGCTTGACCTTGACATCTGGGCACATTGCAGTATTCCCAGCGGGTCTCAGGGTCTGTGGTGATACACCAGGGTGTTCTGTCATCATCAGGGTTCCTGCAGTAGTTCTCTACAAGACCTCTGAAATGAAATGATTTTTAAAATTAAAGCAATAGGTCATAAATTCTGACATTATTTGTGTATTCTTTTGTGGTTTAATGTCAGCGTACAAAATTAAAATAGTTCCTGTGACTCTAGTGGTTCAAACTTCATTTTATGAAGCGACGAGAATACTTTTTGTGAGCAATAAGAAAATGACTTTATTAAACAATTTCCTCTCGTTGACGCATCGGAGACAAAACTAGTTTAACAGTGTCTTTGCTAATTTTTTGCGCTTTGAGTGTACATTGCGTTGCTGTTAATGAGGCGATCAGAAAGCCCATGGACCCCATCAAAATCTTAATTTGTGTACCGAAGACAAAGTTGTGGAACGACTTGAGGGAGAGTAACTCAAGATTCTTTGGTGAACTAAACCCTTTAATGCTTACTTGAACGGATAGTTCTCTGGAGTTTTGTTATGCCTGTGAGGAGTTTGAGATGTCCATTTCTGGCAAGTTTCCCCTGATCTGGTCACAGAAATAGTTCCCCTGTAAGAGCTTCCATCACCAGTCATACAGGTGAGCTCTGGTACAATTTCAGTTCCTACAAGAAAAAGATGATCAATAATTGATGTACTGAATAATTGACACAATGATTTCAGGCTGACAGGAGTGAATCTTACTGCATCGAGGAATAGAGCAGAACTCCCAGCGTTTGGATGGATTTGGGGAATAGCACCAGGGCCTGAGCTCTCCATCAGGGTTCCTACAATAGTTCTCCTCCAAGTTCTTCTCAGGAAAACTACAAAACACACATTTTGTTTACTTGTACTAAGTGGACAATATTTCATAAATGCTCAGTAAGTAAATGCTAGTTTCTCACGCTGACGGCTTGAATGCATTTTGTGGATCAGAGTCCCAGCGTTGGCAGGTGTGTCCACTCTCAGTGGTGGAGATCTTGCCTCTGTAGTCGTCTCCTCTGCTGTGCATACAATCTTCTGCATGTATACAAGAGCAGATTCAAGAGTATGAGATGTGAGCAAGTCATTGTCTGTCTTATTTTCTGTGCTAATTGCATGTTTCACTTTATTTTCATCACTACACTAATTCAGATATTTTGAGGTTGTAGAATAATGTTTGAGAGATGCCAAATAAATGGATACCTTTTGGAAATAGATTGACAAACAGAAAATACAAGATCCAGAAACATTAATTTTGCAATCGCAAAACATTTAAGTCATAATCATGAGAAAATAAGACAGAAAAAGGCAAACAATGATTCACTCACAACTCGTACTCTTGAATCTGCTCTTGTATATTTTGTATATTGAGTTTAAATTTTCTTAAAAATGTTTGTAATGGATTACTTTGACTAAACTATTAAGAAAAAGCAGCCAATAAGAGCCCAGCATAGATGGGAACTCCTTCAATATATTCATAAAAGGACAAGAAAACATTCTGCAAATTCAAAGCATATTTTAGATTTTTTTATATACCCTAATTCTGATATTTGCATTATTCCATCATTTTGATGAGTTTACTCTTTTTGTAAAGTGTAGAATATTGTATAAAAATGTTTATAAGTGAGTTAGTGATTGTAAATGTTTCATCAGCAGTGTATACAGTTCATTGCAATTTTGAAATGACTACTGTAAGCGATACATTTTGTTTATTCAAGATCATGAGAAAATAAACTACATACATAAAAATATTAGTGCATGGTTGCAAATAGCTTATGTTTGCACTTTGGTTGAATTTTGGGTAAAAAATATGTACTCCACTACTTCACAGTGATGCCATAGAATAATATATTTTTTAAACAGAATGTTTTTTTCCAGATGTTAAAAGTTCTTTATGGAACATTTTAGGCAAAAATTGTTCTTCTATGGCATTGTGACATCATTTATTTAGTTACTTATGTTGATTCAGGAAATTGACTGGATATATTTTTTCTTGCTGCTGTGCCTAGAATATTACCATAAACTCTATTTTTTTAATGTAAACGAAGTATTGGATGTTAAGAAATTTAAATCATGTGAATGGACATACTGTAAATTCCTTCAGTAAGACTTCATCAAACATCATCTTACCTGCACTTTCAGTGTAGTCCATTAGGAAAACTGGAGGGAACATAATTCATCAAATTATTCACATCAAGATAAAATAAGCATAATCATAAATGTTAAACATAATTCATTCATTTACTTTACACGTATATTAAGAAGAATAACAGAAATGGACAAATAATAAAATAACTCCTTAGAGGACTTACTTGAGAAGAGAAAAATACAAAATAAAAGACCTGTTTTTTGAACCTGCATGTTGGAGCTTTGACAAGTAAACTGAGCACTGAGCGTTTGAATGTGATTATTAAGTCAGTCATCTATCAATCATTATCCTAACAAGGACATGGATCAGCTCATTAAATGTTTGTCAATCTGTGTTTTCTGAACCCGACACTATTTAGCAGAATGTGTATTAAATGAATATCATTACATTTCTTTCACATGAAGCTTTTTTTAATCGAAAATTTTAAAAGTGTTCATTTGTTGTTTAAAAGCAACTTTTTAAACAAAACAAAGAATATAATAATCTTTTATTTCGATACAGTAAACTAAGAGGCAAAGCGAACATGTTTTGAAAACTCAGTTGTAGGGCTACACTGCTGCCAGGAAATGATCACTCCCGTTTTGGAAATGTGCTCCAGAGATTTCTTTCATGCTTTCCTCAATCCATTCAACAAACTTAGAGACAGACAAACACACCAGGTTTTTCAGGGCTTTAGTACAACCAATACTCCATGATGTAACTCCCTGAAGAACAGACTTGTTCCGTGCTTTGCATACAAGAGGCCCGCCGCTGTCACTAAATGAGAGCAAACAAAATGCACATATGCATAACCAACATTTGTTAGCGATGATGTTTCAGTCAGGTTGTTCAATCAGATTTGTGGAATTTCAACAACTGCATGTTTTCTAACCTGACCACTGTCCGTTTCATGTTTCCAGCGCACATCTCGTGCTTCTTGACCCGGCCACCCAAAAAAAGTGTTGCAGAGACCTAATTACGCTGGTTTCTTTCAGGTAATCATCAGCACCAGTTCCTGAAGAACAGAAAAACTTGAAAAATATTAAAATTTTTAACCGTAGAATGTCCAAGATTTTTCTTCAATGAAGATGAAAGGCAAATTTGTTTGGACTGTTCTTCATGTCAGTGCAATAATTTGATAAACAAGAAGGATATATTTAGTGATTTTGAAGATAGTAAATGATTCTTTATGAATCTTAAATTGGTATTGGGCTGGCATTCTCACATTATGGTCGTGCATTTTGTTCATTAAATTATTGCAAACCATTGCAAGGCAAGGCAAGGCAAGTTTATTTATACAGCACATTTCACACACAATGGTAATTCAAAGTGCTTTACATAAAAATAATTAAAATAATCATATTAAAATAATCACAACAATAAAAACAAGGAATTTAACAACTTTAAAAATGATTTAAAATGAATTAAAACAGTTAAGAATAAAATGATTATACATGAAATACAGTGCAGTCAGTTCGGACATAGTGCTCATTCAGTAAATGTAGCTAAACAGATGAGTTTGGATTAAAATGTTGCTAATGCTTTTGCATTTGATCTCTTCTGGAAACTGATTCCAGCTACTAAGTGGATTCCCCTGGTTGAACCCTTGGTATATCTAACTGACTTGATCCTAGTGATCTAAGTGGTCTGTTAGGTTTATATTCAGTGAGCATATCTGCAATGTACAGTATTTCGGTCCTAGGCAATTTAGTGATTTATAAACGAGTAATAGTACTTGAAAATCAATCCTAAAAGTAACTGGAAGCCAGTGTAAGGACCTGAGAACTGGAGTATTATGCTCAGATTTTCTGGTTCTATTCAGAATCCTGGCAGCAGCATTCTGTATGAGCTGCAGCTATCTAATGGTCTTCCCAATGAAGACCATTGCAATAATCCACCCTGCTGGTAATAAAGGCATGAACAAGTTTCAACAAGTCTTGACTGGAAACAAAGCATCTAATTCTTGCAATGTTTTTGAGATGGTAGTATGCTCATTTAGTTACCGCTTTAATATGACTACTGAAACTAAGGTCTGACTCCAGAATCACACCAATATTCTTGACTTTTATAGTTTGACCTCAAGAGTCAAGGTATGCATTCACCTTGAGAACTTCATCTTTGTTTCCAAATGCAATGACTTCAGTTTTCTCCTTGTTTAATGGCAAGATGGGTGATCCTGTCCAGAAACATTTTTTGTCATGTTGGTTGGAAATCTCTTTACATCCTGATAGCAATCAAAGAAGTATAGTGGTCAAATAATATTTTTATAATTATACATCGTCTGTGAAAGGCGTAGGACCAAAAAACGCTCGCCCAATCAAAACGTTCTGGCCGAACGCTGTGACTGGTCATGTGCACATTTTCAGCCAAATTATTTTGCATTCCACTGCGCACCCTGTTCACGCAGACATCATACGTCATCAGTGCGCTCACGTCCGCTGTGTCAATGTAGGGAGAATGGCGGACAATCAGCAACAATCAAACTTTCCTGCTGAACTGACAACAAGTAAATCTACAAAACGAAAGTCTTTTGAAAGTTTTTGAAAAAGCAGTGACGAAAAATCGTCTGGATCATGAAAGAGTAAAAACTCGAATTAACATCGGTTCAGCTTTTACACGATGGAGACAGCTCCGGCAGGCAAAGGGTCTGAAAGACGATACCATGTTGCTCTCTTTCTTTTGGACAGGTATGTACATGCTTCGAGAAGAATTTAATGGATTTAGTTTGTAATTCTTTACGTGGATTTACAAATACATTCATGTGTTTGGAGGAGGCGTGCCTTTGGATGGCGAATCGCATAGAGGGTGGGATTATAATTTCAGTGCTAGCAGGCTAAAGTTAGCACCTTTCCAAATCAACCACTCCACCTTTAACTGAATAAGGTTTTGGCACATCCAAGTGTTAATTTCATCAATGCATTGGCAGAGAGAGTCTATGGGGCTGTAGTCATTTGGCGATAAGGCTACGTAAATCTGGGTGTCATCTGCATAGGTGTGATATGCTATTTGCTTCTTTTTCATTAATTGACTCAGCGGGAGCATATACAGGCTGAACAAGAGTGGCGCCAGAATTGAGCTATGTGGGACTCTGCATGTCATTGACGTCCACTTAGACGTATGCTCTCCTAAACTCACATAATAACCTCTCCCATCTAAGTATGACCTGAACCATTTGAGGACCGTCCCAGAAAGACAGACCCAGTTTTCTATTCTCTCTAAAAGTATGTTATGATCAACAGTGTCAAATGCAGCACTAAGATCTAGCAGCACCAGCACTGACACCAGATTGTCCAGGTATCCATTTGAGTTTAAGTAGTTGTTCAACTGATTAAAAACAACCTTTTCAACAGTGGTGTAAAGTATTGGAGTAAATGTACTTAGTTACTTTACTTAAGTATCTTTTTGGCTACTTTGTAGTTGTACTGAGTATTAAAGATATTAGCAACTTTTACTCTCTACTTAACTACATTTTTGAACAAGTATATGTACTCTTTACTCCACTACATTTGTAATGACTAATGCAGTTACACATTACATTTTGCATGGCACCTATCTTATAATTAATATTGCCATTTACAGGGCAATGAAGGTACTACAATCTTGTGGATTTTGCTCTAACTTACAAAAACTTGTCAACATGGCTTCTTTATATGAATATGAGTGCAGTATCAGGTAGATGTCAATCGCTGGCGGTTTACACACGGTTAGCCCTTACCCGCTATTTCTACAGTAATATATTGGCAACACTGTTGCCAGCTAGTTACTGTAGGTCACACATCTACAAAAGCTCTTATTTTTAAAACTAACTCTTCCTAAATGTGCTCTAAACATGTTTGCTCAAAATTTGACCATGTGGTGGGACTATTGCCATGAAGTGATGTAAACCAGTAAAAAGAATGTATAGTATTTCAATTTTCAAAAGTGCTCTCACACTATATAGACAAAATATTAACCTATAGAATGAGTCGGACACAGAGAAATGAACAATTCACATATGAATCTCAACAATGGTGACAATCAACTGAACAGCTTCATGCTGCAATGCATGCTGGGTACATAGTACAAAACTCATTCATGATTGTTTGTCACCATTGATGAGGTTTGTATGTCAAGTGTCTAACTGTGTCTCAATTGCAAAGAAAGATTTTCTGACAGAGATCTTTCCATTATAACATGTAATCACTTTACCAAACATATCTTAATAAATCTTAAATGCTATATTATTATTATTTAATGATTGAATTCTTTCAGATGTATCTTCAGTTACTAAGCAAACATAAAGTTGCGGTTCCTGTAAAGTCCCTTTCAGTGTTATTGTATAAGTGTACATTTTAAAGCTACAAGAAAGTCAAAGAGTCCAACCAAAGCAAACACTGATCGCCATAATGGTGACTTAAAACATAATTGAACCACTATGAACTAGAGTTAAATCTCAATAAGATCTTACACAGATGACAGAAATAAAGTGAAAGTGGTGTCTGTAATATGTGAAGATGTTATTGATGTTTGTGTTTAATTCTCCTCTGGTGAAATCTTGACAGATTTATTGTGTTCATCTGTTATTTACACTTGTTCATCTAAGACTGTGTGACTTAAGTGCGTTAATAGATTCTTTAATAATGTATCTTCAAACAGCCATTGCAGTAGTTTACTGTAAAACACCTACAGTAACTAGCAGGCAACAGTGTTGCCAATACAGTATATTACTGTAGAAATGGCAGGTGAGGGCTAACAGTGTATGTGAAATGAGGACATGACTGCAGCTGGCCATGAGGCCCAAACCAGCATGTCCAGTGCAAAAAGGCTTTGACTTTTTGATTTTACTTAACATTACTTTATTTATCCGTTATATTGAAGAGACCTTTTTGAAGGAGTTTGGTTTACTTATGAGCAGTTGAGCTTAAATGCGATTTAGGGTGTTTGTAATGACGTAGGTTATGATGTCGGCCATGATTTTTTGCAATTTTGAGGTGTTCAGTCTTATTATGATTTAAGAAAATAAATGCGATTGCTCTCCTCACAAATCGACTGTTTCTAGTTTTTCCACTGACATGTCTCTTAAGTGTTGAGGACTAGGGATGTAACGATTCACCGTGAGCCGGTTGAAAATCGGTTATAATGAGCGACGATTCAAATCGGTTGAGGCTTGAACTGAATCGCAATACATTTTTTGAACAGCAGGGGCCGCTATTTTCACTGCAAACCTAAACGTGGATGCTGATATTTCTTTAATGCAAAAAAATCCAAGAAAAGCACAGACAGTATTAGTTTGTTTATATTAAAGAGACTTTTTCTATTATTAATTTGTTATCAAATTGCAGTTTAGTTTTGTTATTTGAAATAAAACATTTTTATCATACAAAGAAACGTGAAGCATTTAAGAAATAATGCAAGGGACGTTTTTCATTTCTAATTGGTTTCAACTCATTTTTTCAAAATAAATCGTGAGTAAATCGTGAATAAATCGCATCGTGAGATCAGAATCGTGAATCGCATCGCATCGTGAGCTGAGTGAATCGTTACATCCCTATTGAGGACTAGTGCTGCTTTGAGCCTACATTCAGTATGAGTAAAATACTCAAGTACTGTTCAAATCAGATACTCGAAGACTTTTACTCAAGTCGTTTTGAAATTGGTGACTTGTAACTTGTAATGGAGTAATTTTCACTGCAAGGTATCTGTACTTTTACTTAAGTATGGTTTTCAGGTACTCTTTACACCTCTGCTTTTCAATAATCTTGCCTATAAAAGGGAGATTTGATATCGGTCTATAGTTGCTCAATATGGTGTTATCAAGATTGCGACATACACATTTACAATATTGTGATCATTTTAATATATTGTACAGCCCTAATAGACTAGTTACTTTTCAATCAATCATTGTTTAACCAAGGACATGAACTGTGCTATGTTTGTTGATCGATATATATTGAACCAGCATTACTGTTACTGATCATGTGATTTGTCAGAACTAGACATTTGTGTCTTACATCACATTAAGCTGTTTGTTTGATTATGCTAAACAAGTAACTGTGGAGTGAATCGAAAGGCCTTTAACAAGATTAATGAAGTGAACTAGGTGTGATTTAACAGTAATAGTTTCACATACTTTGAGGTGTAATGTGCACAAAGATCATTTATGGCTGAGTATTGTTTCAGTTTTGTGTTTACATGAAGTTTTATTGAGTTCAGTTTTATTGTGGCGACATCTAATACTTGTTTTTGTCTTTTATCTTTTAAAGTTGCTTGATTTGCCCTTGACTATATGTACCAATGCCGTGTATCTATAGATAAGAGTGATTTTACTAATGAACCTCTTTTTCAACAATTTCATTATAAACGGGGGTGCAATGTCTGCAGAAATACCTCAAAACAGAAACCAGATCAGCAAACAGACCCTCTGGCAAAACTTCAGACTGTGTACCCTGACGTCCAGCATCATAAAGAAAACAAGCAGAGCGACGGGCAACTTCAGGTGAATGAACCTGTCAATTACAACAATCTATAAATCATTTATATGTTGTAATGTATGAATAAAATGAAGATATCATTTTTTAAATGGGCACATAATACACTACTTACTTTTCAAGTCAGTTATTGTCTAATCCAGGACATGGACTGTGTTCCTAAACGTGAATCAATCAATGTGTGAAGAGTTCAGATGTAAAAGTCTCTAAGTGCCATCTGACATTTTTCTTCTAAAAGGATTATTTTTTCAGGCTCTGATGTTTATATTAAAAGTTATTTCACTTTAATGACAGAGAGCACATATTCATTGAAATTAAAGTGAAATTGCTGAACCTATGGTTTCAGTCTTTTGCATCTGAACTCTTCCGTATTGAACCCATCATTACTGTTACTGATCACATGATTTGTCAGAAGTAGGGATGTAACGATTCACCGTGAGCCGGTTGAAAATCGTTTATAATGTGTGACGATTCAAATCGGTTGAGGTGTGAACTGAATTGCTATACATTTTTTGAACAGCAGGGGCCGCCATGTTCACTGCAAACCTACACGTGGACATGCTGATATTTCTTAAATGCAAAAAAATCCAAGAAAAGCTCAGACAGTATTAGTTTGTTTATATTAAAGAGACTTTTTCTATTATTAATTTGTTATAAAATTGCAGTTTAGTTTTGTTATTTAAAATAAAAGATAATTTTAATATACAAAGAAACGTGAAGCATTTAAGATGCAAGGGAAGTTGTTAATTTCTAATTTGTTTCAACTCATTTTGTAAAAATAAATCGTGAGTAAATCGTGAATAAATCGCATCGTGAGATCAGAATCGTGAATCGCATCGCGAGCTGAATGAATCGTTACATCCCTAGTCAGAAGTGGACATTTTTTAACTAGCTGGTTTTACATCACATTAAGCTGTTTGTTTAATTAACGACTCGTTTCTTCTGTGGAACACACAAGAAGATACTTTGAGAAATGTGTCAGTGGTTCCCTTTCTGTCGGTCTCTCGACTTTGTGTCGAACCGACAGATGGGGTTCGTCTTGAAAACCTATCAACTTCTGACTAGTTTAGAAAAGGCCAATGAAATTGGCGAATGAAATTTGCATGCCAGACTCCGCCCCCGGGTATAAAAGGGAGACGGCGTGCTGCATTCATTCACCTTTTGTTCTTCGGAGCCTTCGTTTGTATGATCGACTTTGAGACTTCAAAACTCTACGCTGAATTACTGCTGGAATCTTACGACGTGGTGCAGCGGACTGTCCCTTCCTGCAGCGACTTCCCTGGGCGTCTTGGCGGTTCCAGAGGTGTTCGAGACTTCTAAAAGAGCTCAATTTCTCCAGCGTGGGATGTCCCGCTGTTCTCGTGGGTGTGATACTCTCATCGAGGAGGGGGACAGACACAATGTCTGCCTCAAATGTTTGGGTCTCCAGCACGCTGAGGCAGCCCTCATGGATACATCCTGCCTGCATTGTGGGCGGATGGCGATCCAGACATTGCGGTCACGGGTGGCTGTGTTCTTTCGGGAGTCAGCCACCACCTTGTCTGCTTTCCGGTCTGTGACAGCAGTGGCTACGGCCCTACCATCCGCTACGGCGAGCGGTGAGGGTGATATGGGGATTATTGTGAGCGTAAATCCGTCAGCCAAGTGCACACAGACCGCTCGCACCCCGTCTCTCTCATCTGACCGTTCCCCAAGAGGCGGTCCCACCCCGTCTTGTTCCTCAGCCACGCAGTCGGAAACGATTCGTGATGACGATGAGATGTCCCTCGCAGCATCGGAGGGTGACCTACTGGCATCCGACCCCGACGATTCCTTGGAGCTCCCTCCTTTGGGGGGTCGAGCCCAGGAAGAGGCGGACGTCGAGATGTCAGCCATGCTTTCTCGGGCCGCTGCGAGCATTGGGCTGCAGTGCACTGCACCACCCCTTCCCCAATGCTCGCGGCTGGACACATGGTACCTCGGGTCGGAGCGCAACTCCAAGCCGCGCCCGGCTCCGGTTCCGATTTTTCCCGGAAGTTCATGAGGAACTTAGTAAGACCTGGAACGCCCCCTTACTTCCCTCGATGGCGGGGCAGCTAGAGGCTACATCGACGTGCCCCAGGTGGAACGTGCAGTTGCGGTGCACCTGTGCCCGCAGACGGCGGCCGTCTAGAGAGGTCGACCTAGACTCCCGTACAAAGCGTGTAAGTTTTCGGCATCTCTGATGTCGAAGGCTTACACTTGCAAAGCAGAAGTGGCCCTGACGGGAAGACCCCAGGGAGATTGACACCATCGATTACACACAGTTGATAGCCCCGTTCATTTCAAGCCAATACGTTTATTACAGTTTTGTTATACAATCATTATACACCACCAGAAAATACACATTATATTCATAAAAATAGATTAGTCTATGTGGAAATAGATTTGTTCTTCACCGTTATTTATAAGCCTTAACTGGCGCAAAATACAGTGTATCACAGACCACATCAGGCACATCTGTAATGTATCTGCTTGTTTTACACTCTTTGGCCACCAGATGGTATTATGAGAAAATGAAGCCTTGAAAAATGAACCCTTTTGTGAACCACTTGGCTGAAAAGCTTCATTGCTTAAAGAGGCATCATCTCGCCACCACTAAGTGTAATTTGTTTGTCCTGGTGAGTAAGAGTATTTCGTCCGTTTTGTTGGCAAGGGAGCGGACATTCGCCAGGTGTATACTCGGCAGCGGGGTCCTGACGGAGTCTGACGAGCACACCCGCTTGCTTTCCCCGCTTGAGTCTTTTGGAGCATTTGTATAGAGCTGCCGCTCCTCCGAGTAAAATATCTAGTAAAACGTCTGAATTTTCAAAATTAGGAAAAAAATTGACAGAGGTGCATTGCTTAATGTTAAGCAATTCGTCCTTGGTAAAAGTTATTAAAGAAGAGTGGCTCAAGACAGGAAAAACAAACAAAAAAGACATAAGTACTAGAGAGCTCCAAACTGAGAGCTCCAAACCGAGGCAGCCATCCGCGCCGCCATCTTGGACATTTACGCAATTGATGAGAATGGGTTTGACTTGTGAAGACAAAATGCAATGCTCGTTTCATGTATAGATGTATTTTTAAAGTCTTTTAAACATTCTGGTACAAAAGTGCAATCCACTGACAGAGATGTTGAACGTTAAAGCTCACAAAATCCAGAAAGAAAAACAAGTGGACACCTCATTGGTTTTCACAAGCTTCATTGGTAAAATACAGTATCAACACTGGGGACCGTGAACACATCTGACTTGTGCAAATTTGAGCATATACAATATGAGCTGTAACTTCTGTATCATAATTTTATTTTAACACAGACATTGTACATTTAAATTTCATGGCACAGCATATCTTTGTGACTAAGATGAATCAGTTTTCTTTCATTGTTTGTTCAATCCAGCTGACAAATTTAGAGACACGGATGCTCACTCCTGGTTTCAGGACTTGAGCACAGCCGAGACCCCATGATGTCACTCCCTGAAGAACAAACTTGTTCTGTGCTTTGCAGACGAGAGGTCCGCCGCTGTCACCCTAAATTTGAGAACAAAATGCACATGAGGCGTAAAATTCCTGTAAAGTCTTACCATAACTGCAAATTAAACAAAGTATCAAAATTTGAATAATCTCGTTAAAAATGATAATATTCCATTCAGACTCTAATCTTTTTCATTTACTTGTCCCAGAATTTATTAAAAGGAAATAGTTCCATCTTAAATAGTTGGAATGTAAATGCATTAAATACACGCAGTGCTTCTGATCCATTTAACCAAAATAAAGTGTAATTTCTGTTTTTGAAGGTGCCACGGTGAAATTTATGCTTAAATATGTGTTGTTTATGCACATTTGTAGGATTGAGACTTTAGTGCATGCTTCTGACCTGACAGCTGTCTGCTCCGCCCTCTATGCGTCCAGCGCACATCTCGTGCTCTTTTACACGCCCATCCAAAAAAAACAAACTGTTGCAGATTTTATTCTTAATTACTGGTACGACAACTTCTTTCAGGTAACCCTTTCCACTAGTTCCTGAAGATCAGAAAAGCTTGAAACTACAGTATAATTATTTAAGTAAACTGAAGTTTAATGCCTTTAAATGAAATGTGTGTTGATAAAGAATCTGTTTGGCTTGTAAAATCACCTACCCTTTGTCTCGCCCCAGCCTGTTATAAAGCATTCAGTACCATGTGGTACAATATAGTCCTTTTCTGGCAGACAAGCAGGTGACACCTTATCATTTATTACTGCAGGCCTAAAATAAGACACATCATTGTGAGTTTGCCTTTATGATGTCATTAAAAATAACCGCTCGCGTCCAGTGTAGACACAGTGTTTGGCTCTAAATTTGGCTTTGAACATTTGAGAGGTTAAATAACTCTTAAAGTGAAGCGTGTCCAGTATTTTCTGCCTAGTGCTAGGCCTTTAAGCTTGACTTGGAGAAACAATTTTATCATTCAATAAATGAGACATTTGACTGTTACAGTAGCTCACCTGTATCTCACTTTTATCAACGTGTTTTTTAATTTGCAATGGCTACACCACTGTTACAGACATCAACAATAGATAACAGTGAACTCTCTTACCTGTCTAACTTTATAAGTGCAATGTCAGTTCCAGATGGTTCCATAACCATTTTAAAAACATCTCGTTCCTGTTTGGATGATTCAGATCCATGTTCTGTGTGGGTTCCAAGGAAGATCTTGTAAAAAGATGGACTCGATGACCTGTGCAATGGGAGGTAAACATTTCCTCATTTGCTGGTCTAAACCTCCCAGTTTTTTTTAACTTTTGCCTTTATATACCCTCAAATAGCTTAATAATTATATTTAAAAATGGCCACTCACTCTTTAAGGCAATGGGTTGCGGTTAGGACCCACTGCGGATCAATCAGAGTTCCACCACACCAATGAGTTTTCGCTGGACTATGACAGAAAACAGTTAAGAGGTAAAATATCCTCTAGCTGAAAGTCAGTGATGTAGTTCACAGTCAGTAATTAACATCTTACAATTTAATTTGAATAAACGGTTACAAAGCAACCACATAAACAAACATTACTGCGCATGCACGCTTTTGTGGCCTGAGCGTAACTTCCGCTAAAAGTATCCGCAAAGAATAAAGTTCCTGTATATTCTTTCTGATAACAAACTAAACTTGCCTCGCCAAAATTTTGAATTTAGACTGCGATACCAAGTTCAACTCAAGACCAGACCAATAAACAAACACAGACCGGAAGCTAACTTCGGGCCATGTGTGTGCGTCCGATGAAACCATCTATACCACTATTTAATTTGAATTTCACGATATACATTTTATGAAAACAAAATAAAACTGCGGGAATACCATGTATTCTTTACAATTCAATCAAAATTTAAGGCCTATGGATGCAAAAATCCAGAAATTCAGGTACTTGACTGAATAAATTAACAGTCATCAGATTACTCAATTTAATACATGTTCTAAACAGTCAAGAACCAGAGATGTTGTTTGTAGCATGTCATGTAAAATATTATGTATTAGTATTAAGCACAGAGACACAGGAGGAACGTTTGTGTACCCTTTTCTAAGACTGATCTGCCAAGGCCAGGAGTGTGGTTCAGAAACACATCCCCCAACAACACGCCACGAGCAACTTTTTGTTTCTGTTGCTGGCTGTCCACATTTCAGACCATCTGATTGGACAGAAATAGTCATATATCTTATATACTGTGGCCAAATCTAGTTTCAAATGTTATTTTATTTCCTTTAATACAGACCAGATTTAGGTTGGTCATCACATTTGGGCACATTGCAGTGTTCCCAGCGGGTCTTAGGGTCTGTGGTGAAACACCAGGGTGTTCTGTCATTATCAGGGTTCCTGCAGTAGTTCTCTACAAGACCTCTGAAATGAAAGGATTTTTTAAATTAAATCAATAGGTTACGTAAAAATGAAAGTTCTAATATTATGTTTTCATGTCAATGATTAAAGTGATGCAACAAAGAATATATTTTGCTGGGACTTGACAGTGGTGGTCATTCCAAAATGTTGTTTGTTGTTTAAGAAAAATCTTTTATATGTTTCACAGAAAACTGAGAATGTTAGGATAAAAATGACAACACTTTTTTTTCAAATATTTGAGTCACTTCGTAAGACCTATGATAATCTTCGGAACACAAATTAAGAAAGATAGTTTTGATGAGGTCCAAAAGCTTTCTGATTCCCTTCATTGAGTGTGTTTACGTGTTTACGTCTCACTCCGATTATTCTTAATAATCTGATAACAAGTAAGGTCATGTAAACACATAAAACGGTTTTCTTTTATCGGGGAAAGCTCATAAACGGCGTAAGCAAGACCCACTCGGCAGAGGTAGTTTTTGCCCATTACTCCGATTTCGCGTTGCATGTAAACGCCTTTACCGGATTTCTCTCAGTTTTGTTTATGTGCGCATGACTGACAGCATAGTAGTAAAAGTCTCAAACGGAAGTAACAGTATAAAATAATGCATAAAAGTCTGCTCTCGAATCATGCAGTTGATGTAGAAACAGCTAAATGAAAACTATTGTTGCATGAGAAGCATGAGAAGAAATACAGTTTCTGACCGATTTCCCGCTGCATTTTTAATTACTAGACGGACTATCGATGGTGACTTCACTGCACGCAAAAAACCTGGCAAGTCTCAAACTTCCATGTAAACGCAGTTTTATGCATGTAAACACATGAAAACAGATTTCTTTTGTAAGTTGAATTTGATAGATATCCGTTTATTTTGTGCATGTAAACACACTCATAGACAGCAATGCAACGTACACTCAAAGCGCAGAAAGTTAATAAAGACATCGTTAAAAAGAAGTAGCGTGCTCTTGTGAACGCACCTTGGAGACTGAGGCGGAAGAGAGGAAATTGTTGAATCTTTTTTTACAGCCCACAAAAAGGATTCTCATCGCTTCATAAAATTAGGGTTGAGCTACTGGAGTTACATGGACTATTTTAACGATGTCTTTACTAATGTTTTGTGCTTTGAATGATGTTGCTGTCTATGAAGGGAGTCAGAAAGCTTTTGGACCTCATCAAAACTATTATACTATATTATATTATATTACTATACTAGAGTTATCCTACAAATTCAAGGTGAGTAATTTATGATATAATTTTTTTTATATCCCTTTAATGCTTACTTGCACGGGTAGTTGTCTGGAGTTCTGCCATGCGTGTGAGGTGTTTGAGATATCCAACTCTGGCAACTTTTCCCTGATTTAGTCACAGAAGTAGTGCCCCTGTAAGAGCTTCCATCTCCAGTAATACAGGTGAACTCTGGTACAATTGTGAGTGGTTCAGTTCCTACAAGAGAAAGTTAATCCATAATTAATCTAATAATTGTCATGATTCTGCCTCTTTTGAGAGAGACATAGCATTGTTTGTTTTGGCTTGCCATGCGCTCTCTCCAGTCTCGTCTCTTGGCCCCCGCCCTCTCGTTTCCTCATTATTGATTGTTAATTATTTCATGCCCTGCACCTGTTCCCCTCTTGATTTGGTTCCCTATTTTATGCCCTCCTGTTTTCTGTCCTGGGCTGCTGCGTTGTGCTTGATTCGTGTTTTCTTCCAGTCTACCTTGTTGCCTTGCGTGTTTGCTGGCTCCCTGCCTGTATGGATTATGCCCAGTGTTTTGTTTTTGGACTTTGTTTTGTTTTGCCCCTCGTGGCACGTTTTATGTTTATTCCATGTTTTGAGTTCCTGTTTCCCCATCACAGGATTATTATTTGATAAAGTTTGTTTATTCGTTAACCACTGCCTGCAATTGGGTTCTTCCCTCCCTGTTCCTGGCAAATAACAATAATAAGCTGATTATTTGAAACAGTGATTTCAGGCTGACAGGAGTGAATCTTACTGCATCGAGCAATGAAGCAGTACTGCCAGCGTTTAGATGGGTCCGTGGTATAACACCAGGGTCTGGGCTCACCAGCAGGGTTCCTGCAATAGTTCTCCTCCAACTTCTCTTCAGGGTATCTACAAAACACACATTTTGTGTACTTGTACTAAATGGACAATATTTCATAAATGCTCAGTAGGTAAATGCTAGTTTCTCACTTTGATTGCTTGTACTTATTTTGTGTATCAGAGTCCCAGCGTAGGCAGGTGTGTCCACTCTCAGTGGTGGAGATCTTGCCTCTGTAGTCGTCTCCTCTGCAGTACATACAATCTTCTGCATGTATACAAGAGCAGATTCAAGAGATGTGAGTGAGTCATTGTTGACCCTTTTTTCTGTCTGATTTTCTACTTTTACTACAGTGTCTGTCCACAACACACAAATTATTTTTTTATTTGTATTCAAACTCATTCCCATAGTTATATTTGAACTCTTCCATCATTTTGATGAGTTTACGCTTTACACACAAAATTATTAATAATTAAATGTAGAAAAATATTAAAAAGTGAGTAAATTACGGCATATATTATTTACTTCTGCCAAATCTTATTTCATTTCCTTCAATACAGACCAGATTCAGGTTGGTCTTCACATTTGGGCACATTGCAGCGTTCCCAGCGGGTCTCGGGGTCTGTGGTGAAACACCAGGGCGCTTTGTCATTATCAGGGTTCCTGCAGTAGTTCTCTACAAGACCTCTGGAATGAAATTATTTTTTAAATTAAACTAATAGATCACGTAAAAATGAAAATTCTAAAATTCTGGTTTCATGTCAGCGCAGTGACGGAACTAAACATATATTTTCCTGGGACTTGACCGTGGTGGTCAGTGTTTTACAGAAATGTCTCCTTTTGTGTTTCCTAGAAAACTGACCGTGTACTGAAATCGCCTACTTCCATACTATGTAGTAGGCGAAAATGAGTACGAGTCACGAGTAGTATGTCCGAAACCTCGGTATGCACAAAACAGTAGGCGAGAAATACCCGGATGGTCTACTGCTTCCGCTGAGATTTGTGAGTGCATCAGATGGACACTTCACTATCCCATGATGCCACAGGAGCTGAGCAACGGTCAAATTTCGAAAGTTAATCAAATAAAAATAGCGTAAAACCTCAAAGTGTGTCTGTTTTTTAAATGTAAGTACAGATTAATACATTTCTCGTGAATAAATGTTTGTACCGATGCCTAGGTACAGGTTGATGTTAATACGTCATAGCTCAAAGAGCATACGGGTGACATGACAATAAAACATGGCGGATGCAGTACGTCCGAAAATTATTCATACTACCCCCACACATATTATATAGAACGTACTGTCGATAGGTAGGTATACTTCATTTAAATCAGTACGTACTGTCATACTATGTGATTTCGGACGCAGCGTGAGAATGATAAATAATGACAACATTTCCTTTTTTAAAACCAAATACTTAAGTCTATTTCAAAAGCAGTCTAAATTGTCACATTAGGGGTGATTTCGCATCTTAAACCGCATGGAAAACACAAGCCACACTGTTTTCTCCTTTTTTTTCCAAAGCGCCAGGAGTTTGAGCTCTCCTGGCGTCTGTCGTTGCTAAGCAATCATGTGCCACGCTAAAGGGTGACATGGGACTGCATTTTCAAACCTCTCCCATCCCACTCCCGCCCAAAAAATTCCCGTCCCATCCATCCCGCGAAAAAAAAATGGGGGAAAGTCCCGTCCCAATCCCAGAAGAATGACTCCTATTCCCTCCCACTCCCGTGTTTTTTTGTTTGGCTGAAAGCTGTCAGTTACATTAAAAAATACAGTGAGCACGACAGAGGCATCATTTCCCCAGAGTAGTCATTGCAGCATGAGTTTCGGGTCTGACTCCATTTTGATTTTCGCGGCTACAGTCTAGTGAGTGTATGAGGAAGCCGCCGCCTTCTCTTATATTATTGGTGGTTGGCATACCAACTTGGTGCATTACCGCCACCAACTGTTCAACGTCATTCACTTAACCAGCCACACCATAGCAAACAAAAGATTGTGTTTATTTGTATCAAAGGTATATTTGTGTATTCCCGGTCCCGCCCACTCCCGCTGACATTTTTTCCTGTCCTGTTCCAGTCATGTGATTAATAGTGATTTTTGTTTCCTGACATTTGTTTCGGCATTCTGAAAAGTTTAAATATTTTCATCTCGATGTGGCACCACCGTGCCTAGAAAAACGGGATCGCGACTATTTGCGTATTTGAGCGCGCTTGTCGCACGTCTACATCTAAAATAACGAATATGCGCGCACAAAAGACACGAAATGTGAATGGCCCCTTAAAGGGCTAGTATACTGAAGAATAAAAAGTTGTCATTGGTTACTCACCCTTAAGTCATTCTACAACCATATGACCTTTGATCATATTTGGAACATAATTTAAGATAGTTTTGATGAGGTCCAAAAGCTTTCTGATTCCCTTCATAGACAGCAACACAACATCACTCAAAGGGCAAAAAGTTAGTAAAGACATCGTTAAAATTGTCTCTGTGACTTCAGTAGTTCAAACTTAATTTTATGAAGTGACAAAAATACTTTGTTGGCAATAAAAACTATTCAACAATTTCCTTTCTTCCACCTTCCATCGCCAACGCCCATCCACAAGAGCATGCGACACATTTTAACAGTGTCTTTACTAACTTTCTGCACTTTGAGTGTACATTGTATTGCGGTCTAATAATAGGATCAGAATGCTCTTAATTTGTGTTCCGAAGACAAATGAAGGTCTTGCGGTTGTTAAGCGACTCAAGAGTGAGTAATTGTCACGAATCTCAAGGACAGAAGAACCCAAGCGCAGGCAGATGAGGGGTTAACACAACAGGAATATTTATTAAATAACTAAAAACGAAACAAAAACCCGCGATGGGGTAAACTTAACAAAACAGGAAAATGAACAGGACGAAGACTGATTTACACTAAACAACACTAAACATCACTGGACAAAACTAAACTAAAAACTTACTAAACTTGATGGAGACTTTAAACAGGAACACGAGTATGAAACAACAAGAAAGCTCAGGAGCCATGGAACATATCGAACGCAATACACGAGCACAAGACAATGAAACATGAGGACATCTTATACGGAAGACAAACGAGGGATAACGAGCGAGGGCAGGTGGGAAACATTAGACACGGAAGGAAAGCAATACATGAAACGAGAGGGGCGGGGCCAATGACAAGACACTGGAGAGAACGCATATTATTGTCAAAAGGACACATAACTCCACACATAACCAAAGGCTTTGTCATGACTCTGCCACAGGACCAAGAAAAACATGACTAAGTGAGACAGAGCCATGACAGTAATAATGACATAATTTTCATTCTTTGATGAACTAGCCCTTTAATGCTTACTTGCATGGGTACTTCTCTGCAGTTCTGCCATGCGTGTGAGGTGTTTGAGATATCCAACTCTGGCAAGTTTTCCCTGATTTGGTCACGGAAATAGTTCCCCTGTAAGAGCTTCCATCTCCACTAATACAGGTGTGTTCTGGCACAATTGTGGCTGGTTCAGTTCCTACAAGAGAAACATGATCAATAATTAATAATATAATGTAATAAAAGGCTGAATGTGATTTCTTACTGCATCGAGGAATAGAGCAGAACTCCCAAGGTTGGGATGGGTTTGTGGAATAGCACCAGGGCCTGACCTCTCCATCAGGGTTCCTACAATAGTTCTCCTCAAAGTTCTTCTCAGGGTGTCTACAAAAAACACATTTTTTGAACTTGTACTAAGTGGACAATATTTCAATAATGCTCAGTAAGTAAATGCTAGTTTCTCACTTTGATGGCGTGTACTTATTTTGTGGATCAGAGTCCCAGCGTTGGCAGGTATATCCACTCTCAGTGGTGGAGATCTTGCCTCTGTAGTCTTCTCCTCTGCAGTACATACAATCTTCTGCATGTATACAAGAGCAGATTAAAGAGTATGAGATATACAGTCAGTAAGTGTGTCATTGTTGACCTTTTTTGTCTTATTTTCTATAAATTCACCTTTTTCGCAATGCGCGAAATACCCATTATGCCTTGCGTATGCAGGCATATTTGATATATCGTCTTATGCATGTAGACGGCCAATTCATAAAAACACTTTACGCATCGTTAACATTGGACGAATTCTTTGCCATCAACCGTCAACAGTTCACATTTCTAAAGCGGAGGTTGCCAAGTCCAGTGTTCTTAACAGTGCATTCATAATCTAACGGGAAGATTTTGATACCCACACCAGATATAAATAAACCTGATCACATTGCGTTGGATCTTTTATAAAATAACACAGTATTGGAGACATCTGGATGCTTCAGTGTGACTGGTTTTGGTATGTCATGTAGCGATACAGCTGCTGTGTTGTCAAACATGCCTTTAATTTATTTATAGAGCTACAATGCTGACTTGGCCAAACATACACTTAAATACATTACATACAAAATACTTTTAAATAGTGTATATTTCCTGCGTCATCCAATGCGAATACGTATGTTTGAATACAGCACAACTGTAATATTAAACTTCAATATTTGATATTATAATAAATTATGTCACTTAGCCCGGGATATATGCTTCATGTGTTAATAGTGATGTACTATGCAATAACAATAAAGTAAATATCGAAGTAAAAAATATTGTGATGTTTTTGAGATGCGCAGAATGCAGTAGTCAGTAGGTAGCACTCGTTCATAAGGTTTTCTGAGCTTTCTGTGGCTGTTGTGAAAGCCTTTTACCGCAAAAATGAGAAACCTTATTTTTAACCATTAACAGAAATGTCCTCTAACATAGTAACAAGGATAAAACAGGAAGTCACTCGCGGTAATGGCGCCCTCCATGGAGACGTCAAGAAAAAGGTGGATATGGGCCATTCTACAGAATTGGTGCAAAATCAGAGTTGGCAACATCTTGAAAAAAGTCGTTTTTCCCATTTTTTTTTTATGTATGCAAGTTGTATAATATTAAAGATACACATTTCTAGTGAGTGCTCAGTTAATTTTCATGTTGTAATTTCAGAAAGTTTTGGAAAATTCTTAATCTCCCCAAATTTTGTCACTACCGAAACACAATAATATATAATTTAATAAGAAGGATTATATTGAAATATTAAGATTCTGTTTAAATCTACTTTTTAAATATATTTCTTGCTATTTTTAAAAAAACATCCACATGTAAATCAATAACAATTACAATTTTAACAATATTTCAAGTGTAATTTATGAGATTTGTTGTATTTTGAATCAATCTTTGTTTGTAAAAGGCATAAAATTCATCACACTGATTTCAAAGTTAAGGATTCATTAGTTTACATATTTTGAACCAAACAGTATAATAACATCTTAGTTGATAATTTAATATACTTTAGTTTTGACAAAACATCCCATGTTTTGGTAGTGATCACAATATTTAATTTGCACAGCTGAATCAGACTTTCAACATTTTATGTTAATGCAAATAATTAACTATGTTGCACAGCACATAGCACACACACATCTGATTGTAAATATCTAATAGAAAACCTACAACTCCCATACTATATAACTACTATATCACTATTACAACTTACTAAAATACTAATGATTTGCATAATTGTATGGAGTTTTGTTTATTTCCCCAAATAAAGGATTAAGACTTCCCTTTTTCTCACTATCGAAACAATTTTTGTCACTACCGAAAAATGATACCCAGTGATACGTTTCGGTCGTGACTGTTTTGGTAGTGACAATTTTGAATACTTTTGCGTTTTGAGCCTAGCTCAAATATGCTAATCAGCACATGGTTTGCAAGCACAGTTCTGAACAGATGTACATGCATAAAAACTAAATTTTATGGAATAACGCCCAAAAAGGTTTGCTTAATTGCAGAAAAAAAGATGTTTGGTAGTGACGTTCCTTAGTGACACACAGATTTTCAGACTTTTGAACACATTTACTTCAAAATTATACGACCGGTCTACTCACCATGTAGCTGGAGAGAGGGACACAATACTGATTCTTCGTAAAAATGTAGGGGTGTGGCTAAAATCAGTCTCAGCCAATGGACTGAAACATACACTGTTTCGGTAGTGACATGAAAACTCGGGACACATTTCTTTTAATAAAGTTGAATCATTTAAAGATAAAATAAATATTTTTTTAACTTCACGTTTAAAAAAAATAAAACGTATATTTTTAAAAACAACAATGGAAAAAAATGCAAAAAAAAGCAATATCATTTTCATGAGTTGAAATTTAGGGGTTTGGGTTCGGGGCACCCATCTCCCAATTGAAAGTACCCAAAAAATGACGATTTTATAAATACTAAGCTTACTGATATTATTGTGTGTTTCGAAAGATGATAGAAGGATCTTAGTAAACAACTAAGATTTTAATACTTGAATGCTTTTTAAATGTGTTTTTTGATGTGGGACAGCAGTTTGCACGAATTCTGTATGGCCCATAGACACTCTAGAAAGTGCTGGGTTATTTTCAACCCAGCGTTGGGCAAAAAGGGACAAACCTAACCATTGGATTTTAAATCAACCCATGCTGGGCTGTTTCAACCCCAAATGCTAGGGTCTTTTAACTAGTTGTTGAGTTAAATATAAAGATTATCTGGGTTCATTTAACACAGCGTCTGGGTTCGTCCCATTTTGACCCATTGCTGGGTAGAAAATAACCCAACGTTTTTTAGAACAACACTAATTCAGATATTTCATGTTTGTAGAATGATGTTTGAGAGATGCCAAATAAATTGAAACTTATCAGAAATATACTGACATACAGAAGATACGAGATGTCCAGAAACATTTATTTTGCAATATCAAAACATTTAAGTCATGAGAAAATAACACAGAAAAAAGACAAACAATGACAAACTTTTTCGCTAGATTTAGTGACTTTTCAGACCCCTTTAGCGAATTATTTTTCAAAAAGCGACTAGCGACAAATCTAGCGACTTTCTGAATAAACCTTGGCGACTTAGCAATACATTCTGCTTCACCTCTACTGCCCAGAGAGAGCAAGTTTTTGCTTTCCCAGCGCAGGACCGCCTCTCTCTGTCTACTCTGTTCAGTGAGCGGCAGGGAGAAGCAGCACATTCAGTTAAGACCGCACTGATGCGTGAATGAGATACGCATGTACAAACAGTGTTTCAAGAACTAATCACTTATTGACCTTGTTTGAGCATTTATGATTCAAAACGCGATGACTGTATGGACGTATAAACATAAACACAGACGGATTTTAGCAGTTTAATGAAAGTGATGCTGGTGTGTAGTTTTAAGTGGTCGAGTTCACTCACTATTACATACATTCTGTTGTCTGCCAACAGAAAAGTCATGTTAAAAGTAAATAAAAACCTATTTATTGTGCATGTGGGTGTATTGTTTTAATATAATACTGAGACATGAAGCAGACCTGAAGCGCTTACGATTGTCAGATACTACGTGATGACGTCACTGATATGCAAATTAGTGAGTGGCGTCATCTGCCGACATTTAGCAACTTTTCAGGCAGGCTTTAGCTACTTTCCATTGAAAATAGCAGGAAACACTGCATCATACTCTTGAATCTGCTCTTGTGTATTGTTAATAGTTGAATTTTGTGTACATGTATGTGTATGACTTATGTTTAAACAATTAAGAATAAACAGCCAATAAAAGCCCAGCATAGATTTTATTCTTAATGCCATTCCAGCATCTAAGGCGAGAACTAGTCAATCTATACACAAGTCTGTTTTATACACAAGTTGATCCACACACAAGTTGGGGGACGGACAATTTAGAATCCTCAATTAACCTAACCTGCATGTCTTTGGGCTGTGGAGGGAAACTGACACAGGGAGAACATGCGAACTCCAAACAGAAAGGCTTCCCGCCCCAGCTGGGGACTACAGTGATAATCGTCGATCTAACCTAATTCCCATAATTATATTTCCTTCATTCCATCAATTTGATGAGTTTACTCTTTTTCTAAAATGTAGGAAAAAAATTATGTTGAAGAATATGAATAACTGTGTAAGTTACTGGTACGCCATATATCTCATTTACTGTTGGCAAATCTTATTTCATTTCCTTCAGTACAGACAAGGTTTAGCTTGACCTTGACATCTGGGCACATTGCAGTATTCCCAGCGGGTCTCAGGGTCTGTGGTGAAACACCAGGGCGCTCTGTCATTACCAGGGTTCCTGCAGTAGTTCTCTACAAGACCTCTGGAATGAAATGATTTTTAATATTAAAGCAATGGGTCACGTAAAAATGACAATTCTTACATTCTGGTTTCATGTCAGCGCTGATAGATGTGATGCATTATATGGTCTTGTTATTGATCCAAAATGATATTGTAGTGTTGTTCCATCTTGTTCACATGGCAAAAAACTATCCTGCCGACTACGCCAAATGTTAGATCGTATAAAGAAAAAAACGCAATTTACAGATTTTTACTTTTATTTTTCATGTACAGTATAATGTCCTCTGTGTGTGTATGTGTGTGTGTGTGTGTGTGTGTGTGTGTGTGTGTGTGTGTGTGTGTGTGTGTGTGTGTGTGTGTGTGTGCGTGTGTACCAGGTAAACCCAACGGAATGGGGATCAAATAATGTGCCCACAAGGATTTTGGATATTGCCATCTTTGTGGGGACATTTTTTGGTCCCCATGAGGAAACAAGCTTATAAATCATACAGAATTAACTTTTTTGAAAATCTAAAAGAGCACAACGTTTTGTGTGATTGTTAGGTTTAGGGGTAGGGAATATGATATACAGTTTGTACAGTATAAAAACCATTGCGTCTATGGAATGTCCCCATAAAACATGGAAACCCAACGTGTGCGTGCGTGTGTGACATGTTTTTATATCCCGGTGGGGACCTAAACCTGAATGCACACCAATACATGGGGACTCGTGTGAGAACAATATTTTTTAAAAATCTAAAAATGCAAAACGTTTTCTATGATCTTTAGGTTTAGGGGTATGGTTAGCGGTAGGGGATAAAATATACAGTTTGTACAGTATAAAAAACATTACGCCTATGGACTGTCCCCACGGAGATAGTAAACCAGACATGATGAAGATGAACTAAGCCTTTAATGCTTACTTGCATGGGGAGTTATCTGGAGTTCTGCCATGCTTGTGAGGTGTTTGAGATATCCAACTCTGGCAAGTTTTCCCTGATTTGGTCACAGAAATATTGCCCCTGAAAGAGCTTCCATCTCCAGTAATACAGGTGTGTTCTGGTACAATTGTGGCAGGTTCAGTTCCTACAAGAGAAAGATAATCATATGATATACTGTAAATAATAAACTGAATATTTGACACAGTGATTTCAGGCTGACAGGAGTGAATCTTACTGCATCGAGGAATAGAGCAGAAGTCCCAAGGTTTGGATGGATCTGTGGAATAGCACCAGGGCCTGGGTGATCCATCAGGGTTCCTGCAATAGTTCTCCTCCAAGTTCTTCTCAGGGTATCTACAAAACACACATTTTGTTTACTTGTACTAAGTGGACAATATTTCATTAATGCTCAGTAAGTAAATGCTAGTTTCTCACTTTGATGGCGTGTACTTATTTTGTGTATCAAAGTCCCAGCGTTGGCAGGTGTGTCCACTCTCAGTGGTGGAGATCTTGCCTCTGTAGTCGTCTCCTCTGCAGTACATACAATCTTCTGCATGTATACAAGAGCAGATTCAAGAGTATGAGATATACAGTAAGTGTGTCATTGTTGACCTTTTTTGTCTTATTTTCTATATATTCACCTTTTTCGCAATGCGCGAAATACCCATTATGCCTTGCGTATGCAGGCGCTATATAAATAAGCGCTATATAAATAAAGTTGAGAGTTGAGTTGAATGTGATTTCTTACTACATCGAGGAATAGAGCAGAACTCCCAAGGTTTGGATGGGTTTGTGGAATAGCACCAGGGCCTGACCTCTCCATCAGGGTTCCTACAATAGTTCTCCTCAAAGTTCTTCTCAGGGTGTCTACAAAACACACATTTTTTGTACTTGTACTAAGTGGACAATATTTCATAAATTCTCAGTAAGTAAATGATAGATTCTCACTTTGATGGCGTGTACTTATTTTGTGGATCAGAGTCCCAACGTTGGCAGGTGTGTCCACTCTCAGTGGTGGAGATCTTGCCTCTGTAGTCGTCTCCTCTGCTGTACATACAATCTTCTACATGTATACAAGAGCAGATTCAAGAGTATATAAGAGATATAGGTGAGTCATTGTTTGCATTTTTTCTCTCTTATTTTCTACATATACTATTTGCATGTTTAACTTTATTTTTGTCCACAGCACTAATTCAGATATTTCATGTTTGTATAGGATGATGCTTGAGAGACGCAAAAATAAATTGAAACTTATCAGAAATAACTTGACATATAGAAAATACAAGATGTCCAGAAACATTTATTTTGTTATATCAAAACATTTAAGTCATAATCATGAGAAAATAAGACAGAAAAATTAAATATGTGTTTGAAATTGATGACTTTGATTGAACAATTAAGAAAAATCAGCCAAAAGAGCCCAGCATAGATGAGAACTCCTTTATAAAATGACGAGAAAACATTCTGCAAATTCTAAGCAGAGTTTAGATTTGTTATTAATATTTAACCTTATTTCCATAGCTACATTTACATAATTCCATCGTTTTGATGAGTTTACGCATATTCTAAAATGTAGAAAACTTTTACATTTTCATAATGTAGAAAAATATTAATAAGTGAGTAAGTGACTGTAAATGTTTCAACAGTAGTATATACAAATTATTGCACTTTTGGAATAACTACTGGAAAATATTTTTTGTTTAGTCAAGACTGTAAGAAAACATTCAGTAAGATGTAGCTTATGTTTGCTCTTTGGTTTAATTTTGGTTAAAGTAAACATGTGTACTCCAAATGGTCTTCAAGGCAATGCCATAGAAGAACCATATTTTAAACAGAAAATCTTTTTTAATCTCTTAAAACAGAAAGTTTTTTCAGATGTTAAAGGTTCTGTGACACATTTCAGCTAAAAATGGTTAATTATTGCATTGTGACATGATTTATTTTTTATTTAGTTATGGTGATTTAGGAAATTAACTGGATATTTAAGTGGTTTAGGCTATGCGCCTAGAATCACGAAAAATTGTTTTTATCTTCATATATCTTAAATATAAATAAAGTATCGGATGTAAGGAATTAAACCAGGTGAATGGACATAAAAACTCCTTCAATTTACCTGTCATCAACTTACCTGTACTTTCAGTGTAGTCCATTAGGAAAACTGGAGGTAACATAATTCATCATATTATTTACATCCAGATAAAATGAGCAGAAATGGACTAATAATAAAATAACTCTTAAGAAGGCTTACCCGAGAAGAGGAAAAGACAAAATAAAACACCTGCTTTTTGAACCTCCATGTTGGAGCGTTGACAAGCAAACTGAGCACAGAGGTTCTGAATGTGAGTACAACAAACATCACCCTGCAATCAGACCTCTATCAATTATTATCCTAACAAGGACATGCAGTTCATGAGATGTTTGTCAGTCAATGGTTTCTGAACTTGGAGAATGTTTATTAAATGAATATAATTATATTTCTGTCACATGAAGCTGTCCTGTAATTTTTTTAAATGATCATTTGTTGTTTAAAAGCAAAAAATAACATCAAAGACTATAATAATAATCTCTTATTTAAATCAATTTATATATACATTCGTTATTATATATAAATGTAACGAAAATATCATTTATAAAATTGGCACATCCTACACAGTTACTTCAATATTGTCTAATCAAGGACATGGACTGTGTTACTATATGTTTGTCAATCAATATGTATTGAATCCATCATTACTGTTACTGATCACATGATTTGTGGTGGACATTTTCCTTTAAGATAGCTGGTGTTACGTCACATTAAGTTGTTTGTTTAATGAATGACTCGTTACCTCTGTGGAGTTATTTTGAGAAATAATGTCTCTGTGGTTTTGTGTCCATATAGGGATGAGCCCTTCGAAATGGAAGGCAAGGCTAGTCAGAGGAAAGGATTGATTTCCCCTCACTGACTCCGCCCATATCACGCCCCCAGCTATGACACAACACCGAAGTTGGCTGGGACTCAATCAGCTCCCTAGCTCGTGAATCAGTATATCGTTTACACGGGTTCGGGCACTGGTAAGGACCCTGGCTCACTTCACATTGGGACACCGTTTACTTATTTTCTTGTGACGTGACTGCGTGAGCACGTGATATTTCACAGCTGGTAATTATCAACAACAGACAAAACCAACATCTCTTCGGCTTTATTTTTTAAATAATGGTTGAAATACACATTAATTATTTTGTGACATATCCGGGCTCACAATCTGATCTAATATTAAATTCAACTGTTAAGTAGATTGTGTTCCCTGCCTGTCTAGCAATGTGTGTTTACACAGTTAATGAAATAATCCTTTGTCTTTTCAAAAGTTCTGTCGCGTTTCATTAAGTTTTTTAACTTAGCTCGTGCAATTCCCGCTTGAAGTCCCAGAAATCACTGCGGCGCGTCCATCTAAGTTCGTTCTTTTTTTTTTTTTATTACGTAAAGTGCAAAAGAGTACAAACATATACAACTCATAACAACAAAAATAAAAATTACATGAATACAACTTGGGGTATAATTTGAAAAATGAAATTACAATCTATGTCAGGGGTAAAGAAAATTAAGTAGTGCTTCACAAGTCTTTTTTGTTTTTTATATTGCTTAAAGTTTGTCCATATTGTTTAATTTCTCTTAGAAATTTTTCAAAATTTGGCTTCGCTTTAGCCCATTTTTTCACATGAATGTGATATTTACCAAGTAAAATAAAAAGTTATATAAGAAAATGTACTGTACTTTTAGAATCAATGGTATCTTGTACAAAAATAAAGATGACATCATAGAGTTCAATTTGAACCAAAGTTGTAAATAATCTTGAACAAAAGTTAGAGACATCAAACCAAAACATTTTTGAATATATACAATCAAAGAAAAGATGTCTCACAGATTCTTTTGTTATGCCACAAAAGTCGCAAGAATTCTCCAGATCTAATTTGAAACGTTCAAACAATACCTTAACAGGATAGATTCTGTGTAATATTTTAAAGGATGCCTCTCTAACTTTATTATTTATAAAAAAATTATTTGTTATTACCCATATTTTTTTCCACTTGATATCTTCAACGAAGTTCGTTCTTCCGAGGCTCGCAAGACCTGTGACGTTCAGTCTGGTTATAAGCCTGGTTATAAAATCTGTCTGGTTATAAGCATTCTTCCAAATATCTTTCTCTGCGTTCATCAGAACAAAGAAATGTAGGCTATACAGATTTGAAGGCGAGTAAATGAGGACAGAGTGTTCATTTTTGGATGAAGTATCCCTTTAAACAATTCCCATGAGGTAGCCTCAACCCCAGTCCTTTGATTTAAATGTTAAATTTCATTCAGTAAAGGTCCGTTTTGGACAAAGAAGGACATTCACATTAAGCAATTCAACTTTATATTTTTATGCATATTAGGTTCAGGTTGATATTTTCATTGTCAGATCTTAAGGCAGAAAAAGTTCAAAGAAAACAAGACAAATATTTGGCAAATTTCCTTTCTTGTAAAGATTGAATATTTGTTCTATTAAGGTTTGTTGTTTTGATCTGGTATCAACGTCCATTGTTTACAGTTACTATAACTACTAACAGTTAAAGCTGTCAGTCACAGGGTTTGCTTGGCTGTGCGTATTTATAACACACGTGTACACTTTAACAAGGTTAAAGAAAAAAACTAAGTAAGTATATGATTTAATATTTCATGCACTTCAAGGTGTAATTTTTGGCTTGTCTAATTTTGTTGTCTGTTTCAGTTTTTGTTTACACTGAGCTGTATCGGTTCAGTTGTTCATGCATTGTTGGGACATCTAGTACTTGTTTCTGTCGTTAAGCTTTTAACGTTATCTACAGATAATAATGATTTTACTCAAACTAACAAGCAAACCTTCTTTTTCAGCAGCTCTGCTAAACTCGAGGGCAATGTCTGCAGAAATACCTCAAAACCAAATTGTGATAGAAACCAGCTCAGGTCAGCAAACAGAGCCTTTGGCAAAACTTCAGACTGTGCGCCCGGTTGTCCAGCATCATAAAGAAAACAGGCAGAGAGACGGGCAACTTCAGATGAACGAATCTGACCGCAGTTACTCTTCGACCCAGGAGGCACAACGTTTAGTGTCTCAAAGCTTCCCCAGAAGGGTTAGTCACAACACTTTTGCATTTCACCTTGAAAGTCTTTTAGCAATAGTTTTTATTAAAATGGGCTTTATCATCTTGTGAATCCACTGCCTGGGTGCCACCATAAGGTGGCGATATTGCATTAGCACATCATATCAAGAAATGTGAATAAAGAAGAGTTCGAAAGTAGTTCTAGATGTCTTAAATAATTACAATCATTTATATATAATTTATATTTTATTATATATAAATATAAAAAAGATGTTTAAATGGCCATGACATACAGTAGTATGATACTTTTCAGTCAATCTTTATTTATTAGTCAAGGACATGGACTTGGTTATGTATTGAAGCCATCATTACTGTTAGCGATCAAGTGTTTTGTCAGATTTAGAGATTTGTTTACATCACATTCATCTGATTGTTTAATTAAAAAAATAATCAGAGACATAAGTATAATGGTCAGGTGGAGTGATTCCATGGTTTCTTCGTGTCGTGTATACCTCTGTACAAAAGAAGATATTTTGAGAAATGTTTCTTTGTCCATACAATGGAAGTCAAGGCGGGCCAATGCTGTTTGGGTGACAATATTCTTCAAAATATCTTCTTTTGTGTTCTGCTGAAGAAATCTATATTTTACATCCAACCATTTGACTGTTTGTGGACAGAGTCCAGGTCAGGATGAGCTGCTCCTTCAGCTTCAGGTGAAACAGCTGCAGAAGGTTTTGCAGGAACACAATGCACTGCTTTCTCTCGTCAGTCCAGGTAGATCCTCAGCTCTTGCATTTAGTAAAATAACCACAGATTTAGCAGGAACATTTTATATACATTACAATACAAATAACAAGACATTCCTTATGCAACCTTGAGAAAAGCAACTTGTACAAAGGCACAAGGTTGACTAGGTCACTCACCCCACATGGGATCGAGGCCGTGATGTTAGTATTATAAACCCATAGCATATCGTATTTCTTTCTCAATTTCAATTTTCCCCTGTTTGTTTCAGGGCTGGTTTTATCTCCTACATTCTTAACACAGCTGCAAGCCCAGACAACTTCAGGCTTTCCGCACACCGTTCCCGTCAACCTCACCGAGGATACAGCTGTTTTGAAGGAAAGCTCAACCAAACCCACATTGTTTGGTGAGGTCGAGAATGAGCCGGAGGGCACTGGTAAGAACTGAGACATACTGCTTACTGTAGCTTTGTGCACTAGAGAGTGTTGTAACACTGTCGGTTTATACAGTACAGCAGTGAAATAACGTTTTGATTTGTGATCTCAGTAGAAGTTCTTAAATGACAGAACTTGTTTAAACCAAATCGGCCAAAAAGAACATGGCAACTGATGTCCATTTCTATTAGGGTTACGACCCTTAACGGTAATTTACAGTTTTGGGATAAGCTGTAGGTTTCAAAACTCGTTTACTTTATGGCAGATGATTGACATATATAGCACAAAAATGACAGAAGTTACATTGTTTACAACACTTGCAGAGGAAGTGTATCACTGAAAAAAAATCTTAGTATTTTGTCTTTGCAGTACAAATATCTGAACATTCTCAAAAAAAGTTGAAAAAAGTATCAAAATGTAGAGAGTTTATGCATAAAACTAAACAAACAATCTGCAATCATTGTTGTAAAATAATCTTGTTTCCCTTTGAATTAAGTTCCCTTTTCTTACCCTATTAGCAAAAAAAGACTTAATATCTGAAGTCATTTTCCTTCTCAAGTGTGTCTCTGGATTTGAGAATTTGTAGATATTTCTACTGTAAGACAAAAATACTGAGCAAGAAAATCATTTTTGCAGTTTATTATTTACAGTGGCGTGGTCAATTTTTACAGAAAGTCAATTTTACAGAAAGTCAATTTTGCCTAACATATTTACACAAAATATATAACACGTAATACATGCACGTTTTGTAGACTAAAATTACATTCAAATTATGCTCTTTCTCCTCTGTGCCTGCCAGAGAAAGTTACAGAATCACGAGTTTGTTGGTGTAGAGAGACCCCAGACCACTGTGACTCAGATTTAGGTCACGTGACTGATATCAAACTAGAAACTCCATTATGTGATAACCAGACTGTAAACGGTGATTGACGTCACATTTACAGATGACATCATCATTCTGTTATGCACTTCATAATGTATTTGGGTATTTAATGTGAAAAGCTATACTTGATCTAAATAATATGCTTTAACAAAGATTATTAAAATGTTCAAATACTTCATCTAAACTTTTGGGCTTTTTTGTAAATATGCATTTTTCACATTTTGGTGTGTTTGGATAAACAAACTAAAATTCATTGACATCTTATGCATCCACTACCTATTTACACTTCAAAATGTGTTAAAAACAGTGCAGACACAGTTCCTAAAAACGTTTTTTTTTTTCAGCTGGCATAGTTTCTGTAAAGACTTATGAGTTTTCTTCTGACGTCTCCGTCGGTTCCTTCTCCACCCGACTGGGAAAATAAATCGACACGTATAACTTCTTAAATTTCGTGCTGCTCAGACAGTACAGGATTGGATCCAACAGGCAATTCAGATACGACAGACAAACAAAACCGTCGTATAATTTACCAACAGTACGTTTTTCCTCTGGCATCACGTTCCCGATGCGCTGTAGATGCACTGCACGTGTGAAAGCGTACGGCAGAAAGCAAAGAGCGAAAACCAGAACGACTCCGGTGACCAGGATCATTGCTCTCTTGAGCTTGGTCTTGTCCCCCACCGTTGTCTGTTTAAGTCTGTTGATAATCCGTAACGAACAATACACAAGAACAAAAAAGGGTATGAAAATCTGTGTGAAAAACACAATTTCCCTCAATATAACCGCAGTGGTGAGTTCATCCGTTTCATTGCTGTTGCAATTGATAAAGCTTTGCATCATGGCTGGAATAGTCAGAATCCCCAGAAGCACCCAGATTAAGACAGAAATCTGAGGAGATCGATTCAGAATCCTCAGGACGTTCCTCTTCTCAGGATGAACCACGCTGTAATAACGGTAAATGGAGACGACGGTCAGAAAGGCGATGCTGGCTCCTCGGTTGAGAAACTGCAGGAAGAGTTGAACTTTACACACCACCTTGTTTTCACTGCATTGCTGGAAGTTATAAGCCTTCACGGGCAAACCGATCAGCAACAAAATGTCAGCCAAAACCAGATTGAACAGGAAAATGTAGATGGTTTTAGATTTCCAGAATTTGAGTTTGAAGATGAAGACGTGAATGACCGTGATGTTCAGAAGGAGACCCAAAACAAACTCCAAGCCGACCACAGATGAGTAGAAAATGTACAGTGGCTTGTTTTCGTCAATGACATCCTGGCAATCCTTCCCCGTGCTGTAGTTTGAGTTTCTATATTTCTGATCCATTGTATCAACTGATTCCGGATGTGTGTTGACAGCGCAAGAGAGTTCTGCTTGGACTTCTTCTTTTTCCTTGAGAGCATTGCGTTTTAAAGCTGCTCAGACTTGTAGGCAGAGCCCTTCCTACCCTGATGCTTTTCATGTCCCTGCTTGTTGTGGATATAAACAACTGATCTCACGAACCTCTCTTACATTTCTCTGAAAGGCCACAAATAAAAATGACCCGTGCTTGTCATTAAAGAGAGTTTAGGAAAATTGACACAATGTGCGCACCGTCCATGCCTTAAAATAACGAAGTAAAAAGCGTTCCGGTAGTTTAGCATGCAACGCAAGGGTATGGGTTTGCAGGGAATGTTTATAAAATGTATACCTCAGATACACTGCAAGTTGCTTTGGAACAAAGAAAAAAATCTAACTCTTTATTTAGCTAAAGAGTTACAAAAAAAGTCAAAGAAGAAACCGAACAATTGAGCTCTTTAGGAAAGAATGCACGGTAGTTTTAATATGCAAGTTAAAACTAATCTGCTAAAATGAAGACGGCAAGTTTGGTTATTGATCTGGTGTCTGTAAGCGGCTACGTTTGTTGGGTGACGCCTACGTTTGTTTTGGGTGGCTTGTCTGGGCAGGTCTGATCAGACTAATGCATTTTTTGTAAAGTCACTGAGGGGCTAACATAACCTTTTATAGCTCCACACCCCCTATTGTATTCACCTAAACCACCTTTTGTTAAATGACATGAAAGGCGGATTTCTAAAAGTACCTTACCTTCTAACAACTGGTAAAAACAAGTTTTAATTGTATTGGATGATGTACATCACAATGCATTGGGTTTCTTCCAGGCTTACTTGGTTCTACACAAAAACGTATTAAATGAAACCTCGTTTGTGTTGTATTGTAGATGTTAATGTCAACAGATCCCACTTATCAGAATCCAGAAGCTTATCGCCCATTAAAGAGGAGCGCACAGAACCTTCAGTGGAGGAATGTAGTCCGTTTGGATCCAGGCGAAATGTCCTGGCAAACCCAGAGGAAAGGTATTAAAGATCATGCAAACAAATACGAAGTCTGAAAGACTGACAGCATGACAAGACTCATGAAAACTGGGATAACAATCCAGGTTATCACATTAAAAAAATGAACTTTTTCTAAATACATGTAGAAATATGACTGTTGTATAGTTTAAAAGTGAATATGAACTTCTTTTCTGTTATTTTCACCTGTTTCTCCAGTTTTCATGTAATGCAAATAAATGCAAACTTTAAAGAGAAATGTTGTCACTAGTTCACAGAACGCAGCTTAAGATATTAAGTCTTCTTTTATGAAAGAAAATGTAATAATTAGAAAACCTGAAAATAACTTCGGAATGGTCTCTTATTTTTTCTCGCGGCTGTATGTTATGTATATTTCAGACTGAATGAGATGCATGCAAAGCTATTTTAAAACTCAGAAAAATCTACACCTGTGCATATAATTATGACAACCTTCCTCCGCCATCTGTGTCAGGCCAATGATCAGAAAAAACTGTTTTGCTGCATTTTACATGATTTCTGCACAGTTGTTTTTCATTTTCATTAGCTGATTTTAAAATCTAAATAACAGCTTTTTAATATTTTAAATGGAAGAAATGAGAGAGTTGTACAACTTAAATCGTTTCATTTTAAGGCCTATTCGCCCAGGTCTGAGAGAGAAGCAGAAAACCTTTGAAGAGTTTGTGGAGGAACATCTCAAAGTACATCAGGCTGTTCTCCAACCCAAAAATCAGGTGCAAGCTGCATTTACAGTATATGTGAGTTATTAATCCATTAAGTGTTGAAGTGTAGTCTAAGTCACCTCTTTTTTACAGGCTAGTACACAAATCACACTAAAACAAAAGAAGAATTTTCTTCGTAAAGGAGAAGGAACGTCTAGGATCGGGAAGGATAAGGATGACTCACAAATGATCCACAGGAGGCATTCTGTTAATGCACAACAGCAGAAGATATGCCTCGATGAACTTCATCAGACTGGAAAAAAGAAAGACATGCCAAATGCAAGTCGTATCAAGCAAAGACATTCACTGCCAAATACAAAGGACCAAAAATATGACCTTAAAGAATTCCAAAGAAAGCCTGTTGATCCACAAGACGACAATATTCAGAAGCAAGCTAACAGCATATTATCAGCTGACAAAGAAAAAGTCAAACCTCTGACTTCTAGCATTGTTGACAACGCAAACTCACTCAAAAAGAAGCACAGTTCTGAGGTCCTGAGCATTTATGGTAAAACCACTGGAAGTATGTCCCAAAAAAGTGCTTTAATCAAATACAATACAGCTCCGGCACAAAGCAGATATGCCCCAAAAGTGGATCCCTCTGAAGAGAATGTCGGCTTTAAAAAAATAAACGACCACATTGTCAAAGTCAACGAAATAAATGGCCTTCCCACAAACCGTCTGCACAACCGAAGCGAGCGTAGCAAAGAAACATCTAAAGAGTTTATGTTAACCAATGAAGTGATGGAGTCTCTGGCTCTTAGTGATTCTAATAACAGCACAAGCAGTGAGGATGGACCCGTCTCTCAATCTCACAGACCGGTACCTCATTTTCCCTCAAGACACGCGGATCACAAAGATCAAAGTTTAGATCTGTCAGATGATGACTATGCTAGTGATGCCCCGAGTGAGATTGAGATTGTTAATAGGTTCAGTGAAGACCGTCGGAGCTCAACTCCTACCTCGAGTTCTTCAAGCTCCATTTGCGATTCAGAACTACAAAACCTGCAGGAGTCTATGACAAACCATTTCAAGAAGACAGAAGATCAACATGTTGGACATGAGAGCAAATGGACAAGAGATACCCCCTTCAGACCACCTTCTGCTTCTGAAAGACTCATGCAAGTTCTTCTTAATTCAGTTATGAATTCATTGTTACGTTGATGAATAGGCACATATGTACTGTAACTACAGACTATAAAACTAAAAAACGATCAAATGTGGGTTTAATTCAAAAATTTAACCATAGGAAGGAGACAGAAACGCATGGTTTTAGTGCTGAGGATGACCACAGACATAAAGAAGACCCGGCTGAAATTCATGAGCCTGAGGTAATGTTGTTTACACTAGTCACATAACATTTGGATTTGGATTTTTGGATTTTGGATTCAATTTATTGTCATTGCACATGTACAAGTACAAGGCAACGAAATGTGACCTCTGCATTTAACCCATCCAGAGAGTAGTGAACACACGTACCCCCGGAGCAGTGGGCAGCTATCACTACAGCGCCCGGGGAGCAAGTAGGGATAAGGTGCCTTGCTCAAGGGCACCTCAGTTGTTACCCGCCGGCCCTGGGAATCGAACCGGCAACCTTCTGGTCATGAGTCCGACTCTCTAACCATTAGGCCACAACTGCCCTATTTGAGATACTGAATCAGTCGTCTTTTTCAGAGGGCGGTTCTGGTAGTAATGAATTTTTTCACTGGTGTATCCGTATGTCTTTATAGGATGTGAGGCATCAGATCTTCTCTCTGAAGCAGAAGTTGATGGAGAAGGAGGTTCACTGGTCACATGTTCACAGTCTCCTGCAGAGCCGTGTAGAAGCTCTTACCAGAGAGAACCAGGAGCTTTGCAGCAAACTCAAAGGAATTGAAAGATCTCAACCTGGATCATACAATACAGTGAGAGAACATTTCTTGTCATTTCACTTTTGCTTTTACCCACACTTTCTCCAAGTTTAATAGTGAACGGATTGGAGATGTTGGGATATTTCGTGTGATTTCATTAAAAAGTGATGCATGAGAACCGGCAATCATTTATAACAAATCAGAGAGAAGATTCTTAAACAAAACCAGCGACGACAAGAAAATAAGAACGTTCTTAAGTTGACTTTTCTTGAAATATAGTATCACTTTAAAGGTGATCTGTGTGTGAGCCAACTCTGAACCTACTTATACTGTATACAGTACATTTTATGAGCACTTTATCTTAGTAAACATGTTAAATGAGTAGATCTAATTAAAATAGAGGTCTACAGTGTTATTAATCACTACGAAATATATAAATAAAAATATGGTTGTCATTTAGAAATACTATAAAAGTTTTATGAAAGCAGACGTTTGTTTATAGTTTACTTTACCCTTTAAACCAGTGGTTCTCAAACTGAGAAACTGAGAAAAGGTGGGCCACAGATTTTCTGGCATTTTATGAAATATGGAAATATACCATAGGTTTTATGCAATTAAACATCAGAAAAATAAGACCACCGACCAAAAGAATTGATGTTCCAGGATTGTAAAACTGAATATGTTTTTGGTTTAAATAAAATTCTAAGTTTAAGATTATAAGGCTTTATTTGGGGGGCCGGAAAGCGATGTATCAACATAAAGCCGGCCTTATAACAAAAAAGTTTGAGAACCACTGCTTTAAACAGATTGTGATTCGTTTCTAATTCTATGCCCTCAAGGAGTAACATGCTGTACATTGAATTCTAGTGTGATAAGAGCAGAGAGGACGCGCAGAAGACCCCTCGAGAGAGAAGTGCAACACCTGCTTTTAACAAACCCTCCATTCACAAGAAGGAAGCATTGATAGGACACCCGGTTAGTGTGCAGGATGCTATTAGTGTGTGTTAAACCATGATGAAGCGTTATACTGTGGTCCCGTATCTCAGCTGCAATGCAGACTCATGGGTTGCTGCCAAATGCAATTATGTACATGTATTGTTTCATAAAGCAAATGATCTAGTAGCTATATTGATTTGGTATGAGGTGTATAATGTGTTGTGAAGTGCTCTTTAAGCTCCAGAAATAATTCATGGTGGCTTTCAAAGCCCGGTGTCTGATAATTGACTCTTCATAATTTATTCATGTCTGTGCAATGAATCTGCCCAACTCTGTTTCATACAGCATTAAAGTATTAAATCCTGATTTTAATCATTTGCACTGACCGCAAATAACTATTCACTATAAATGGCACAAAGTGTTTTCCAGACCAGTAACAAATGATTTCTTTACTCATTCTATTTGCACAATAATATGAATTGCATATTGCTGTAGCTCTATTCCTCTTTAATTCTATTGCGCATTATTGAATTAATTTAATTTCAGTGACTTTTAAGATGTGATGTTTTATTTTTTACTAACACTCCAATGCACAGGCCAATGGACAATCTGTCACCAAAGCTGTGAAGAGACCAGAACCCACAGCTAGCTCTTTAAGTAAGTACACTGTGTTTTTTTATGTTCATCTCCTGTGAACGCCTTAAACTTATGTAAATAATGGAATCGGTGTTCAACTTGCCATGTCTTGCTGTGCTTAATGCCTTATGTATTCCTTAAGGAAAGAATTCTGCGTGTTCAGTTGATGTTGGGAATCCTGACATCAATGCCATGATTACAAGAGACAGAAAGGTATTTTTCTTTTCGTTTAAAGGATTTCTTGGTCCAACCCAGTAGAACTTTCATTTTCCACGAAACACAAAATGAGAAATTTAGCAGAGAAATTTAGCTTTTTTGACAGTGAATAGGTCCAGGTGCCATACAACATGGACAGAAAAATGCTTAAAAATATGACATGCACAACTTTTCTGGAGCCATACGACCAGAGCCAATTTAAGCCTGTTCACACAAATGACTGTATGGCTTTAAAGCGGCCCTAACACACGCGGTTTCTGCCAATCTCATATTAATCTTGAGTGGCTATAGAGTAGTATTGCATACTTCATATCTTCAAAGAGTATTTATTTTGATCACATTTATAAAAGATAGATACAGCTGTACGAATATTTCGGAAAACATACGGCGCATGCAGGGGGGAGGGTAGGCTGAACTAAAGCACGTGCGCACCCATTGAAAAACAAAACACAGACATCAGCTTCACTCACCGCATGCGGTTCATGTCCGGCATCTTTTAGCGCTGGGACGCCTCCATATATAAGTTTCAAATGATCTCCAAATCCAGCGTTATATCCACTGGTATAACTCACCATCGAACGTATGCTCTCTCTCTCTCTTGCACACAAGTGAAAGTGACGTCTGCGCATGCTCCTTCTCTTGCTCTCCTTGCTGCCGCATGCTTTTTTTTTATTGGAGAATTGTCCAATAAGGGAGTAAGAAAAATTGTTACGAAACAGTTTTATATGTTCGAAAAAAACTTTCCGAAACCTGTACGATCGCTGGGGGAGTGTATCGAGCACAGAAATACTACGTGATACGCCCAACTCATTTTTTGACAAGTTGACAATGTTAAGCATGAGAAGACAGCACGTTTAAGCACCCCTTTAACATACTGTACTCACAGAACAGCGTATATATATATATATTAGTAGTTTCATTGCAAATAGGAATTGGAGAGCCATTGTTTAACTGATGCAGACACCATCAGCTTTCCTCAGGATTGGAATATAAAATATTATTCCATTAATAATATTACATTATCCCATTGTGTGACTGATCATGACAAAATAGTCTCTACCACAGTTTCTGTTGGGAAACAATCCACGCATCATTACTGTATATCGTGATGTTTCACAATAGCGTGACTTTTTTCCACAGGAAGGTTTTTTATATCGTAATGTTGACTGCAGTGATGCGCAAATGGTGTCTCAAGGCAGAAGCGATAAAGTAAAAGAGGAGATACGCTACCCAGATGGAAGAGTAAGGATGATGTTTTTGCATATTACATACACGCAATATTTTGAATATCTTTGCAACCCTTTCTCAAAAATGCTTTTACCAGGTAGAGCGTCTTTTCTGGAACGGATGCCGTGTAATCACGTTTCGCAACGGAACGAAGAAGGAGATTGGTGTTGATAAGTCTGTCACGGTTACCTTCTTTAATGGAGATGTTAAACGTATCCTGGCTGATGGGACTCTGGTATGTGTCAGCATGTCTCATTGAATGTATATTCTATATAGCAATTTACTACTTAATATCTTTTGTGGCCGTGCAGTAGAACAGTAGCATGTTTCTACAGGCCCAGTCTTTTGTTTTCTTGTTTCTGGTATTTTCATGAGTCGGCCACACCTTTCATCTGAGTTCCTGTATACTGATCTTCAAACGTTTACGTAATAGCTGTCTGGGCAGTTTTTTCCTGGCCCGTGGGTGACTGTTTGGTTTTTGGTCTTTAGTTACTATAAATTACCTCTTCACTTTAATCCTTTTAGATGTACTACTATTGTGATGCTCAAACAACACATTCAACATATCCATCTGGTTTGGAGGTTCTGCAGTTTCCAAACAACCAAAGAGGTGTGAAACCAAACCATAGAATAATCCGGGATGATTTTTGGTTGACTTAATATTTCGGAATGTGTTGTCTTTTATTTCTTTACACAGAAAAACGGCATCCTGATGGTAAAAGAGAAATAACCTTTCCTGATGGAACACTCAAGATACTTTACCCCGATGGACAAGAAGAAAGCATTTTTCCAGATGGAACTGTTGTCAGGATATCAAAGTATAATTTATAGGAATACTTCTGACTAATATATATAGCCGCGGGAAAGAAATAAGAGACTTTTCATTTCAAATCAGCATTTCTAGATGTATTGTGGCCATTCCAGTCCAGTCCAGTCCAAACCTCAGGAGTGACATAAAGTCATCCAACAGCAATGACTGACAAGACAGATTAAAACTGTGATAAAAATTGAGGTTATCAATTAAAAAATAATTTTGAACTTTTACTAAATACAAATATGACTGTTGTAATGCTTAAAAGTGAATATGAACGGTATTTGAGGTCTGAAAAAATACAGAGCATCTTTTCTGTTATTTTCACCTGTTTCTCCAGTTTTCATTTTCTGCAAATAAATGCAAATAGAAATTTTTTTGATTGAATTTTGGGAGAAATATTGTTAGTAGTTCACAGAATGAAACAAAAATGATAATTTTACTAGTAAATAGTACATTTAAATTGTCTCTTACTTTTTTCCACGGGCTGTATTTTTCGGAAAAATATTTTTGTGTTTGGTTTATTAAAGATCATTAAGAAGTCATACAGGTGTGAAATAACACGAGAAAGAGAATTACAGACTTTTTAAATTGTTTAACTTGTTTTACCTTTTTTCTATGCGATGTTTTTACAGACATGGTGAAAAGATTGTAGAGTTTACTAATGGACAGAGGGAGATCCATACATCACAGTACAAGCGGAGGATATACCCAGATGGAACCGTAAAAACTGTCTACACAAACGGGCAGCAAGAGACAAAGTTCTCATCTGGGAGGGTTCGCACAAAGAACAATGAAGGCTTTATTATAATGGACTAAGAATGAACCACTTTTCATTTCAGTTTTTATATGAAAATATACCATATTTGATCCTGGCATAAATATAATCACAAAAACTATAATAAAGTGTAATTTAATGATTTGATTATGATTTAAACTGGTTTGATGGTCTGTACTGTTTGATCCTCAGATATCAATAAACTAAATCTGATGAACTAATCCTCTTTATTTTCCATGTACTGTCAGTAAGCGTTCTTGTGTTGCACAGACTAGCTTATTATTTATAAGGGTGTGAAACGGTCCGTCAGTAAGAACACATCTGATACAGTATGCACGTGAGTGACCTTCTGACCTTGTACTAACATTTTACCACCTTCCAACACATTGTTTTCAGCGGAGAGAGCAATCCAGTCTGTTCTCCTCTGTTGTAAGACATTACAAACTGTTGACAAATTTTCCTTTTTGGGTGAACTATCCCTTTACTCACCCTCTTGTCATTTCAAACCTGTACGACTTCCTTTCTTCTGCAGAACACAATAGAAGATATCTTGAAGAATGTTGGTAACCGAACATCGGCGGTACCCATTGACTTGCATTGGTTTTGTGTCCATACAATAGAATGATTACAACTTTTCTGGGTGAAATATCCCTTTAACTGTCTGAACTTAAAGTCCCCATGAACCGGTTTTAACTTCAATATTCTGACGCATTTCCGAGTGAAACGGAATTTGTGAGAGAATTTTGTGGGCGTGGCTTGATTTTTCACTGCGATTTTATTGGATGTATAAAAACAGCTGTTGCATTTTGATAAGGAACTGGGAGCAGACTGCCGTGAAGCGGAGGAGTTAACGGATGCCCCGCCCAAGCAGTCTAACATTAGTCATTTGAGATAGATAGTCACTATAGGGCGGAAGTGCATTTTCAGATTTTAACTGAAGAATATGAGGGCACATGAATTTTAAAAAGAGAATGATCCACATTGGTAAGCTATTTACAATAATCGCTGCAATATTTCATGAGAAAATAGGAATTGTAATTTTTTATTTCACTGGGAATTTAAAGTCACCATGCAATCAAACCGGAAAATTCTAAGTGTTCTACACAGTGTTGCAGTGATTATTATAAATGATTTATCCATGCACACCATTAATTTTTTTTTTAAATATTAAATGTTAAGCTCCTCTCAACAACAACTCTTCACCACATGACATCAGCAACAAAAAAAGAGGTAGGACTATAGTGACTGTCCAATTGGTTACAACAAACCAATCAAAAAGGGGAGGGCAAAATAAAGCCCCGCCCTACATTTTTTTCTAAAAAAGTTTCACTCGGATGCACTTCACGATATGGAAAAGAAGTCAATCGCGACTTCCGTTTCATGGTGACTTTAAGGCACAACATTCGCTGAGAAGAGGTGGGTTTTTCGGGCCCCAGAGTAAAGCCTCAAATCTGTCCCTGACGGCAACACGTTTGTCCATGTTAGTCCTTTCTTTATCACTAGAAGAAGAGGCGAGTCGACTTGTGAGTTTTTGTATCTCATGCACAACACTCTTAACACCCACATCATCCCGAGACGCTTTCCACGTCACCTCGTTAAATGGGAACGTCAGTATGAAGTCGCCAACACGAGAAGGAGGAATACTTCTGTCCTGAGATGGACGGTTGTACGGTGCTGTTGGCGACTTGTGGTTTTGTACGTAAAGAGAAGGTAACTTGCATACAGCGGATGGCACATTCCTAGAAGACTCTCTCACTCTTCTAAGTGTTGTGAGTTCACAGTCATCTGATTCTACCTCAACGTTTATTTCCTCATCATGAGAGACGTCAGACATTTGTTCATGATGAATACGAGTCTGTTTACGCCTACTGGAAATGGTCGTTTTTGTACTAGGGAAAGTAATGTTCTGTTTCTTTCTTTTGGCACAGACGTTTTGCCACCTTCTTGGAGCTGAAGACGTCTTTGGTAGTAGAAACGCTGGAGGGATTTTTGTCAGTATGTAATGGCAACCTGTGCATGATCTCATATATCTCCTGAGGTATCCATTCTGTCTGAAACCGTCAATCATCCTGTAGTTCATCAGGTCGATGATGTCATTGATCAGCCCTTTCTTGACCGTTACGTCTGCGGGGCAGTCCAATGAGAGCGCGGGACTGTAATTCACCTCCAAGAGCCACGGCTTAAAGCTGGTGTCAATGAGGATGTCAAACCCCAACAGCTCCAGACAGTTTGGGCTGGAGGGAATGGACGGGGCAGCTGTGAGGAGAGTTAACGTGACAATGTTACTGATCTTACGCCACAGGAGACGTTCATTAACGCCTTGGTTGTGAAGAAAGCTGCGAAATTTGGTCATGGTCCACTTGCATCCTCTTCCCACTCGTTCTTTGTCTGTGGTGTAGCACAGTCCGAACTTATTGATGCTGGTGTTTGTCAAGTGAGCGTATACGTTGTCTAAAGAGACGAGGTTGTATTTTTCTGTGGCAAAGCGCACAAGGCCTTCTTGGTGCATGTAGATGATGAGAGGAGAGAAGCTTTTTACGCAGACATAGATACGCAGGTCGAATTTGTAGCCGGAAATGAGAAGAGGCTTACTGATGTATCGCTGTATGATTACCGGAGAGTCGTATGTTAAGTCTCTAATATTGTCAAACAGAAATATTCCTCTTCCTCTTGACAGATCGACTGGTTTACAAATCCAGTACCGAGGTTTTCCAGCTGTACGATTCCTAATGTACGCTGCTAAAAACTTGGTGTATTCGTTTGGCAAGATAAAGGCAGCGGGACTGAAGTCATACGCGGCTGCGCCGTGAGCACTCTTCATTCTTCTCAAGTGTCGTGTCAGACAGTCCTTGCGTGTGATGTGGATCATTTTGGGATGGTGGTTCAGTCTCTGCCAGGGCAAGACGTTTTCATAGTCTGAGTTTCGGAAGGCAGACGTTCTCCAGTAAAGGTTCCATTCTCCTTCCTCCTGTTTTTGTTCGTCGTGTTCCTCCCATCCACGCTCCAGCAGCACCTCTCGTACCACCTGCGGAGCTCCTCCGTGCAGCCGGAACACCAGGGGAGCAAAGCCATGTTCCCTCGCTGCCATAGAATAATTCTAGTGTTTTTTGAAGACTTCGGAATGGTTAAAAATCAATTCTCTGATGTCTGTGCAGAATTTGAAAAAGTTATTTTTACTTTCATTTCATTTTCAATTGGATACATTGAATCAAAATTGTTCATTGTTAATGTAAAATATATCCATGCTGTAAAATGCCTTTTTCAGTTTAATAAGGTGATCAAATATATTGAATATACATTTTAATCTAATCTACTATACACATATATATATATATTGATGAATTAATCACTGTATTAGAAAAATAACATGTTGATGTGTAAATTGCTTAAAAAATATATGGACTGTATGTATAGTAAACAAAATATAAATAGAATATAATACTTCGAAAACTATGCTTTTTATTGAAAAAATATTGTTTATTATTTCTGCAAATCCACTTTTGAATGAACAGGTATTTATATAACAAGTCATGGTAAAAAGTAATGGTAACAGGGTTTGAAATCGTTAAGATCGCCCCCTATTGACGAACATTATTTGAACTTTTTTAAGAGTATAATCATCAAAAATGAGAAAATATACCGAATAGTAGTATCAAATCTTGAATCAACATAATTCTGCTCACATCCACAAAATATTTAGAAAGACGAAAGACATAATGCTTGATTTTATTTCCACGTATTTCTTTTATTAAATATGCATATTTTCCAGGAATCTTTAAATAGGCCTTATTAAGCTATTTTGTGCACCACAGAATAATCAAACACAACCCTGCATTCATCTGTTCTTCTATTTGATCACATTTGCAGCTGTATTCTATTTTCAATGCATCGCTTTGTTTTCTTTATGCGCATAAATCACTCTTACCTGCTCGAGCTGTGTTGTCCGGGTGATCCCGCGCGGCACAGGTTCCTGTCAGACAGGTCGGGCTCGCGCTGGTCATCTTTTGTTGCCTGGCGACCCGCTCGGTCTTGAATGAATGGGCAGATGACGTAGCCTATGAGCGCCAAAACAGGTGAGTGGACGTCACAAACCGTGAAGCGGTATCGTCACAATTGTGTTAGTCATTTCCACTAGTTTTAAATAGTTCATAAATATATGAAACACTCTTAAGTAACAGGAAACACAACAAGGAAGAAAGTTCATCAGATCGTTTGACTTTATTAATATAATAAATGTAAAATATTTCAAATTTATGTTGGACAAAATGTATATATCGTGACGTTGCTAAGTTGTTTACGTTGGTTTAATTGTTCATTTGTTGTTGTTGTTGTTTCTTTTAATCATTCAGATGAATTTTGATAACGAACAGGCTCGCACAAAAACTATAATATGCAGGAGGAAAACAGTGCCATCGTGTGGTCAACAAACAAATGTACATAAATAAATATTATTGAACTACATTTTAATTAGAATGCTGCATTAATACAACACAAAATACTATATACGGCTTCATATAGTTGCATAGCATTATTCTGTCACTTAAGTGAGAATTCTTTGTTTTCTTGCATATAGTAGGCTACGTTTTCTGCTATATAGCACACACACACAGAGACACACTATTACGCTGATGAGTATGTTGTTGTTGAGAATGCACATTGAAAGAGAATTCTTAAATTGCATAATTGCAAAAATGCTTTTTACAATTGTTTTAACGTTGCTTTAATGATTTCTCACAAGCTGTAAATGTTTACGGTCTTGACACATGTTCACCAGCATTACCAGGGTAATGACAAGAAATAAATCAAAAACATTGACACTTCAGATAAAGAAGGAATTTACACGTGGCTTTATTTTGAATTGCCGTGACATTAATGTCACTGCTAATCTTTTTAGCCATAAAAGTGGGGATATCGTGCATGCACTTTTGCCATAATAAATGATTTTCATACAAGGAAATACTTTAAGAACTGTGTTAGACCGAAAACACTGTATCTATAGGAGTATCTGTAATGTGCAAAAATGCCCTATCAGTCCAGTGCTGATAAGATGCTCATCCTGTTCACACAAAGCTGTAAAGATCGTTTATGTCTTTTATGAGAAATGACATCTTTAACACTTGCACGTAGCAGTTATACATTTAACCAGTCTACATTTGTTTTGGTCATTTCCGTAATGCTGCAGGGTTACTTCTCTGTCTTTTTTTGTTATCTGGATCTTATCTATTGATTTTCATCGTGTTGATTTGGCATATGATTTAACTACAAACTTTGATCTTTGACCCCTCAGTGGTGCAATGCAAATCTGAAATAAAGTTGATGATAATCTTGAATCAGTTTATAGAACTGTGTGTTTTTATTTGAAAAACAAAAAATACTATACACAATGCCACACGTATCACATTATTCAGTGTCTTTCCACAGTCTATTGCACTTAAATATGAGGAAAACAAAATAACCAACTGTACTACAGTGCTTCATTTTTATATTAAACTAATTATGAATTAGTTTAAAAAAACATATCCCTTTTTCTCTCCCAACAGGTATTGTCTTGCCTTGTCTAACATGGTAACTCATTATAGCACTTCTTCTATTGCTACCGCTATACGACTTAACGCTTCATTGCTTCCTCGCCTCTTGTAAGTCGCTTTGGACAAATGCGTTGCTAAAATGCTTAAATGTAATGTAATGTAAATACATTTGAATGTATACAATACTGAAAGAAATTATTTGTGCCTTTGTACATTTTGTTACATTAAGAATTAGATAGACTTTTAAAAAGATTTAAATGCAAATATTAACATATTGTAAAAACATTTAAAAAAACATAAACATTTACATCAAATCTGGGCAGATGTTCACTCTGTTTTTATAGCTGTGTCTGCTTAACATATTTCTCATTCATATCTTTTAGGTCAGCCTTTTCTGGATTATACATGTCATAACTCACTTGTGCAGTTGGAAGCTTGTACTCATTGTACTCAACGTAAAGGTAAGTTACCATGGTAAGCGCTAGAACAGCCAGAACAATGTAAATCTTGGTAGACAGACAGATGTATGTGCTATATGCGAAGGCTATAACAAATCCCAGTGATTCCCACATGCGGTAGTTTGCAAACGCAGCTTCTTTATGTTCGGCAAAGAGAACACCGTACAGTGCTGTAATGATATAAAAATAAAATATAGTAAGTAAAAATGTAGTTTAATTTTTACTGTTGGGTAAAAGGTTCCTTCTTTGCACAGTGTGTATTTACATATAGCTGAATATGTGACAAATCTTGAATCTTGAATAACAACTTGTGCAATTTTTCCATGATTATAAGCTTTAACAAAAGCTCATTCTTAAGTGATTTTACCATGGTTAAAGAATAGGTTTTTAAAACACTCAAGACTTGTTTGATAAAATATGATGCACAAAAAATATAAACATTAAATGATCAATGAAATACTACAGGATACTTTCTTCATCAACATTATATTGTACAACATTGTATTTTACAATGGTCCTGCAGGCTGTTTCTAAGAATATAGACTAAAGTCATCTGTTCAATAATTTGAATTAAAATCCATGTCAACTTAGTATGCAGTGTGAAGCACTCACCGTTGGTTTGTGTTTGCCACACAGCATCTGCCATACCCCACAGAGCAGGAAACACAAAGAACACGGGCAACTGATCCGGATGAGGTTTCCAGTACAACAAACCCAGTAAACAGCCCAGGTTTGTCACTGCAGCTGTGATAATCAAGAAAAAAACACAATGAACAAAAATTCAAACACATTGTAACATTCACTTCCTGTTTCTGTATTACCCAAGCAGAAGAGGGCAATTCTTCCCGTGTACGCTGCCAGTCGTCCAAAAGCAAATGAACAGAGAGAATTTGCAGCCCCGAAGCAGATCATCACAAAACCAACATAATGTATCCCCAACGCACATGTTACATAGTTCTGCATGAGGAAACATAACCACAAACACATTGAACTCATAAAGGTTAGTGAGAATTTGATTTGACCCACCAGAGTCTCTGATGTACCTTTGTGTATTCACTAGCGAGGAAACTTTGTTCAAACCCGCTGTACATGGTCAATGGAATGAGCATCAATAATTTTGGATCTCTCAGAAGTGTAAAGGTAGCCAGAAAAGTGCTGCAGAAGGATTTATTTCCTTTGTTTTGACGAAATTCTCTGGCCAGATCTCGGTCGATGTTGTCCAGGAACACTGCCACAAAAATAATAGCCAGAAGCCCCACACCTGCATGAACCACAAAAAAACTGCATGATATTGCACTTTCAGAGAGTGAAACGGGTTATATTTTTGTATTTACTAATAACATGTACTAAGTTAAAGTTGCATTCAGAAAATGTCGATGGAAAAATCTTCATTTCTCAGTCAATGCAGATCATCTTTGGAAAGGTTTCAGATCATTTTCTGTCATATACTGAGGACCCAAAACAGTATGTTTAACAATACATTAGGTTATCCTTAAGAATCTGTGAAAAAGTGTTCTTGAATACTCTATTGATATCTTGGTAACACTTTACAATAAGGTGCTATTTATTAACAATTCGTTAATGCATTAGCTAAAATGATCTAACAATGGACAATACTAATACATCACTTATTAATGTTAATTCGTGTTCATTTCAGCATTTACTAATACATTATTAAAATCAAACATGGTCACTGTTAACATTAGTTAATGCATCATGAATTAACATGAATAACTGTATTGACATAAACTAACATTAACAAGGATTAATAAAAGCTGAAAAAATAAATTGTTCATTGTTATCTAACGTTAGCTAATGCATTTACTAATGTTAAATAGTAGCACCTTATTGTAAAGTGTTACCGATATCTTTTAGAAACTTCTTAGAAAGGTGATGTTGGAAGTCGATTTCCTTGTTCACATGAACTACAAGTTATGTCTCATTATAACTGGGCAACTAAAAACATGTTTGTCTCTATTGGTTCATTTAAAAAAGTTTTGCCTGAAAAGTTGATCATTTTTTCTTTAAATGATTTGCACTTGGTTTAATGTTTTGTTTAGCAACGCAAAGGTCGTACACACAGATATCTGTATGAATATGTTTTGTGGCTTTTCAGTACATAAAGATGAACTAATGTTACCTATATAACAGCCCAGCAGCGTGTCCACTAGACGTTTTGCTGGTCGTGTTGTATTTCCAGTGGAAGTAAAATTCTCCATGCATAACGCCGCACCACAGTACGGCAGGTTCTCCTCGGGGATTTCAGCTGTAGACAGACATTCGATGCACTTATAATCACTAAACAAATACAGACTGGTCTATTATTTTGGCGTATTTATTTATTTATTACCTATGTTAGAATCTTGTCCGAATATCAGCGATGACATAAGGTTTCCCCACACCGCAGAAGATTGAAAAATGAAGAAAAAGACTCCAAAGTATTGGTTGATGACATCCTGGCCTTTCTTGTTGTCCTTCTGGCCCTGAATGTTTCCACTTATGGTGAGATATGTACACTTCGCAGACCACAGCGGTGAACCTCCCAAACCCAGAATGGCAGAGGTGCTCATGAGACTCGCCCTACAGAGAACATACTTCAGCCAAAACCTTTTCTGTTTTTACCATTCAATGCATGTGTAAAGGTTCTAGACGAAATATTGTGTGATGCGTTTTGAACTTTTTTGGTATCGGTGTTTATTTTGTTAAATGCACGCACCATCCTGGCGACAGGTTTCCAAAAGAATATGCCACATAGCAGCCCATAGAAATAACAATGGTCCATTTACAGCCCAGGTTTTTGATCATAATGGGAGGCAGAAACATGGAGGATAAAATAATAGCTCCATATATGACACTGAGAGATATAACGCCCATACCCTCTTCAGCGTTCAGACTGCTCTGAAACATACAGTACAAACAACTTTTAAAGATCAACAGCAAAGCTTACGGTAACTATAAATAAACCCACAACTTAATATGCGTGATGCACTCCTATGCTTAACAAACAACCACAGTAATAATACAAATCTTTTACGTGTAACTCTACTTTATTTCAGTTACCTGTAAACTTTGCAGCCCTCCATACGCTGTGAATAAGAACAAAAATCCAAAAGAAACCACAAGGACATTTTTGGTGTTTCGGCTTATCATTTTCGCAGATCCTTATATCCTTTTGTGTTAAGAGAAAAGTCCTTCAGTGAACGTGAGGAAAGGTTCTATTAAAATGGTAACGCATCCTAGATGGACTCCAAATGTGTGCAGAACTAATATAGCAAAGCAGACTGTGCTCGAGGACAAAGTTCAGGGTGTTGTAGTCATAAACATAGTCAGAATTCGCATGATGTTATTTGCATCAAGTTTGGTCAGTGTGAGACAATCTGCTGATCTCTTATCAGTCACTAAAAAGTGTTTTAGAGCTGTTTCAGAGCTTTAAACCTGAATTTGTTTTTCAATTGAACCATCATCATATAGCAATCAAAAACATATCAGTGTTTGCTGTCGTCTCATGTGTAATCTGACGAATACACAGATACTTTGCAAATCCACACATGTGCTGCAACTGTAATGTGCTTAAATCACAGCTCGTCCTCTCTTAACACTTCTAAAATGCTGACATGTTGTGTTGTCTAACATTTTTATGATTCGTCACATGCTCCAATGAAATGAAATACTTTTTACGCAAACATTTTATTGGATTTACACTCTAAATTTGAACCCACGACCTCTCGGTTATCACCCTGGCTCTTTATTCGCAAGGCAAGGCTAGTCTTTGGCATTGGAAAGCTTTGTAACCATAGCAACGGCGTGAACGAACAACAATCAAAATGATCACATTTTCTGGTTGTAAACTGTTGTTGTCAAAAGCAACAATTTGTTGTTTGGTTCATTTAAAATGAATCGTTGTGTCATACAATATATAAAAACAAAATAACTTTATTTTTGTTTACACCAAATTTCATTTATTTGTACATGAGGTTGAAATCTTTATTTACCTTAAACAATCCTTGAACTTTGTAGCAATCATTAAAATGTTTTATACTGTTAAACATTTCACTTAAACTTTTAAACAGATTTTCATTACGGTGTTATGGCAATGACAGAATGAGGGCCGTGGGATGATGTGAATGGTCATGACTAATTGTTGATTGGTGTGACACGTGGAAGCGGAGAGCAAAGGCTCGTGAGAATACATGCGTTAAACACAATAGTTGTTTTAGAATATAACTTTTCTGTGATCTGTGAAGATGTCAAAATAAGCATTACTGTATGCTAACCAGTGGCGTTACTTTATACTTTGATAAATTGTTTCTGTAATAACTCGTTGGGAATATTTATCATATATTGGGGTCGCGGCCCTCTGTCTTCCGCAAAAATAAGTTGAGTGTGAGCAACGGGAGAGACTTTTAGATGTTAATGGCCCCTACCTTCCGCAAGCATTTCTTAATTTTTGTCCAAAAAGTGGTGGGGACATGTCCCACCTATCCCACCCGACATGATATCAGGCACATAAGGACTCTGTATCTTTATCTTATCTGAATTGACGTATTATCATTCTACAAGTTATCATTTCAATATGTTAGTTCTATTTTCAAACATAAATCAGCCAGCTATGAATGATCCCTGACATCAAATTGAGCTTTTTAGGTGTACTGTATATTTAATAGTGCTAGTTGGCCAAACATTTTTAGCCATTCAGTAGTTTACATAAAACTTATACACCTGGCTATCTACAAATGATAATGTTTAAAGTTGATTACCAGTAGAATTATTTCCCAGTTTAGTTTATAACATCCCTTTCTTAGACACACCCGTAACAGTAAACCTATATAGATAATGTTTCAGCGATGTGTGATGCATCTGAATGTGATATAAACAGCTGTAATCACCAACATAATGTCTCTGATTGTGAAATGAATCTTGTTTTACTGTGTTTTCCCATTTCAAACTGCTGAAACGGTGAAATGTAATCATAGCTGTAACTCCACCCTCTGTTTGTTTCACTCTTTTTCCATTACTTTATTTTTAAACCATGCTGTTTATAATAATTAAAAGGGATAGTTCACCCAAAAATCATCATTTACTCACCCTCATGATTGTTTCAAAACTCTATACATTTCTTTGTTCTGCTGAACACAAAGGAAGATATTTGGAAGAATGTCAGTAACCAAATAGATCTCATCCCCCATTTACTGGCATAGTAGGGACAACACTGTACATATGATGGGAGTCAATGGGTGATGAGATCTGTTTGCTACTAGAGGTTTGAAACAATCTAAGGGTGAGTACATGATGACAGAATTTTCATTTTTGGGTGAAGTGTGCCTTTAAACATGATGTTTTCCCCCGAAGACTAGTTATTAACTTGAGTTCCTTCACATTGTTGACAGTTATTGTAAGGTTGTCTGGAGGATCTTTTTCTAGAAGAATAAATTGTTTTATAGTGTATCAAAATTTGTACTTAAAAAGTTTAATTATAATTTATTAAAACAGCATTTTGAAGTGGAATATAAATCAGTCATACACAAAAACACACCCCATTCAAATGTTGTTTTCACAACAATTAAGCACATGTAATTGTCATATATTTTAATCATATAAAAATTATTTTTACGAGTTAGGTTTAGCGTAAGTGGATACAAAATAACATTCATTTAGTATTTAAACAATTAAATCTACAGATTTACGTAGTAGTGACGAGAGAAGCGGTGTGTTTTCTAATTCAACCACTAGATGTCAGTGTTTGACAAACTTGGAAAAGAGGACGTTTAATATTAAAACCAATTCTTACCACTATACTCTGTCATCTTTATATGTGTGTACATAACATTGTAGTGCAAGTTATGTCCCTTAAACTGACTGTTTAATGCGTTAAAACTACCTCCTGAGATGTTTTCCGTCTTTCTCAATCCTCCTGTTCTTGTGCAAATCCCTTATGGAATGTCACATATTCATGCACATATTCTTTGCTGATAAATGTTTGTAATGCTCATGGGTTGATCATTCATTGCTCATGCAGGAGACTCCATGACGTTCTTAGATAGATTTCATTTAGGCATCAGCTTTAACCTCTAATGTAAAATAAATGAAAAGACACAAATTTGCTGACGGAGTACAGTAAGAGAAGAGAGATAAGGCTAATGTCATTGGGATTGGGTCAATTTCTTGGTAAGAATTTAGTAAAAATGTTATAAGAATAATTGTATATTAGGTTTTGAGCAACGTATTGGTAAACTCTAACACATTGTCAAAATATCTTCCTAAAGTTTAGAAAAGACACACATGGAATTAAAAGCCCTTTTCCACATAAATAAAGTTGAGCGGGTGATTCTAACAGACATTTTCATTTGCTCTCCATTCAGTTTTGGTTGTGTATAGGAGAATCAAAAGAGGTAGGCTACATTTCAATAGAAATATTGGTTACTAGGCTGATTTGGAATTAGACAAAATATTTTGTAGTCTCTTTGAGTCCTTGAAAGGCACTAAATAAATATTTATTTTTTATTTTTTTATTATTATTACTTTTATTGTTATTGCAACTGCAGGCATTGTGTGCACATAAGCGCATGACGTCATTCCAACGCTAGGTGGCGCGTGTGCTTTATAACAACAGTTATAAACAAACACGTATCGTCATTTGTTTTGTTTTGTTTTGTGTGTGCGTGGTGAAGCAGGAGAGACGGGTTTTTCCTGCTGATAGTTACTGATGACAGGACAGGCGTGAGTCACTCGCAGGGCTCATTGTTAACTGTTTGCTGATGTGCATGTTGATCTGCAGGGCATTTCTGCTGCTGGTTCCTGCACAATGAACAATGGTGCAGAGATGCTGACACCCGACAAAAATGTCTTTATTTAGCTCAATTGAAACAGCTCACGGTGACATGCCTGGTTTCCTCTCACCTCAACCTCATCCTCCCAAAGAAGAGAGAAAAAGAGGAAAGTGATGAACATTTCACACTTTTCCATTTGTTGTTTAAGCCCTCAAGTAATCATTTACAACTTCTTGTGAGTGAAGTTTTGAAGATTTGGTTTTACTGCCCTGCGATCTGCAGTCCTCAAATCAAGTTCTGATTAAAATCTTGCTACAATTGATCATATTTAATACTATACTCAAAATATTTTGGACACATGAATAGAAATGCTTTAGTAAGAACCACGACATTTTTACCTAATTTGGAAGCAGTTTGAAGTTTTAAAAATATGATGTTTTTAATTTAGCTATTGGTCATTAAGATGCTTCTTAGACCATTTTAGTGTATTTGGTTGGCATTCCTTTAGGATATTGTAATGCAGCACCTGCTTATCTGCTTAGATCTTTCAAAGAGAGGAAAGTACAAAACCTCATTGTTTCAAACACCTGATTATACCTGTATGATGAGATCAGGTGCTCAGCTACAGTGACTGCTATTGTTTCTCTCTATCCATGTTTCATAACCCCTTTTGAGTCTCAAATTATGTAGTATACTACTGTGGGCTTATACTATGTACTTAACCATCTAGTGTATGAACTGTAACAGACTCTGAAGACTCTATAAATCACACTGTTTAACATACTTTAGCTTGTTAATCTAAGTATTTGTTTTGCTACAGTACAGTACTTACACCATTTACACTACTCAATGGTGAAGAACAGTGCAGAAGTACACCGCATTGGAGTATGTAATGCAGAGACCAGAAATAAGACAGATCGTGTCTGAAGCGTAAAAGATGGGCTTTTCAGCAGAATGAGAGGTGTCAAGGTCAGAAAACGGTTACAAAACTATCATGAATAATTCATTTCCCCTCTTTGTCTTATGCTCCTCTTCGCAGCTCACGACCCTTTATTCTAGCTCGGTGTGAAGGCGAGAGTGTCGCTTTCCGCACCTTCTTACTTCCCAAAACGGCCCTTTAATTAGGCTGACAAATTACAGTCGACGCTCGCTGCAGCTATCGGGGAAAGGAACTGTGGGAAATTTGTGTTCCTCAAGCTTTCTTTTGTCTGCTGACTGTAAAGAGAAGTACCAGCCTGTGGGAACCTTTTATTCAGGTGAAAATGTAAAGTGCTACCATCTCGCTTTTACATCTAATGTTTATCACACGCAGATTTTAGTGTATATTCACAGCACTTGGAATTAAACACGTTTAAAAATGTATTGCCATTGTAATTTTGATTATGTTTTATTGGTGTATAGTAAGTAATGTATTGATCACATGGGCAAAGGATTATAGAAGTGTACATAGGCCTACATAAGTCTGCTGTAACCAATTAAAATAAAACAACATGAAAAATACTGTAGTATACTTAACTTTAGTATTTACTATAGCAAACATTAGTGAATTGTAGTATACTGTGATATAGCAATTACACTAAAGAATTACACTTTGTAAGTATATTACAGTAAAATTATATAAATGACATGCTAAAATACAAAATATACGTAATATATTAAAATCATACTAAATAAATAATATACTAAATAAACTACAAAATACTGTAGTATACTTTAATATTTATTATAGTAAGGTTCAAAAACACTAGTATTTAGGAATTTTACTACATTTTACTATAGTAAATATTAATATTTGTGCACGGTAGCTTGTCTCAAACATACACTTGTAATTCTGTTAAACTCGAATAAGTGTTGCTTGTTTTGTAAACTAAACAGACGCTAGAATGTAAAGCCATGCTCAAGATGTCTCTAAAGCCGTGTGCTTGAGTGTGTAAGTGTATGTGGGTGCTACACACGGTTGCCATGGCAAATGCAATTAACAGGTGCAACTTCAAGGCATCTCTCTTTATCACTTAACGCTCATGAATCGTCCCCCATCATGTTTATCGGTCTGTTTAAACTGGTGCTCTTGTTCAGACCCATTCAACGGACGTCAGATGAATGCAAGAGAAAGAATCGTATTGTTTGTCCCACGTAAACTGAATTATATCAGCCCGGAGCAGCTTCTCAAAAAAACACACCAGCGGCTAATCAGATGCACAGACGTCTGCCACTTCACAGGCACTGAGACTCAATGAGGTGAAGCTTCCCCACTGCCAAGCCATCGCCACGGAAACGGCATTCAGTGCCAGAGTGCATCCTCGGGGACCGAAGGCGACTGCCCGCTGCTTCTATCTGCACTCTGTAAGTGGGTTGACAGGGAGCTGGGAGGGCAGACGCTGCCTCTGCAGACTCACTTTGGCTCTGTGGGCACAGAGGCTTGTGCTGTCTCACTCTAATATCAAACACAGATGTGACGGCAGACAGCTATCACAGGCCAGGAGCTGACAATTTGTGTCGGTTACTGGAGGTCTGCTTCAATTTGGTGACCATTTGGTTGTTAACTTAGGAAGTCTGTGTGACCTCAGCTCGGTACTGATGGTTTTGACATTTCTTCAGCCTTGAAAATAATTTCAGACATTTATATGGACACGAGAAAAGTCAATGGCTTTTAAATGACAGGAATTCAGCAAACAAGTTTGTTGTCCTAACTTATTAAAAATACCGTAGTGTACTTTAGTATTATAATGTTTAGTATACTGTTGTATTCTTTTGCATTTTCTACAATTCTTCATTTGTCTCATTAAGAATACATTTTTGGTTTGTTTATTGTAATTCTTTGTCGCTGTTACGCACTTGTAAACCAGGTAAAATTCCTTGTACATTTACACACGCAGTACCTGTCAATAAAGTTAATACTATTTACTATAGTAAATTGTTATATACTGTAGTACTGTATATTGCAGCATTTTCTAGACTTTGTTAATGTAAACTACAATATACTGTATAATCAGTGTTGGGTAAGTTACTCTGAAAAAGTAATTAATTACTAGTTACTAATTACATATTCAATAGTGTAATTAGATTACTGTACAAATTACTCTCTCCAAAAAGTATTTAGTTACTTATTACTAATTACTTTCTATATCCTACATCAACCTTGATTAGTTAAGTGATTGAAGGATAGACATGAAACGGCTTATTTAATTCATTCAAATAAATAATATTAAACTACATAAAGTAGTATTATTAAATGACCAAAGTATTACAAATGTGAGAATTATACATTAAAGCAAGGATTTTATAGTTAGACTTTGAATTTTGATGTCAATTCCACTATTGCACACACATATTACACAAAGTATTTAGTTTAATTACAATTAAGTAACTGTAATTAAATTACAGAAAAATACGAGTAATCCCTTACTTTACTTTTTCAAGGGAAAAGTAATTAAATTACAGTAACTAATTACTTAGTAACTAGTTACACCCAACACTGTATATAATACAGAGTGCATTGATAAACTGTAGTAAATTCTATATACTTCTATACTATATATAGGTTCAAAACAACTGTTTTCACTGTTGTTTACTACAGTTTACTATAGTAAATACAGAAATTTACAGCAGTATTATTCATTTGCGGAAACATGACTTTTACAGTAAATCAGAGTTTTAGGTTAATATGAATAAAGTCCTGCAGCATTAAAGTGCAATCTCAATTATGTAATCTCTTCATTACTTTGAGACGATTAAAGTCAATGATAATTATTTTACCGGAATCCAGACTGTGCTGTCAGACTGACGTGCACTTGTGACCAGGGGCGGACTGGGCATCTGGCATACCGGGCGTTTTCCCGGTGGGCCGCTAACGTATTGGTCCATTACGGACGCGTTGGCCGCTTAGACGGACGTATTATAAATGCGAATGCACGCAACGTGAATGCAAATGACACGTAAGCATGCCGCCGAAATATATCGCAGCGCAAGTCTTCATTTTTACACACGCTGTCAGAGCTGTTTAGTTTTAGTCATCATTACTGTCTCTGCTGTTATGCTCTTAATGTTGTTATGTTTGGCACAGAAAATGAAAGGTGGAAAAGTCTGCCACATTGTGGATTTCAGTTTTGTCCTAGATTCTTAATGTTCATAGTTTGCGTGTGTGACTATTGTTCAGTTCTTACTCTTTCAAATATAAGTTACCCAGGAGAACATAGAACACCAGAGAAGGATGATCAGAATCTTTAGTTTCCATTATCATTGTGGTTTCATTATCTGTGCCCGGAGTGTGATGGAAATATTCATCACGATCATCATCATTAAGATCTGTCTTTGCCAACCCACCTGTGTAAACTACACAGATTTCCCAGAAGGCCATGCGAGCCACTCCTAAAACATAAATTCTGTGATGGAAACTCAACAGCACACGGCATACCAGCACTCTCAACTCCTGACAAATATGATGTTAGCGCCAAAACCAACTAAAGTGTCATACCACTGTCACCTGAAACAGGAAGAAACCATCGTTAGAGAAATAAGCTGATGGTGTCAAATGCAAACACATTCCTCAAATACATTCACAAATACGGTGAAATATTTTATCAACCCTATTCTGTGTATTTGTACTATAAACGTGTATGTACCACTGTATGTACTTTCGGTCACTAACAACACTGAACAATGAGTTGTTTTTATTTTAGAAACAGAGCTCGCGTCTTACACCATATGTGAGAGTCGATCTGTTTTCTCTCAAAGAAAACTCAATGTATTTGTGTGGAGCGTGAGTGTGCACGGTGGTAATTTAATTAGTCTCTTTGGGTTTGACTTCAATGGTTTACAGATGGCTGGGCAGATCAGAAAACAGAGATGTTCAACTTATTTCTTATTTTGTTCCCTATTTCGATATTTAGACTTTTGCAACTAACTTTGCTGCAGTATGTAAATGTAATTTATTCATTGGCGACATCAAACACAAAGAAATATAATGTGTCGGTGAGACAGACGGTTTGATGTCAATACAGGAATTTGTGGAGCGATGAAAATTATTGAGATGATGCTGGATGCAGTCTGATGTTTGCTAGACTAAGCTGTTAAATTTTGACAAAATATTATAAACACAAGTATTTTCTCCTTAAATTAGCATTATTTCCGTAAAAGATTTCACAACCGGTTAACCGTTGATGATCAGCTATTGGTGTTTGATTGTCTGCATTGATGTAATGAGATGCAAAGGATGCAGGATGTTGCCCTCATCGCACCTTCCTTCCTCCCTCTGACAATCCCTCTGGCGCTGACAATCCTCACCTTTTATTGCAATACCACAGATTATGAGTTTGGTTAGTAAATATTACGCCATATAATAACTATTCTTATCACTCAAGTAGGCAGCAGATGTTAAGTGCTTTCAGGTATCAGTGGAATTACATTTCTTGGTTCAAAGTTCAATGTTAAACTTCAGATTTAAAGCATGCATGAATGTGTCAGTGTAAGAGCGAGATAAAATGAAACCACCGTTTAAAAAAATAACCTCAGACCGCAGCAGGAAACCATTTCACTTCGACTATCAGCCACTTCCTGTTTCTACCACAGACATTACAACTTGAGACACTGATTTTCTTATTGTTAAAAACCACTAAAATAAGATTCTGTGATTAAGGTAGGCAATTAAAAATAATGAGAATTTTTTATAAAACTCATGAGATCCAGGTAACTGTTGCTGGGGTAACAATCCGTGCCAAATGCCCTTCTTTTTACAGCAGGTCAACTCAGTGTTTGTTCAATGAGATAAAATCAGTAGGTTCTCTCTCTCCTCCGTTTTTTCAAATACATTCAACCTGCAAAGTTGATGTCACCAAAATCAAACCCAATGGGTCAAGGTTTTAGCTGGTTAACATATCCCCTGGCAGCATAATTCATTAACTACATCACAAATATATTATTGTATTATTGTATACATTTTGCCAGTGACTAATTTAGTTATATTTAGACTAGTTCAGCCAAAATATTTATTTATCACCCTTATGTCATTCGAAACTGTGTGACCAGACAACACTCTCCCCCAATGACTTCCATTGTATGGACACAAAACCACAATTAAATGCTAACAAGCTTCATCCCGGTATTGGAATGCACAAAATGAGAAAATGTTTTGATGTTATCTGATAGGTATTTATGGCATTTTATGCATGATATTAAAAATCCAGTAAGAAGTTTCCTTTGTGCTTTGTCAGATTCTACCTTCTGGGATCTGTGTCAATATGACACGATTGAGGTGGAGAATGTTGCCACAAAGGATGCTGACAATGCACGTATCTGTGAGATAGCAAATGATGATTTATTTTCCGCTCTTGTCGTTAATTTGCTTGTCAGATGGACAATTGATGTCTGGCTCTCCATACCACCAAGTGCAGTGCTACAGCATCTTTCTATACCATAAATAAGAGTAGACAGAATGTAAATCACTGTTGTTTTTTGTATTGATTTTGTCTGACCCCTTTGTTAGGCCACAAACCACTTTAACCTAAACTTGATTTTTACATACGAGTACAAATCCCATCGCCAAGTCTCTATGATACTGTATTTAGTAGCCAGCTATAACAAACCCCTTACATTAAAAGGAAGTTGAGTTTAATAATACGCTTGTGTCTGCAGCATAACAGTGATAGGCAACTTACTTGCCAAAGTTTAATACTTAAGGTTTTGAAAAACTCTAGCCTGTCTCTAGTCTGACTTAGCAAGCACCACTAATATAAAACAGTCTATGCGGACTCTTGGATTATAGTATCATGTATCTCGTATTAAAATAAGTGCTCTCCAGGCAAGCAGAAAAGAGAGATTTGTGGTAATGTAATGGGCTCGTGCTGAATTAGTTTTATATGTTGGATCTTTTTTTCCCTCATTGAGCTGATTTCTATACAGATGTGGACAGCTGGTCTTGTCAGGTTTGCAATGATGCTCTTTATGGCCCCTCGGATGCAAAAACAGAAAATCTGTTATTTAACGGAAAACAAATATTTACACATTTATTTTTACATGTTGTTTATTTTATGGTGCTTGTATTAAGATCCAATTTTAAAATATGTGGATTTTATTATCGTTTTTGCATGTCTTCTACGTGCCATCTATGTTACACAAATGTACACGATTTAATAAACACTGTAATTATTTTTTATTTAATTAACAAAGCAAGCAGGTATGACTTCTACTGTAATCTTTATTCATGTACGAGCATTATTTTGTATAAACGCAAATATATTTACTAGATACTCGTCCTTTTAGATTTTTAACACACTTCATATTATTTTAAAGTATTTATTAAATTGTAAACAAAAAACAATCTATTTGGTCAAGGGAAAATATATATAATTTAATTAAAACAATGTACCAATAAAATACGTTGGAGGGGAGAGAAATCAGTGCCTGGCACGAGAGCTTTGTTTCATTATCTGCTTTTGTGCGCGTTCTCGCCTACGTTCCCCCCTGTGTGGAGTTTCGGCGCGCACCGCTCCAGTCAGTCCCACCGCTTTGCCACAGGGAGCGCGCACGGAGCGCGATAAGACAAACGAAAGCTGGGAACGCGGAAACAGAGTAGAAGCGGCGGACGAGAGCGGAGGTGCGTGATAACCGGCAACTGCGGGAACGAGCGACACTCGTCACACGAACCGCTTTGAAACCCGGACGCGGGTTTAACGCGTTCACTTTTATTTCGTCGGATTAGAAGCCCGTTGGAGTGGATAAAAGCGAGGAAACGGGATTGGTTGTCTCTCCGGGCTTGACTAGAATCGGTCGGATTTGAGCATGTCGGGGAGCCGAGAGGAGGAGCGGCGGAAACTCGCCGACATCATCAACCACTGGAACGCCAACCGGCTCGACCTGTTCGAGATCAGCCAACCGACGGAGGTGAGTCCGCGGAGCCGTGAACGAGCGCAGGCCGCACGCGCCGCGCGATAGCGAGCCCGTAGCTGTGGTCAGAACGTGTCGTTTTGTTAATGTTTGAGTGACTACGGAAGTCTTAAATAACAAGGGACAGTTTTGTATTTGACTACTCATTAAATGACGTAATGTCATGATGCTAGTCATTATTCACGGTTTTACTACAGCAGCTATGGTAATGTTATATATAGTAAAACAATTCATTCAGTCAGTCATTTTTACTATCTTCTCTCTAGCATTGTTGGTATGTTGATATAAATTGTAGCAAATCCTCAAAAATCATGGTTACTACACTTTTACCATACTAAAACCAGCATAAATTGATTTAAGGGAGAGGTAAATAAAAGACTGTGGGATGAATTGGCTGCAGCTGTCACATTTGGATGCTGTTCGTAACGTTTCTTACCGTGAATAAGCCGGTAATTTATCGAGAAGAAATCGGTGCAGTTTGTTGCAGATATGCATGGCGAGAGCCGCATGCATGGGTGTCGGATTAGATCACATCAGCTGCATAATAATGCTGGATGTGTTGCACGAGGCTGTGGGTTGTATATGTCAAAATAACACGCTGTTTATATGCACTGCTTGGTCAGTATGTCTGTAAATACAGAGGGCAAAGCCGCTGGTGCTAGCTAACACAAGCTAGGTGGTCACCATCCCGGTCGAAAACTGGATGTGTAACGATGCAACCTTAAATGCGCCGCTATGGAAATGACGTTTGGGTACTCATTGCGTTAAATTATGTCTCTTTAGTTGTACAGTGTACGTTTTTTGTATTTAATTCGCAAGCTGTCATTGTTTCGCGTGCGTGGCTAAGCCATTCTGATGCAGGATGATTGATGCTTGCAATATTTAATCAGCAAAGATACATCTAGCAAACACTATAGTGTTGAAAACGTATTTATCGCAACTTTAGTGCATTTGTTGTACGTCTTGGGGTGCATTGGATTGCACGCCAGTTTGGCAGGGAATTAGTGCGTTTAGGCGGGCAATGCATGAATGCGTTGAATGGTGGGGGTTGGGGGTAAAGCACCAGGTCGGGGGTCTTCCCTGCTGATTTACTGGAAAAGCCCATAGACTCTTGGAATATCCTTTGGCCGTTAATATTTCATGCGTAAGGGATAGTGAGCCCTTCGGGACACCTGCTGATGTGACATAAAAAGCTTAGATTAGGTTTGTTTTGGTCTGTGGCACCCAACTGATGGGTGATTAGGACGCCGACGATGCACAACCAAACCCCTAAAACACTCCATTAAAACCACGAACTGGTGATATCAGCAAGTGTTGAGGATGACGTCACTGTCTCGTCCTCTCGCCGAATGTGACAGATCTGCCAGCCTGGTGCTATTGTCGTATTGTATTTGCTGGCACATTCTGGAACAACACCTCTATTTAGAGCAATATTACATCAGCAAAACAGATGCATGCATGAAAACATGGAGAATCTTATTTGTGTATTATATTGTTGAATGTAGGATTGTTTTTTTTTTACGTTGATCCAGTAAGGAACATTATGAGTAGGCGTATAGTGCGTTATTATTATCAATTCTAATATAATTTGACATTTCAGCAATAAGGATATGTACATATTTTCAGAGGATGTGTTGATTCAGGGCTAACATAAAATTGCCATTTAAGTAAATCTATGGGAAGTGTATTGAGTTTACTCATGGTGTGTATAGTTTATCAGCTTGGTTTTGTAGTAGGGGTTGTTTTGGTTGTTGTATTTTTGCTCTTGCTCAATTCTCTTTCTGTTTTGGAAAATGTGAATTTGTGCGAGTTGTCTTTAGATAATAGTAGGGATGTAACAAAATAAAAATCTCACTGTACGATAATACCTTGGTATAAAGTCCATGGTACGATGTTTATTGCGATATTTAAAATGACAAATGATGACTTGGAAACGTGCCATAAGCATCCTCTTTTCTTTATCCTCTTATCATAACTGTTGCTTAGAAGTATGCGTTTTAGTATGAGATGGGTCAAATGACCTAAAAATCCCTTTTATAAAATTAAATAATTGCACCAGATAGACCTTGACAAAGGTAACATCTATTATTTTTTTTAACATTCTCTATGTTAGGCCTGGAAGATCGTTTCATACAGTCATGTGACCACGATAATATTGAGACAATTTTGCTAGTGCGATAACACGATATCGATAATATTGTTACATCCCTATAATCCCATAATACATCCCATAGACTTGGAAATAAAATTGAACATGATTTTAGCTTTGATTTTAAACTAAGCTAAGCATCTTGCATAATTGTTTTGAAGTGTTTTTAAGGATTGAAATGAACTGGATTTGGAAGTTTAAAAGCCAAAGTTTCACTTATCAGCTGATCATGATAAACTAAAGGAGCAAAGAGAATCAAAGTGATGCATGCCATCATTTCCTGAATTTGTGTCTTATCCACCAAAACAGTTTCAGTGCCCTTACTGTCCACACCCAACTGAAACCTGGTAATTCCATTCCCATGTGTCCTACCCTGTCCAAAACCGACACTCTGACATAAGCTTTGGCACTTGGTATAGATGCCTATTCCATGGCAGAAACAAGAAATATGATGACAATGATCATCAGATGGCAAACCAACTGTTGTTCTGCTGACACTGGTCATTGACCGGTCCATTGAAGTTTTGCCTATCCAAATTAGATTAGTGGCCTGAAGGCTTTTTAAAACAAATTAGTTAAATTAATATAATATTTGATGGATCAGCTTTCATCATCTTTTATTAACTTTAGTCCCTTTAGATCAGGTGCAGTGTCATTTATGCATATGGGAAGATAGTTTGATTATGCAGACATAGTTTGCTTAACACAGAATGTCTTGATGGATAAATAGACAAAGGCTAAAAAAATTTGGTTCAATTTTGAGTTGATTCAACAGTTTAAAATATTAGTTAACTCAATGAATTTAATGCAAACTCGTTGTCTCAACCAATATTTTTTAAGTTGAATGAACTCAAAATTTCAAGGCAACCTGGTAACTTATTTTTTTAAGTTGAACCAACAATTGTTTTTACAAAAAGTGTCTTCATGTTTTTTAGCTTTAGATCAGATATTGTGTTTATTTCTAACCTTAAACTAGTTAATTGTCTGCTTTTTTTGCAAATATTATTATTTTTTATCAGTCTCCAGTGAAGGCTTTGGGTATGGCACAAGTGTAACAGTGTTATTGTGTGCAAACCTTCATCTTGGGTGGCTTAAACTCAGTGATGTCAGAGAACATTAGATGTGACCTCTTTGCCCACAGAGAATGAAAGACGGTTCTTACGGTTCCTACTTGTAGATTATAATCACATACCCATTTGAACTTTTAATTCTTATTTCTTAAAGCATTGACTTGGATAGCTTTGTATTTTAAGAAGAGCATTACCCAAGAAGATGGAGGAATTTGAATCGATCAAAAAATGGCATTTTTGAGATTATGAGGCCTGTCACCTCACCATTTTGCGTCTCCGAGGGAAATCATCTCCATAGTGATTTTCACGCCTTTAAATGTTCATCCAAGCACAATTAATTTTTTTGTGAGGCATCTAGGCTACGTGCAATATCAGTATATTAAAAACACGATCTTTCCCTCCAAATCTGTGGGGTCCATAAAGAAGTGTAGGAGGATTATAGTATGCTTGGTCTGTATTTACTGTTTTGTTGTTGTGTAGGGAATTTAGTATATGTGATCTTAATTTGTTGATATATTTCCTTTTAAAACAGGAAGTGGTTGCACGTTTTTTTTAAATTTTATTAAACATCACAGCCTGGCAAAAAGACTTGTTGACAAGGTGTGATTCGCTATTTGCTATTGCGAGGCAGGTACACTCTTAACCCGAATTAGTTGACTTTACTAGAAATTTGCGTGGAAACCCGTTGCACTAAACTTTTTTAGTTTTTGCGCGGGATGAAACTAAACATAATAAGTTGAATTAACATAAAACCTTTGGTGGGTGCAGTAGACAAATCAATTTTGCATCAGCTCTCTTCACTAAAAATCATTAATTTACATTATTTAATTTGACTAGTTTTCATTATTTATTTTACTTATTAATTTTACTATAGGTTTTGTATACTAAAATGTAAAATAAAACAATAGCAATGTTTCACAATAACAGTTTTTTTATTGTTGACAACAATGAACAGTTACTTGTTGAGATTCACATAGTTAAGCATCGTGGGCTTTCGTATGAATCTTAGACAAGTGGACCTTAAGTGCATTAATGGAGTTAAATGTGCACAAACAAGCTCGATGTAGGCAAGGAAATGGAACAGTTCTGCTGTAGCTTCCATGTTTTAACCTATAATGTTTTAATAGGTAACCCCGTTTGTCACATATATATTCACAAAACGTACATTTCCACTGCATCTTTGCAAAAACCTGTGAAAACAGAGCACAAGAACTTTTAGAAAGTCATAGAAAATGAGTCGATACAATGCCACTGTTAACATCAATTAACATCTGCTAATGACCTCGCCTTCTAAACAGTTTAAGTTACCACTAACGTTATAGATAAAGACAGAAAAATCACTTGTATATAACTTTAAGTAGAATTTTTAGTAACGTATTACCTTAATACATCAGAGATAACTTTACGTTAGCAACAAACACGTGTAATTTAACGTTCATGGACATGTGCGGATAAGAACCAAAAGAAAAACATTTGCCAACCAAATACACACGTTGTAGCTAAAATATGAACATACTGAAACAATCTGGATAACGTTATAAACGGTGACCTGACAGAAATGGCAAAATTTAACATTATAACTAAACTGTTAAAAGGCAAACAAAATAGCGTCGACAGGCACATTAACACGTTAAATTTTTAAAGCTGAACATCAGTCCGGATTTTGGGTTGTCACATTTGTCAGAAATATATCTACAGAAAAACTTTGTACACATACCGATTTGCTTTTTTTGAAAACCCACGTTAAGCGCGTACAATCAGACCGGTTCACTCTTCCCAAATACACCGCATGCTCACCGTCAACCTGTTTCAATAGACCCCTCCCCTCCCTTTCAAAAACATAACATACCGAGTTGTATCATCTTAACATGATCATTAGACTCACATTTTTTTCTGAATAGTGCAAACAGCTAATTTGTTTTAATAATGAACACGTCTTTTGAAAAAACTATAATGAATAAGCAATGACCACTTACATTGTTTAATTAACACAAAATCCGGGTTTACAGTGTAGTGTTTATAATTTAGAAGGAGCAGACGTTTTTCTTCTAAAGAGCTTTTTATTGAACATACATTTGCATACACCCAAGCAAGCAGGATACGTTGTCTGTATTTTTAGCCTGTTGCCACAAAAGAAAGTTGAGACTTCTAGTACGACCTCAGAGCTAACGGACATGGATTGAAGCCACACAAGATTTTTAATTGTATGGGGTCTTGTAAATGTTACCGTTTAGCCTTTTCATAGATCACTGTAAAGTTCCCATCGGTTCTAAAATCATTTGGCATTCATTATTCAGAATCTTCAGATTTATGGGTTTATGAATCACAGTCACTTGCTGCAGAAACGTCAATTGTTCAGATTTCATGGCTACTTTTCATCAACAGTGCGTCTGGTGTTTTTTTTCTAAACCTGCAGTCGTTGGCTGAGCTCCTGCACAAGGGCTGCGTGTTGAATCATAACAAGTGGCCTCACGTGGTGCGGTGGGTGGGGTTCCTATCGGAATGATTGTATTCCACACTCATGCCTTTCCTGCTCGTACAACCACCGCATTCCACTCGCACATGCGTGTGCTTCACCCTCCCTTGAGCGAGAGTGATTCTTTCTACGCTACAGGCTGAGAACAGTTGTTGTGCAATTGCACAAAGTTCAGCGTGAGAGGTTGTTGGCAGAGAATAAGAATCAGGGCTGCAACAAACGACTGTTTTGAGTTCCTGTAGCTCAGTCGGAAGAATGTTGCGCTAATGTTGCCAAGGTCATGGGTTCAATTTTTGGGGAAGAAAAGGGTTCGGGTTATTATTGCGATACCCTGATTGGCCAGGTCCTAGCAGGTGGACATGAACAAATAAAAAGTTTACGTGTAGTATTTGTTACATTTTGTATAGCATTGAACTGTACTAAAGGCATGTTATTTTAAACGAACTGTTTGCTGAAGAGCCTGGTATGCATGTGACATCACATGGCCTAAGATCTAGGCACCTTTGTCTTCATCCACCCAACATCTTTGATCCTGAAGTTTCTGTGCGGTGATTCTGGGGTCCGTGCATACAACTGCTTTATTGTCACTGTACTGAATGGCCGTGGTTACACTTGAGTGATGTCCTGTGAAGGGGAGGTCTAATCCCAGCCCTGCCCTTGGCCTGTCAGTCTCTATTAATCTCCCGGGAGGCCCGACGGTCAGTCAGTGGCCGCTTCAGGGCTGACCTGATTGGCTGATGCTCCCTCCAACAAACACCCTTTGTTTTCCTGTCTCACAGGCTGTATGTGTGTCACACACAGGTGACCTCGTGGGATAAGCCGTTTTTTAATTCTTTTCTTAACTTTTGTTAAGAAATATCTTAAAAATTGTTGCAGTAAGTTTGGTGGTTGAATATCAGGTTTTGTGTAATATTTTTTTTTCCATATCACTGAAAATGCAGCTGATGGTTTTGTTTTGAATGCTTTGTGCTGAGAAATGCTTTTCAAAGTCCAAAAATGTCCCCCAAAACTTTGCCAAAAATTTCACACTGTGTTGCACATTTTGTAACGTGTCTCATGATTGCTATGGTTATGGTAATACTGTGCTGGTACCATGGTACAATGTTAATAAAATGCGCTGTTGTGTCCTCGATGGGGATATTTTGATACAGATTAATGTTTAAATGATTAAAATATTAATAAAAATTAAATGATAATTAAATGAAATAATTAAAAACCTTTCTGACAAAACTGAGCGAGCAGAGATGGTCAGGACTGAAACGTTGTGCTTGAGAGGACAATGTCATTCTGGAATGTACTTTCAACTCGTTAGTTCCAAATGTCCTCACTCGCTCCAAAGAGGTTGTGCGTTCACATCCTTTGTGTCAGTTCATCCATGCTGCCTATGAAACTGAAGTTTAGTGTTCTTGTTGATAGTTTGGCACAATAGAGCTTTACATTTTGCCGTACAAAGGAGCGTCGCATCATAGATTGTGTGCCTGTGATGTCATAATAGCCCTTGGTCGTGACATATAAGTTCAATGGTACGGTCCAACAACAGCATTATTTCTTCGTCTCTGTAGAGTGCAATTTTTTGGTCCTGAACACAATCAGGTCGTGTCGCTCTGCTTGACATCACTGTTATTTTAATTAGTTGAATTTAATTAAAATTATAATGGTTTGCTTTCCTAAATCCCTCAAAACATCTTTTGTGTTCAACAGAACAAAAAAATATACAATACCATTCAGATATAGCAATGGAAATGAAGCAATAGAAAACATAGTTTGGCAGTTGTTAACTTTGATTTGACACCAGAAAAAAATTGGGCTAGTTTTCATTCCGTTTGGGCGGGTTTTGAGGGGTCATTGTGCTCCAAATTTATGCTAATCAGGATTGTCCTCAACATCAGCACCAGAAGTCCATAGATTTTGTCATAGTGCAGAGAAAACTGATGTTTTAATGCTTGTAATCTCTGCTGAATTACAGGGGCCGAGTTTGGCTGCAGTGAGGGGTTAAATGACCACAGCGTCAGGCCTGTGTTTGTGTTGGACAGAGGAGATAAGCACAGTCATCCTGTGTGTGTGTGTGCTGGTCGTATGATAACACTGGAATGAGGGTTCAGCCACAGTAAAAAGGCCTCTTGCTCTCACGGGACAGAGAACGGAGAGGGGGGTCAGCTACTCACTGTCTCTGAAAGTGCTCCGCTAAATCACAGCCCAGGAAACATCTAATGATGGGCCAAACTGCTGTAGAAGAACCACAGAGAGGATGCTCTGTTTCCTGTTCGTTTAGCTTTTGAACACCTTCGATTTTGTGCCGCTTTAGGATGCTGTGTAAGACAGATAGCACTCTTAATAATCAGCATCGCTCTTGATCTTATTGAACTGAACTTAATCATCATTTATGATGTTATTATATTGGTGTTCATGTCATGTGTTAAAGTTCTTCTCTATTGGCTAGTTAAGACCGTCCTGCCTCTGTTTCAGTGTACTGTCAGGGAACAGGAACGAAAATGTGTTCAAATTATTTCTGTATTAAAATTGCAATTTACTTACGTACTTTACATTGGCCAAAGAAGTCAAATGACTTTAAACGGACATTTCCTGTAAAATCATACCTCATTGCTGAAATTATAAATTGTTATTATAGTTTGTGCATTGTGAATCGGAGTAAAGTAAGGACCCAGTTTTGAACACTGATGTACTTATTCAATCACAGATTGTATTTTACAAAATTGTTTAAAAAATTACAGAATTATTAAAAGAATTACAGATTGCAGCTTTAACTTTTTGTTAACATTAAATGTCAACATTTAAGACAATAAATGCTTTACAAGTATTAATAATGCTTTTAAGATGATCTTTTCATGGTTTTATATAAACCTCAATGTGACATTTGAACATTTTATTGTCTTTAATACAGCCTGAATGTGCTGATTTGTTTCATTATGTTTCTCAGGCCCTACCTGAGCAGAGTGCTTTCATTGGCATGTATCCGGGCCTTTCCGTTGTAGCTCTCCACCCTGCCAGGGCCTCAATCCGGGGGACGTTGCCTACAGAGTGCAATAATATTGTAAGAAGTTAGACAATGCGTGTATGGGAGATGACCTCTGCAGGGGAGAGATTCCAAGTACAACACCGGCCCTCAGATGTTTATTGAACCAGACAGTGACTCGGGCCCCTGAGAACATCTTCAACATAAAAGCGTCTCCTCCCCTATGCACATGTCTTCATTTGTTTTTGTTTCTAAAACCCTCTCTGGCTCATCTGAAATCACACGCTCTTCTCTTAATAATAATTATGACGTGCATGATGACTTGGTCTGCGATGCAGGTTTGCAGTTCGTCTGGCCGGTTTGCGGTCTTGGCCGGTGGGTGGTGGTGGATTAAGTGTAGGGATGTGGTTTGCTGTCAGATGGCCCGGTATCTGATGGGCCTCCGTACGCAGTCTGGTTCTTGGCGTGAACCTAGGGGGAAATCCTGAGCGAAAATGACTTCCATATGGGATGAGCAGTCTGGCTTCCACATTCAAACTGGGAAGGAGGTGTCAGACTGGTTTTTCAGACCGGAATGCATTCGTGAAGAGCGTAGTTTGTTTATAAACTATTTAAAGTGATCTGCAGGCACACCCTTGCTGCCTGGCTTCAATTTCCCTGTTTAGTCACAGTAGGAGTAGCTCTCGTACAATAGGGCATCCTGGTGTGTGGCCATAATGAAAGTTTAAACAGGGCTAGAGTTTCACTCCTTCACGTTTAGACACATAGCCGGTGTTAATATTGCAACAGCGGGCCTTCAGCGTGAAAAAACACAGATGTGCAGAGAAAACAAAACATTGAAACTGTTTTCAGATGAATTAATGGTTCTGAAATGAGACGTTGGCTTTCTTCCCGACGTTAAAGTCGGCTCATGACTGATGAAATTGGACTGTGTGCTGTTGCATAATTTAGAGGCTTTGCTTGTGTATGTGTGTCTTTACAAGTTGAACCCGATACTGTTGTTTACACACACATACACGGCCTATGTTTTGGATCAGGCAAACCTGTAACAACCTATCACGTTTTAAAGGCTTAATTAAAGGTGTAAATTAATGCTAATAAAGCATAGTACCTGCGAAGGCGAGCATCACTGTTATTATTGCTGCTTCTTATGTCGTTCGTATCGCAAATTGTACTTTGTGTTGTTGCAATTGTCAATAATTGTGATATTAATCCCATTATACTGGTATTGTGTGATTAAAACATATTTGATGATATCCTAAATAATTTAGGTACGTTAATTTGATTGACACTGACCAATTTGGAAATTTGTACATTTTTAACATTTTTCATTAAGAGACAACGCTTACCAATATGATAATAGTGTTAACAGGAATTATTTTGGCGGAAATAATCGTATTGTGAAAATCTGATATCATGACACACCTTTACTTATGCTTAATATTGAAATATTGTTAAATAATGAAAAACTCAAACAGACTTCAATTAACAGATATATCTGAGGGCTGTTCAATGATTAATCGCGATTAAGAGTTTGTGTTTACATAATATATATCTGTGCACTGTGCATGTTAATTTTGTATTTTTTAACATACATGGATGCATATATTTAAGAAAACTATAAAAATGAATAGATGTTTGTATATAATTTAAATTATATACAAATATTAATATATAGATGCAATACATGTACAGTATGTGTTTGTTTATAAATACAAAATAAATATGCACAGTGCACAGACATACAATAATACACTCAAGCTTTTATTCTGGATGTGATTAATCGTTGAACGGCCCTATCTAAAGCAGTATTTTATAGACACCTAGGTAGACTGTTTTGACTTTGGCCACCTAGGTCAGCCATTTGCTAACCACTTTGAAACCATTCAGAACACCTTGCAATGGCATTAACAATGCTCAGAATTTGTAAAGAATTTTTTTGTGCTTGGGTTTAATTCCATTAGTGTGCTGTTTGAAAGCAAGTTTTGTGCTTGTCAGTTAGCTCAAAAGGCTGTTTGTCCGAACTGGCCGTCGCTTGCTCGGACTGTTACACAGCATTGAATGATGTCCTGGGCAGAACAATCTGTAGTCTCTGCCAGGCCCAGCTATTCTCACTGTGATCCATTTAGATAGAAGGCAACTTTCTTTGGCTCGGACAACTCTGGTTGGTATTTGTGGGGTGGGGTTTGTGGGGCTTGTTTTGTTGAAATCCCTACTCCATCACGCATCCATTTGTACTATATTTCTTTCTCACTTAGCAGCTTTTTTAAAGAGAAATGTGCTGTTATTTTCTTCTGAAAAATGTCTAGAGATTCTGTGGATGTTTATATGGTAAACCCGCATCACCCATGTGACCTTTCTATTAATGGTTAGTACCACTTAGACAGCTGCCCTTGCTGCTTTACGGCTGTGTTTACATGATGTAACACCCGTGATTTCATGTCGACTGTATTTCTGGAACTGTATACTGTAGTATGTCATTTTCCCGTCTGATTATGCCCCATCCTGTCACACCGCGGGTTTGTGTCTTTCGGCTGTAATGACACGGTGTGACCACTCCAAGTGTTCCTTGTACCTTTCAGTGACTCATAACTGAACCGTAAGTGTCAAGAGAAAAAAATCCTTCCTGCTTTGAGATCATTGGGGCATTTAAATCATCTGCCACTTTACCGCCCTATTTTATTTAACTGCTGCCTGCGATTTCCTCCTCTCAAATTTACTGCGAGTTTGAGCAGAAGGGACAGTTCTCATCCGGCCCAGTGGCCTTGTGGGAAGCGTTCAAGACCGAGGTAAATTACCCGAGCTTGGGATACAGTTAATAGCGCACCACCCCCATGAGCCCTTGGGTTACTATGTTACCGCCGTAATGTATTACGCGACCTAACCACGGTCGTCCATTTATGAACGCACTTGTCGTCGCGGTTAAGTATTTGTGACGTTGCAGTTGTGCAGCTTGCTCACTTTGCGCTTTTACGCTTTGAACAAAGAGGCCGGTACTCATTTAATGATCCAGAATGAATTTAACAGCAAACACTTTGGTGTTTTTCAATAGCCGGTTCATGCATGTTGAGCTTACATTGCCTTTGATATTCAAATCATGGTGAGATTCTGCGTTGTTCATCTTTGGTTTTGAATAAGCGGTGTTGTTGTTGTTTCTGCAAAGCACAAAAAGGTTCATCATGAAAACGGGAAGTTTCTGGCATAATTTTTAAACCTAACCCTCTTTCCCTAGTCACGCATCGATCACCTTCAGCAAACATTTACTCAGAAAGGAGGCAGACGATATGTTGTGTTACTCCTACTGAGCCGTCACGCTTTAAGATGGCTTCATCCACGGAAGGGTCAAGCGTCGGGCGCAGGACATGAATCCATGAGAGATGACAACTTGCATCTGGAATTCATTACAGACGCTGATGTGAAACAGACCCTTTATCAGGCAAACTGTCATCGGCTGTCGCGAAGAAAACAAGTTTGTTTTAAACTGCCAACCGGCACATTTTTGTTGGTTTGTACCCTAGAGACTCCATGCCGGGTCAAGTAGCGTTGGGCGTGACTGCACAACGTTTTCATTTGACTAAACTTGTGTAGTTTTAACCCAATGTCTCATCATACAGAACTTAAAACTTGTTCAATTGTTTTTGGACTTTAACATAATATCAAAAATAATATTAATCAATAATATCATAGCATGCCTTTGATGACAAATCAATTGTGATGTTATTATAAAGTCCTATTGAATATTCAGAAATGTCACAGATTATTAAAACTAAATTCACTGTAAATATCGTTTAATGATTTGTTAAAGAGGCCTTCTTTGAAAAAGCAAAGGCATTAAAGCACAGAATCCAAATGTTCAAACCATGGGTGTTCACGTCCAACCGTTTCCGCCGAGGACTTTGTAGTGAGATCAAAGTCCTCTTTGTGTCTTTTGAAATTGACACTTTTTTGTGTGTTTTTTAAACCTTACAGACGTGGAGCTTCTGTGTTTGTCCGCTACCGCTGTGATGGGAAACAAGCGTTAAAAGTCTGTAAATCATTGTCCACTTCTCTTCTGTTTACAATACCTCAGTGAACACAAATGACCACTGGGACGCTCAGCGAGGTGTGAGTGTCCCGCTTACAACTTAAAGGGATAATTAACCCAAAATTAAATATCGGTCACTCATGTTGTTTAAAACCTGTATATGACTCTTTCTTCTGTGAAACACAAAAGATGAAAGAACCATTTTCAGTGGTTTTGTGTCCTTTCAAGGGAAAGTCAATTTTTGTCAAACTCTTTTGTGGTCTGCAGAAAAATGTCTTGGAGGTTTAATGACTTGAGAGTGATTAAATTATGAAACAATTTTCATTTTGGGGTGAACTGTCCCGTTAAAACCTACAGAGAGATTTTTGCGGTCCAGCAATGAATATCTGATAATATGATGATTTATGTAGTCATCTTAAGGAGTGAAATCTGGGCCCGTATTCTTAAAGCTTCTAAGAATCCTCTAAGAAAGCTCTTAATTTATCTTAAAAACGATTCAGGACCAATCTGAGAGCAACTCGGAGCAAGGAAAAGACAAAAACTTTTATCTCCGTGAGGAGGCGGGGCTGACCCTGTTGCTATGTATGACACAGTCTTTTTAAGACTGTGGTTGGTTGGTTGGACGACCAAGAAGGAAAAAAGAGCGCTTTTAAGTATAGAGTTTTATTAGTACATTAGGTACATTAGATTGAAATTGCACTATATATATATATATATATATATTATAATTTATATTTTTTTACCATGCTCTTAATGTCAACGTATTTGATAGAAAATGAACAGTGACAGTAAGTTTCTGTAAGTGCTGTAATTGTTTGTGTGATCACTATAGAAGGTTGTGACTGAACCAAATCATCTCTGCTGCATAGCTGCATTTCTCCAGTTGCTAAATATGTTAATGTAGTGATTTCTTCTATTTCTGGCGCTATGTCATTTCTGCGCTGTCTTGGAGATGTTAGCGTGTCTCTAATAGGATCGATCACAAATATGAACCCTGCATGATCTAATGTGTTGTGTGTTATTAACTCACTGTTATTCAATTCAATGTAATTTTATTCTATAGCGCTTTTACAATTTGCATTGTTTCAAAGCAGCTATACAAGAAAACCAAAACCAAGACAAACAAAAGTTGAACACACGAAAAACAATAAAAATCAGATAAACCTTAAAAGTAATATGGAAATTGTCGTCATGCATGGCAACACATTTCTCACTTTTCGTGTTTTGTCCATTTTCTCTGCTGCTAAAGAAACTCTGAAGTCTCTTAAAAGTCCTCCTCGCTACTCCTATAATTTTGGACCTTAAGAGCTCTTTTAAGGGTTAAGGCCAAAACGGAGAAGAAATAAATGTGGATAGTTAGTGTGGATATGGTCTTTTGCCCTGTTTGCCAGATCACTTCAGGAAGAGCAGTCCAACGCAGCTGTGAATCTGTCTTATATGACCTGGATGAGGACGTCTCTTTGTTTATCAAAACACACTAAGCTAATGGCATTACAAGCCGCTGCGGTTAATAGGCTCTTAGCAAATGGGCTGACTCTCCCCTTAGTGACTATCTGTCAGAGCTGGACTTCATTTGTCAGTTGAAAGCTGACGGACATTGCTGTCCCTTGTAGAGGAACCTCATGAAATCGTACCGGGAAGAAAAGAATCTACATTTTCCAAACTATTTTGTTTGTTTTTGGTCCTCTGGTGGCCATCAAATGACCAGCTGGCTAGGCATGTTATCCTCATCCACCCCCGGTGAACCACATGAATTAGGGCTAGACGTTGTCGTCACGTCTGAAGAGACATTTTTGGTTAAGAGAAGTTTAATGTTCGGTTCTGTAAATCCAGTCTGGTTGAGAGGCATGGTTGGATAAGTCTTGGGCTCTGACAGATTTATCTCCGCTTTATTGGCCCACAGAAATCTATGCGGTTATGGAGAGGCGTTCTGGTTAGTGTATGTCACGGACTGTCTCGCTTGTGTGATAGTAAATCATGATAGAGGGCCACTTTGAGAGAGGTGGCAGATGTTCCGCTAATCTCTCAGATTATGGAAGATCTATTGGTTGGGTTGGAATTTTTTTCAGATGTGTAGGAGACAGCACCACTTGTTGAAGATAAAGTCCTTAAATAGACTGGAGTGTTAAATGGGTTTTTCTCTTCTATTTAAGATTTCAGGTGAACAGAGTTCATACTGACAGATGAGACGTGCTGGTAGTTGAGTTTCCATTGATTGCTAAGCATCATATGCAGTCCTACATTCACTGTCACTTTTAGTTTTGGTTATGTACAGCATTTTTATATTTCTTAAAGATGTACAGCCGCAGAAGAAATTAAGTAATTCATTTAGTTTAATTTATTCAGCATTTCTAGATGTGTTGTGGTCATTCCAGTCCAGACTCCAGTGTCTGTTGAATTTCAACAAAATCAAACCTCAGGAGTGACAAAGTCATCCAACAGCAATGTGAAAGAAACTTTTCCTAAATACACGTACAAATATTGTATATTGCTTAAAAGTGAAAATGAACTTATCATCTTTGCTGTATTTGAGGTCTGAAAAAATATAGAGCATCCTTTCTGTTATTTTGACTCGTTTCTCCAGTTTTCATTTTCTGCAAATAAATGCAAATACTTGTAGAAACAATAACATTTTTAAATTTGGAAGGAATATTGTTAGCAGTATTTACAGAAATTATCATTTTAGTTAAACACATACATATAAATAGGAAATTCAGAAAAACTTAAATATATTTTTTAAATGTCTCTTAATTTTTTCTGCACCTGTATTTCATCGAATCGTTTTATTTTAAAGTATATTAGTCTTATATTCCAAGTGAAATATAATTTGCAATTTACAAATATTTACATTAAATAATTACAATCATTTTAGTCAATTATTTAATGAATGAAAGTATGAAAATTTGTATGACAATTGCTAAAGCTGTATTTCTTATAATTGCAATTATTAGACAATTAATTGTCAGCCAAACGACAGCCCTAGTCAGAGCTTTTTCTAGTGTTGTTACCTGTCAAATGGAATTTAGGGTTTAATGTCATGGAATTTATTCACAAGGGTTTTGTGGCTGTAGTCTGTGCCCATGTCGTCCTCAGAATTGACCATCTGCAGACGTTCTTTTTCTCTTAGAAGGCCGGTCTCTCGTGAACTCCCCCGCGCCCTTGACCGACCCTACTTCTGTCTGACTCATTTCTGCAGAGCGTCTGCCTCAGCTGATCCTCTGATGACGAACGTTATTTCAGTGATGAAGCTGCAGTATATCAGCAGAAAAACCTTGTGAAAGTCTATTAGTGTCATTGTCATCGAGAAGAACAGCCTCCCATTCCTTTACTTCATCTTTTTGCTGTTTATAAGTCCTGCTGAGCGCTTCGGCTTGTCTTGCAGGAAGTGCAGAATTGAGGAATCATTATTTAGTGTGGAATGGATTATGTGCATGGCAGAAAAAATACACATCGCTGAAGTTTGCTGCTGACGTCGGACCATCACCTAACAGTGATTCAAAACTTGTGATACTTTCTTTGATGTTGGTTTTGCATTAGACATGCACATTGACTTTGCAAACAGGCCGCCCTGGTCAAGACGTGATACTTTTCTTCTTTCGCAGATATTAAAATGAATGCGACGCTGCAGTAAAATGACCTTCAAAGACGTGTTGTGGATTCACAATTCAAGCAGTGATTCACACTACCGAGTGCACCTCCGGCTAAGAAATCAGAGTTCCTCTAGGAAAAACAAATACTACAGTACATATAGACAAGGACTTTGTTCTTTCTGTGCGCTGCACACAACCCAACCTGTCGGGAGCCGTGTCATTGCTCCGTACATTTATGCAGATTAACAAATGAACTCGCCCTCACCCCGGTTATTAAGCAAGTAAGAATGAATCTTTTCACGATTCATAATCTTCCTTCGGTTTTAAATTTATCTCCCCTCACAGCTTGCAGATCAGTTTAGGCATCAGTTTTGTTTCTTAGTTCAGCTGTTCAAAGCATTACCGCATATGAACGATGAGGTAATTGTTTGTCTTCACAACGCCTTGTAAAACAGCCTGTTTGGACGTGTTAACTCGCTCATATGGATCGTACATACCAACGGGTGTTGAGTCTTATGAGAATATGCAATATTTTAAACCTTCAAGAACTATGAAAATCGGAACACGAAACGAACGTCCACTGACACACACCGGGCGCTTTCACACATATCACCTTAAATTAAACGCTGTTTAGAGGTTGTGAGAACAGAGGAGTTGTTGTTGTTGTTGTTAAAATGCCAGCTTGAGGAGATTAAGCAATACTGGAAATGTTCTTTTATGTTAAAACACCCGTAACATTAAGGGTCCGCGCGTGCACAAGATTAGGATGATCTGAAAGAAGAACGACTTCAAAGAGTTTTCATGTTTTGGTGGTGGTTGCGTTATGTAATAAACACAGACAGCTTTTGCTTTGGTTTTTCCTAGCAGATAGTTAAACTGAAACTTAATGGGTTGAGGTTTGTTTCTCCTACATGCAGGTGGATTAATCTTTTAACAGGCTATTACTTATGGCCACCGGGTCAAAGTAACACACATTTGAACTGTTCCTGTCTGGAACGCCAAGCGTAGGGAATAGAGAATTTGATATGATTTTGATTCATGAGTCTTATCTCTCAGATGTCCTGATATAATCTGTAAATGTTGACTTGTGCATTGTGAAGCTGTTTTTGGAGATATGCAATGCTTAGACTGAAGACAATAGCGGGGTAAAACTGTAGTTAATGTGATTTACACAAGCCAGGTGCTAATGGATTGCATTGTTAGAGATGTTGTTCGAAATAGCCTTTAGATTTATTGTTGTTAAGGAAAGTTAACATGCTTTCGATGAGATGCTCTGCTTATTTTCTTTCACCGTTCTTATTGTCCATTTTTCTTTTTCTTTTTTTTGAGTGATTAAGTGCAAGTTCCTCACACGCTGGGTTGCGTTGGGTTGGAAATCTGGTCTGAAGAGCAATATTCCGTTGTGTACGATTGTTCTGCATTTAAGATGGAGGAGAAAATTGACTGTTTTCCTTATAAGTGTTCTCTAGCTTTTGTTGTTATCTGGATTTGTCTTTGATCAGTTCAGTTTCTTTGGATCATATGAATGCAAGTGACATAAAAGAAATGCCGCCTAAATCTATAGAACGGAATATATTACATTTATGCATTTGGCAGATGCTTTTATCCAAAGCGACTTACATTGCATTGTACTATACATTTGTTTCTGAGTATGTGCAATCCCCTGGGATCGAACCCATGACCTTGGCATTGCTAGCGCCATGCTCTACCCACTGAGCCACAGGAAAGCCTTATATATATATATATATATATATATAATGTATAATAATAATGTATAATTTGTCTGATTTATTAAAAATGCATTTATTGCTGCTTAGATCTACAAGCGCCCCTTGAACATGCACAGAGACTACGAGAATTATTTATCATTTATTTATTTCGCCCAGACAGGACTTCAATAACAAGACTGGCTGGCACTTTACATGTAGAAGGCTGACAGGGCGCTATTTCAGAAGTTCCTAATTGGTCCCTCTCGACTTTTGTCGAGTGAGAAAAGACTTTTTTTGCGTTTCGGAAGGAAGCGCGAGACGGCAGGGTGGTTTAAATGAGGTGAGCTGGAAACGGAGGCAGATGCTTTATTGCTGGAGTGAATTCATTTGATCGGCTTCTGCGCAGATCGAAAGCAAGTAATCGAGGGCTTATTTTAGATGCTTTTCGTTTTGTAACAGTAGGCGCTCTGCATGGAACTGGATCTAAAGAGCTTACTGCTGGCATCGTGGGTTTGCCTAATGGTTATTCCAGCTGTCTTAAAACACAGAGTTAAGTGTAGTTTCTGTTAGTAGTCGAGTTACCCTCGAAATTTACCCATTTTAAGAAAATAAACTCTGGTCTTTAAATTGCTCACCTGTTGTTGCCCATAACCTCAATGAGATGAGATTGGCAGTCTGTGCTGTATGTTAACTCAAGCTTGACAGTCATTTAGTCATGGTGATCATTATTGTTCCCACGTCTCTTCTCGGGCACTTATAGGCCTTTTTTGTTTTCTAATGTACATTTTATGGTTCTTGTAAATACAATTAAAACGGTTATCAAGGTTTGCGTTTATTACATTATAAAGTTTATTAGGTATCACAAATGACTATTTTTTACAGCATCTATTAATCTAGAGTATAGGGTTGCGCGGTAAACCGGTTCTGGAAATTTACCGGTCCATGTTAGATTTCAATCGGTTCATACCAGAATTTTGCTCGTTTCAGTACTTGAAACGCTGCTGTTCCAAAGTTCACCGCTATGCGGCAGTATGCCACAGAACTGATGCAGAACCGGCAACATAGAAGAACAAGATGATTCGCTCTACAAGCACTTTTGCAACCATTTAAACTGAGACACTAGGGGTGTAACGATACTTCGTATTACGATATTTCGCGATGCAAAAATGTTACGATGCGCATCGTAGAGAGATGGGGATATTTTACGATATGTTTAATTGTATTCGTTCAGCGGTCAAGACGCTACCTACTCTGCGTCAGCACGTCACATGTGCTTATCTCACATATGCGCTAGAGAGAGAAGCACAAGACACTCTGTGTCTCCAAGTGGTTTACAGAGCGTCATAATTTCCTTCACAATCGCCATTAAAACACAGCAAACTTGAAGCGTGACTGCAGGCGAGTCACCCCGAAACTCATTTCAAAGGCAGCACAAACGTTTTTAAATGCCAATGTTCATTTATCCGCTAACGTGAGCTGCTGCATAACGTGATATGCAACATAAAGCCAAAAGAAACCAGCGCTGTTCTGATCAGAGAAGCGATGAAGTGAGTCGCACTGTATATTAAAAGATCGAATGACATGCTAAAAAACAAGTATGCGATTTGCATGATTGAAGAAATGTAATACAGTTTATGTAATATGTCTTTTTGAAAGATTTTTCTCATTCATTACTGTCTCAAGCAAAGACAGCGCAGCTTTAAAGAGACACGAGCCAATAGCGTTTAAGCGTGAGCTCTGTCAGAGCGTTTCATTGGTTGAATGTACTGAATGAACACGTCCTTCACTGAACGAACCAGTCAATTGAGTCAAAATGAGACAGAATGAACTGCTACATGTCGTTCATGGTCTAATATTCTCTGTATTAGAACAATGCATATCCAGTAGTTACTCAACTTTTCTGAAAAATAAAGGTAATGACCTGGTTTAATTTAATTCCAAGCAAAGTAAATTATGTCGAAACAGTTAAATCTTTGTATGGAGCATTTAATTACACCAATTAAATGAGTTAATCCAGATAGATTTTAGTAGACTAATGTAATGTAGATTTCGTCGACTAAAAATAGACTAAAACTATGATAAATTGGGATGACTAAAACTAAATTGCATTTTAGTCAAAAGACTATGACTAAAACTAAATCAAAATTTGATGTCAAAATTGACACTGATCTTAATTCTAATTTCAGTTAAGCCTTAAAATGTTAAAATTCTTTATTAAGTTGTATGTGCAACAAAATAAGTTACTGAAATTGTTAATATTTTGAAAATAAATGTTTGAATTTCAGTTTCATTTTTGAATTTTGTTCAAAATATCGAGATGTGTATTGTATCGTGAACCCAGCATCGAGATATGTACCGAATCGTGAGTGTATCATTACACCCCTATGAGACACTGTGAGTGGTTTATTACAAATTCGCCTCTTTCTACTTTTGCTGAGAGATCTTTAGATTGTTTTACAGTGTAACGTATATTCTAGATTCTAGATGTGTCTGTACATCCACATTCAACGGCATACATAGCATATATAACGTTATCTGTGTTCCAGACATCTCAGTTAGTCTACTAATCATCATGAAGTTCTCTTTCGCGTCTTGTATATGTTCTTATACTGTCAAATACACACGCTGTTATGTCAAAAACACAAAAGGCTCACATAAGGAAGTACAGTCTGTTGTTTTAAATGTATATCCGCATCAAAAAAAGAATTTGTCTTAAAGTGACAGTAACCTAATACATCTGTGTCACATATTAAAGAGAAAATGAAACTTTTGTAGTTGTAGAGTCATTGCATATTTATTTTATACAGTGAAGACTGTGCAGTGTTTTATTTTTATTGATCATTCAGTTTTCATCTTGAATGCTACAAATAGACCTACTTCAAAATTTAATTGTTCATATTTGTGGGATTATGATGATAAGTCTATATAACCAAAGCATTTTTCAGTAATACAGTGTAAGTGTAAAAATAAAATGGTGCTATATAAAATATAAAAATAATATATAAAATATACATTAAAGCAGTTACAGCAGTTTCATTCAGTCTTAATATTTTTTGAAAAAAAATATTTTGGGGCTGGTTATTGATCACCTATGGTACCGATGTGGTACCGATATTAGATTTTGGTACCGTACCGAAGCCAAAATTTAGGTATCGAGCCAACACCACTAGAGTATAAATATCGTCGCTGTCCTTCCGAAACCGCAGGAAATGAAAAAAAAAAACACTGTACTTTTTAAATGACTAAATACTTTGTTGTCAAAGTTGACAAGTACTTTTAATACATTTTTGGTTGGATATAGAGGCAAAAGATTGCAGGTTTATAATGAACTTGAGCCAACTTAGTCATTGCACAACTAATAAATCGCCGCTGTGCTTCTGTAACCTCGTATCTCCATGTTTCATGATTTTAATTTTTTGCCATAAATCATTATTATTAGTCAGCATTTATGTTTGTTACTGGGTTTCGCAAATATCTAACCAATAAACGGTATTAAAAAGTGCTTGTCAGGGTTTGATCATTTAAAAAGTACAGTGTTTTTTTTGCGAATTTGGACATTTGCAAAGACGGGAACGAAATGCTGTAAATGTATTTTGTTCTTTTTTACTTTTTCAGTATCAAATATTAATATGATTTGGATAAAAATCCATTATATCCCAGAAGAACAAAATGGCTATTGTAGCTTTGCTGTGCCAGTATAATAGAAATCTGTTTATTGTATAATAAATAAAAAAATCTACTATTGCATCTTTCTTGCCACCCAGACCAGTAGGTTTAATGGGCCCAAACAGAGCTACTTTTTCAGTCCCTGAAACAACATCAGATGAAGCACGGGAAATGGTTTTGGGCATAATTTCTGTGGAAAAAAGGTATGTCCAACTGTGCTTACCCAGTCTCAAACAATAACTCGATACTGTATGACAGAAATGCCCTTTTATGGTTCTTGCTAAAATATCCCACCTGCTGGTAGCATGAAGCGATTGACCATATGTGGTCAGTTTGCCTTTTATTAACTTGGGCACTTTATTTGTTCAGGTAGGGGAAATATTTGAGCATTGAGCTTTTGGGTGTTTTGACTGTGAACAAAGCTTATGTAAAGCATTCTTGTGTTTTATCATGTCAATCTTTAACGGCAGAGGTAAGGAAGGAGTTTTTCACATTAAATTGTGCAGTATTGTTTTCTGTAATCTGGCACCGGTGTTGATTTGTTACCATCGCGCTGAAGTTTGCCAAACCAGTGTACAGGAATTATTTCTGCATGACCAAAGTCTTTTCCAATGAGCACATAAACTTCTCAGTGGTTTTGTCTTGTCAATGCTTGTCAAGGGTCTGAAACTCTTTCACTGTCAGATGAAGATTTGGCATGAATCTACACTTCTCTGCATGTGCTTCCTCTCAGCATGTGGGCTTCTCTCGGAAAGAAATGACAAGTTTAAGGCTTCAGTCAGGTCTCAGTTGGCACATTCCTCCGAGCTTTGGCCATGGCCTGGTACGAGTAGGGGATAAGCTCCACTCCTCATCCTGCGATTAGACGCAGACATTACTTCAACTTGAGAGGAGCAGAAGAATTCTCTTTGGTTCTCGAAGGCCGTGTTGTCATCTGTTCCTGTGGTCAGTGCTCAAGACAGACTGCAGGACCATCACGTCATGTAATCCTGGTGTTTATATAAGAAATTACACGCTGAGCTATCTGAATAAAAATCAACAATGACAAAATTCTGTGACATGAAAGATTGTGCCTCTGGTTTCCAAAACCATTTTTTAATGTAAAAGAGCTTTGAAATACTGGATTGTTTCTGTTTTTCTGTTTTTTGATGTAGTGATCAGATAATATTTGGGGTTTTTACTCGGGTGTAAAATTCACAACTCTACAGTTTCTTGATAAAGAGATGGAATCAGTACTTTGAAAAGTTTTGGATGTATCGGTTTCATTAACCATTTAAAACCTTGAATATGATCATGGTTACAGTAAATGATGTATTTAATATAATATAAAATAATAAAATATTGTGGCTGCCAATGATCTGGTTATTCAGATGACCTAATGCTCTCCCATTTGATATGGAGCGCTTGTTTTTCCAGGTGTTTTCCAGGGTTTGTCTCATGACAGGATAAAGCTGAACATTTTGGCCCGTCAGTTCTGAAGCATCATTTCATATCTGAGGCTGCAGGACAAAATGCGAAAGTCAGACACTCCGTCCACATTAATGCTTCCTCTGCGTTATGCCGTTTTAAAAGAAGTCAGTCAGTTCAGTCAAATCACAATCAAATGAATAGGTTCGAAAAATGTGTGACTCATTGAGAGACACAGAGTGGCAGACTACTTGTATGCATGAATGCGTTTTAAAGAGAACGTTTCCTTTTTTTCACGGACAAAGAAATCACAGCTGAGTCATTGCTACCTTTAAGTCCCTGTCTTTTCACAGCGCTCGGTATGACACTCAATGCACAAAGCGATGGCGATATAACTCTCTCAAATCATGTCTGTGGCTTGATTCGAGGCAGCAGATAGGTGGCCCCAGGGCCCGTGTGTCAGCGAGATGTAGAACGCTGGGCCTCGATGCATAATTCAGGGGCTTGGCTGCTTGTCTCTGCTTATCAGGTGACAGCTGCCAGACGAACAGGTAAATATATCCGATTACAGGGAGTGATGTACTTCTGCAGTTAGAGAAAGCTGAGGAATTTTGCAAGAAAGTGCATGATGTGAAACTTTTCCCCTATTGTCTGCATGCCACTTTGGGTGGAGGTTGACACTTGGAAGACACCTAAAAGTAGGGCTGTAGGTCAATGACAATTATCATTATGTGCTTTCTGTGCATTGTGTTTCTTTTTGTGTGGCAACTGCATTCCATATTCTGTATGTTCACGCCCAAACCGGCTGAGAAGCGTGTACCCTGGGGTGTAAAAGTGGGCCACATTTTATGCCTCATCAGCTCATGAATATTAATTAAGTGTTTTAGTTCTTGCAGTGTAGCTTGAGAGTTGGTCTAGATCAGAGCTGGGTGGTTATCCTTCTTTTTAAATGTCAGGTGATGTTTCCACCAAAAACAGAAAGATTTGTTTTTGTAAGACATTTTGAATAATCTAAAAGTAAAAAAATGCAAAACCTTTGTTTTTTTATTTCTTGCTGCAGGACAGTCTCTGAGGTCATATGGATTTGTTATACTCTGGCCTTTAGACATCGGACGCTCTGTCAATACTTTGCACCGAATGATCTTGGTTCAGTCGTGCCCTTTGTGTAAGATGGATGAACTTTTGTAGGAGGCTCGTGTGGCCTGCAAACAGGCCACTGTGAAATTACTGCAATAAACAACTTGTATTTGATTCACTGAATATATGATCCAGTAGTGTTGTCAAAAATGTACGTATCTATACTGAAAAATCTGAAACGGTTCCAATGCGCATGTCCCACATATCGATACCAGCTGCGCGTTCTCGTATGTGAATAAAAGCCTAATTAAAATGTGTTAATCATATAAATGTATTAACTAAGATTTACGAACAATGAATGAGCAATACATTTGTTCAAGTATTTATTAATCTCTTTTAAATGTTAGTTAAAAAATACAACTCTGGTCCATTAATATTGACAAATACAACTTTGATTTTAAATAGTAAATGTATTAGTAAAATTAACATTAGATTAACAATTCATAAATCATGTAAAAATATACCTCATTGTCTAGTCTTGCTCAATTTAGCTTTTAATTAAAAAAAATTTAGGGCCTTAATATGGCAGTTTTTTGCTGTGGTATCGAAAATAGTATCTAATATCGATTTTTTTTAGGTATTGAATCAAAGTTAGAAATTCCAGTGTTGTGACAACACTATTATCCAGTTGTCCATTTCCATGAAATCATGAGTTGTAAATGTCCAGGGACCTTTGTTGTCCCATCTAGAACAAGTGATTTTAATTCAGATCACTTTTTCCTCTGTAAGCTATGACTCCTGCTGTTTTTCAGTAAACAGTCCCAGGAAACCAGTCACGTCCAGTGCAAGGGCGTAGAGAGCAAGACCCCTTTGACATCTGTCTTCAAGGCACCATGGGCTATAATTCTTCCTGTCTTCAACAGGAAGAAGACAACAACAGGCTGATCAACCAGCTGAACCATAATCGCTTGTCAGTTTGCCTGTAGGAAACCGACAGGCGCATTAAAACAAAGCAGCTCCTATTTATGTGAATAAAATATTTAGGCTGTGAGGGCGTTAGGGAGAAAGACATGACTATGACTTTGGTTTTAGGTGTAGATTTACTCACTCCCATGTCATTCAAAACCTGTTTGATTTTATTCTGCAAAAAGTATTTTGTTGAAGGTTGGGAACCAAACGATATTGACCTTCATTGACTTAACTACATATTTTCTTTTATGTTCCTTTTGTGTTTTGAGTCCTACAGGTTTGGAATGACCTGAGGGTGAGTAAATGATGGCAAAATTTAAACTTTTCGGTATACTATCCCTTACGCCAAAATCTATGGGTAAACGAGGAAACCTTTAACAATAAAGTAGTTTGTGGCAAAGACTGTAGTCACAATAGTTTATTTATATTTGCTGTCTGATAATCATTTCTGCTGAAGAGGATAACCACAATCCTGCATCCGTCTCCTCCAAGCAAAACAATAGGCTCATCAGATAAAAGTTTTCTCAAGAGTTTTACTTGAAGTGAAAATCCCCTCTTCGATCTTCAGACATATCATTAATTGTAGGCCTGATTTTTCCATTTCTATATTGTGGTCTTGTTGTTGGTTTTATCAGTTTTATGCACCTGATGTGTCAGTCAATTTTCAAGCAAGAGCTCAACTGACCTGGCTTGAAATGGATAGAAATCCTAATGCGATACTCCTGTGGAATTCCTGGCCATGGTGTAGCGTTCCATCTCTGTCGGAGGGAGAAATACCTCTGGTTTGGCTTCCTGACAGCCGTGGGCCAAATCGACTCAAAGCTCAATTCAACATCAACCACCCCCTACACCCACCACCACTTCAGCTTGTATTACATTGTGTTTATGTGGTGCAACATTTCACAGACTGCTCAGAAGTTTGCTTTTATTGGCCTTTTTTTGTTGCAAAATTAGCAATGTTCTCCACAATGGGAGGATCAAGTTAGCATTGCAAAATGTACATTTTGGCTTGGGAATGCTGCTTTTGAGCTTGTTGTCTTGAGTTTCTTTTAAAGTTGGGGGCTGAAGTCAAACCCTGTGGACAGCAAAGATGGAGACCTCTACTGTCGTGTCTAATGTTGCCTCAGGGCTGCTGTGTTAAAACTGTCCATAGAGGAAATTGTGATCTGTATTTTGTAATTTAAAGGTCAAGAGGTTTCCTTCCATGTTGTTTTCCTTCAGCACACCTGTCCATAGCATTCCATGGTTTTGATAGCGCCCAAGTGGAATCCTGAGGTCTTTTTGCTCTGAAACTTTATCCCGGAGGGGTGGGATATCATAACAGTGAGGTATTATTTTACTCTTAGGTCGTGAATCATTACCGGATATTTGAGTTCAGCCCAATGTTGTCTTGTGGACATCCTAAAAACATGTACATGCTCGCACTCAGTGTTGAAGGACATGTAGATGTGTATGGATTAGATGTCAGATGCCCACGAGACCTGCGGGGTGTGGAGCTGACGACAGCAGACCCCTCGTCTCTTGCCTATTTCTGCCTGTGAGATGATGGAGAGACCCTGGGAGACCCGCCCTGTTCTCCCTTAGACCTGATGGATGAGCCCTGGAGAGCAATGCTCAGCTTTAAAATGAGTCTTACGTGATCATTCGGAGACCACACGGATGCTGTTATTGCAACAAAACTAATGATTTTGGGTAACAACAGATTTAGCAACAGTTTAGTTGGAACCCGAAGGTCTATCTGAACATCTCTCTAGCTCTTTTTTTCGAAACCTAGCCCACCTTTACAAGTTTTTAGGTGACTGTGTGCTCACTAGCATGCACTTAGGAAATTCTTGTATTTTCTTGTTTGGCCAAAATGTATGTCACAGCCAAGGGATGTGTCCATTAAATGTCATTCATTATGCATATATTTCATTCAGTCCTGGAAATTCTCTATAGAATAAATAATCTAGGGCTGCAGCTATCGATTCTTTTACTAATCGAGTATTCTACTGATTTTCCATCGATTAATCGGGTATTCGGATAATAAGTACTTTTTCTTTATTAAAAAGCAATACTAAATATACAAGAGAAAATAAGACAGGTCTCTTAAAATGAGTAAAACAACTAATTTGTTTCCTTTTTAGAACAATTAGTTTTTATTGCTGAAATAGCATACATTAATATCTGTGAAAACTAAACCCATTTAGTACATTCCATTGCCATATTAAATTCAAAATGCAATATAATACAACTATATAAATAAGAAACATGAATAAAAATGGAAATAATAATTTCAAACAATAGCCTATGAGTTTTATTTTTGCAGGTTGTCAGATGCTTATTTTTTAGTATGTCTGTTTCTTCACTCAAACAATAACATGTTTGTGAAATAAACTCTCAGCGCAACTCTGGAGGTGAAGTTCATGTCCTCATTCAGCGCAGACGCAGACAAATTCATGAGCATCACGCGTGTAGCACGTTAAACTGTGCAGTTCATTCACTCAGACACGCAGACCAGACAGATGAAATGTGTAAATAACAGGATTCGGTGTCCACTAGTCCGCATCTAGTTTGATGGACTCAATGCAGCCGGAAAACAAGTTTCACTCGTAAAATAGACTAAAACTAAGTAAAATATCAGTTCACCATTTCAATAAGCTATTAGGGCTGTGACGGTGGCAGTTTTTTTAACACCGCGGTGGTAATAGACAAATCGACCGCGGTGGTGCGGTGGTTGAGAAATATATATTATTTATATAAATAATATTTATATTATTATATTTGCGTGTAGCAACCACATGACGAGTGGAAGAGAAATATAGACCTTATTTAAATACTTGAAATTGTTAAATAATTGAAATATGATATCTGAAATAAATGAGGATGAAACATCCGTCAATGTTTAACGCGCAAATCCATCAGTGAAACGGCACACTACAGCATATAAAACATTTAAATAAACATCAGTAAATAATGAAAACTTAAATGATATAAGAAAGCTAAATACTAAATAAAAAAGCTCTTGTTGCAGTAACTTCAGTCAGTGGCGTATTAACCCTTACAGTCCTTAACAATTCCATTTGAAACAAACTGTTTAAACCTACATTGGCTTTCCTATTCAGATTGCCATAAAAACTTTACTTTTTCCGACTCGTTGATGTGAAACTTACTTGTTGACACTGTCCAGATTAAAATGTGTACAGCTGCACTAAATGCGCGTTCAGAAGATGTGCACAGGAGCGCAAATGAATAGATGTCTCTCCGCAACCGCGGCAAAACCTGCGCGCGCTTCCGACACTAAGCAAGCGGGTCATAGCCAGTTTTGATTTTACGTATCTGTTCATTTCACAACAAGATCCATTGCAAAACCCGCAGAATAACCATAACCGGTTTTGCCGTGCAGGCCTGCGCTCGAACGCACGTTCACCAATGCCAATAATTTCTGTTAATTTAAAATCTTTTAAATAAAACCATCCACAACTGAAAGGCTACAACTAGCAATCGTTATCGCAACTCTCATATTTATTACACCTATATTTGTCAGAGTGACGTGCACTACCACCGATGGCAGTTCACCACCGTCATGGCACTTTACCATCGCGGTGGTGCGGTTGTTACGGCAACCGTCACAGCCCTATAAGCTATCAGTTATTTATCAGCATGAGAAATACGTGTGAGCGTGTGAACATACTAAAACGCGTGTGTCGCACGGTGAATGCATTTGCATGAGACTTGAGAGCCCTGTAACATGAATAGAGTTTAGCGGGCTGTGCGTCAGTAATAACGGTCCGTGGGGAAACGCAGTGCTCCGTGTGTACTGTAGTTAAATGGATTAAACGAGGCTTCGAGGCAACAAAAATTGCCTCGATGATTTTTTGTATTCGAATAACTCGAGTTACTCGAGGAATCGTTTCAGCCCTAAAATAATCCCATTCACGCATGCCCAGTATTTGTTTGTCCTGTTTCTGGTATTAGTGTTCCTGTAGCTCAACTGGTAGAACATGATGTTTGCAATGCCAATGTCATGGGTTCAATTCCAAGAAAATGATACAGCTCATTGAAAATCAGTTGCAACATGCCCTATAATACACTTCAGGTCATGGGTTCGATCCCAGGGATTGCACATTCTCGGAAAGTATTCAGCTTTTCAGTTCCTATGGAAACCCAGGGCAGCAGGTGACGTGTATTTGAACACAAATTGTGCCATGTGATTTGGAAAGATGCGTGTTTTCTTATCGTTCATGAATGCTCAGCACTCATTTTCTGTTCTCCTCACTTCCCATAGGATGCGTGCAAGAGTTAAATCGCTGCGATTTTATGTAGTTTATGGGATTGGATAGTTTTTACACCTAAACTGGGAAAAGGGTGGAGGCCAAATGGATAACTAGAAAGGCGTTTGTGTCATGCATTTGTCATGTGGCGTTTAACTGCACTTGCATTCATACTTTGTTCAAAACAGGAAGTAAAAAAGCTGTAGAGGCGAATGGAGGGATTCACTCATCAAACCGGTTGGGTGGTGACTGAACGCTCAGGATATGGCCATTCTGTGAACCTTCATCCATGTTTCCTGTGCTTTTTCTGTAGTCACACATGAGAAATGAGCTAGGTTTGGTTCTCACCTCTTACACACCAGTTTTGTGCCCCTTATTGAATTCGAGCTTCACGACTGGGTGCTGCTCTCTCGTATCCCAGCATGCACCAGTCTTTTGTTTCCTGCGTGACAGTGCTAACCAGCACATAGATGAATGCTGTCTCAGAGGAGGAATAGCTGTGCGGACAGGCTTGAATGACTCTTGGTTGCCCACATTCCTGCTAGTAAATCACAAACCTTTACTCATTCCCATATGCCCCTCTCTCTATTTCTTTTTCTCACTGCGTTTCGAATAGTTGGGAGGGAGACGAGGCTAAAGTGACCCTTCACAAACCACTCCCAAATTGTCGACTGTGTGTATTGTGAAAGGAATGTGTAAGCGTTTAATTTGCAACTCTCTCTCTCCTCTGTCTCTCATAGGTCTCTCCACCCTTTTTTCTTTCAGTTTATTTTGGAGACCGAAACCACTGTCTATCTCGTCGAGAGTAAGGGGAGGGGTTGACTCACGGGGGGTTGGCTAGAAAGCAACAAGTGTTCGACGTGAAAGAGCCTCATTGTTCCTTCCCGTAGAGAGACTGTCCTCAGGTCAGCAGCCGTCAGCACTCGGCCCTCACACTGGAGGGACTGTAAGGGTCCCAGACAGGCTCCAAATCACCCCAGTGATAACAGCTGACGGGTCCCTGCTGTAAACGAGGGTCCGGCTTATCGACTGACGGTGGTCCTTCTGGGTTTATGTATTGAATGTCGTTCATCGTTGTTTATGTTATCATTTGTGTGTTTGTTGAAAGTATGAGCTGACAGGGCATGTTTTTGCGGTCATGCTTAAGCAAGGTGCTCTGTTAAAAAAAAATATAAAAGTAAATATAATAAATATAATAAAAGTAGTTTTTCATTTCTTCTGAATGGAGTTGAGAACTGTGGTGTGTTAGGTGGATGGGTGGAAAAAGACTTGTCATTTGTGGGCTGGATTATTAATAATGAACTGTGATTGAGAGAGTAAACAAGGATAATATCACAATCTTTTGACCTACAGTAACCATTGGGTATGTAAGTCTGTTTTTAAATGCAGTTGATGTAAAAGTATTTTTTTTCCCCAAGAAGTACTTTATCTCATATGGTATTAGTTTATTAATTTTATTAAAACTGTTGAATACATGAGCTTTCAAAACTCAAAAGGTTTTATATTGTTTGGAGAATGTCAGTTTGTCCTAACCATTTGTGTGATTTTGGGGGCGTGGCTTTGTCAAAATTTAGTTTTTCACATAATCTTATTCTGTGACAACTTTTTTTACATTGTGATGCTTTTTCTTTACTTTGTTTACGTTTTGGGACTTTGTAGATAAAACTAGGGATGTAACGATTCACCGTGAGCCGGTTGAAAATCGGTTATAATGAGTGACGATTCAAATCGGTTGAGGTGTGAACTGAATCGCAATACATTTTTTGAACAGCAGGGGCCGCTATTTTCAGTTTAGTTTTGTTATTTGAAATAAAACATTATTTTATTATACAAAGAAACGTGAAGCATTTAAGAAATAATGCAAGGGAAGTTGTTCATTTCTAATTTGTTTCAACTCATTTTGTAAAAATAAATCGTGAAGTAAATCGTGAATAAATCGCATCGTGAGATCAGAATCGTGACTCGCATCGCATCGTGAGCTGAGTGAATCGTTACATCCCTAGATAAAACCTTTTTTTGTTTTTTAAAAAGTCATATGGAATGCAAAAACTTTGTAGCTCAATGTCTCAAAAACGCTCAGAATGCAGATAGAATGTTTTTATTCCAGCAAGGCGACGAATTGTTTGCAAATCATTTTTGCATTTTTGTTTTGTACACTTCCCTTGAAGGTAACCGGGTGTAATAATGTTAAATGTGGTCACCGAACACGTCTGACTGATTTATTGCAAGCATTGGCGTTTAAATCCGTGTCTTTTCCCTCGTGAAACAGAAAGGAAATCTGCTCGTCCGGTCCATCTCTGGTTTTCCAGCGTAGGAAAAGCATCTGTTCCTGTGTGTCACTCCACCCTACAACCCACATGTTTGCATTTGCTTTTAAGTTGCAGGATTTGTGTTTGGTGTCAGGGCGCACGCTCTGCATTAGTCTATATAGCCTGGGTCAAAGGTCACGTCATCAGATCACTTAGTAAATTGGGTATGTGTGTTGCTGTACACACACGCGTGTGCTTTTTGTTTTTCAAGTCTTGATCACAACATCACTTCTCCACCCTGAAACACATGTACATGTGCCGTTGATGTTTTTGTGCCTTGCGTGTGTACGTACACTACACGTTTGTGTGTGTGTTGTTTGCTAGGTTTTTCCTGCTGAACTGTTCGCCATTCTGTTGTAATGCTGTGCAAGCACAGCGTTTGTATCAATCGCTAGCGTCATTATTGGATACCTGTCGGAGGAGGGATGCCCTGTTTCTGAAATGTATGCTTTGTAGGGAATTCTTTCCTGTAGCCACATCGAAAGAAACATCTTAGCAAGTTAATATTTTGGAATACTGGAATGATTGAACACAAAGGTACTCAACAGACATTTTTCTCTTGTTCATGATTCTGCAAGGCATGGCTTGGTTTAACAAGTGCACTCTTCCCGCATTCCCTGCAACGCTGTGGGGGAAGGGTTTGGTCAACAGCGCATTATTAATACGGTTAACCCCTTTCGCGCACACGTCCTTAGGTTGTAAACAGAACCTGCACCGGCGTCGCTAAAGGACCAGACCACAAGAAGCACATAATCCTGCTACACAAACAGGCTGCTAATCAGATTTAACCCGACTGTGTTTAGCTAACGGCCACTCCTTTCCCAAACAGCTAAACCTGGGGTGAAAGAGGCAGTTTTCCAACCCGATTGGCTGAGCGGGGCTGTAACTCTGACCTGATTGGCCGAGCAGGATGAAGTGTTTTTTATACTGTAAATCCTTGGCGCAATTGTGTTAATGGAAAACGGCGTACGTGCTATATTCAACACTGACCCCAGAACAGCGTTCACATCGTGAACGGGGTGTACACATTTAGAATAGAGATCGAGGAAATGTAAAGTGATGTCGGGACTGACAGATGGAGACCCAGATGTGTTGCTGAATGTGTGACATTGAACTTTTTAGCTAGTGGGGTTTAGCGCAGGGAAGCACTGAAAAATAGCTATCAGCAAACACATACAAGAAGTCATATGGTACATTCGTCATGTTTTAAAAAGAGAACAGGTGGTCTCTGGTTCTCTTAGGATGTGGGTTTCACAGGAGGAGGTGGGCTGCTATTGAGACAGCTGATTTGATAGATTAAGATAGATTATTTAACCAAATGAATGAGCTAGCATTTTGTTTTTCATGTCCCGAGGAAACAAAACTAATTACCACATAGTTGGAGTGAAACTGTAGTTATACCAAACCGGATTTATGTTGTGCATGTGGAAGCCTAAGTAAAAATGTATCCGAAATTAGTGCCTCCTTTCTCATTATTTTGTTTTTGTGTAGTATTTACATGTGCATGTGCACACAAATATAATTTAGTAGTGTAGTAGCATGTACATTTATTATTTGCAATCATATGGGTCATTTATAGTCATTCTAATCTATTGAACTTTTATGCATGACCTTTTTATGTTCACTTGTTTGCACGTGAACCATCATTTATCTGTAGTTTTTGCAAACTCTTAAAGGAACAGTTCACCCAAGAAAGAAATTATTGTCTTCATTTACTCACCCTTGAGTTGTTCCAAATCTGTATAGATTTCTTTGCTCTTCTGATGAACACAGAGAAAGATATTTGGAATAATGCTTGTAACCAAACATTTCTTTGCCACCATAGTAGGAAAAATTGCTTTTAAATTTCTTTGTTTTGTTGAACACAAAATAAGATATTTTAAGGAATAGGAAAGCAAACCGTTCTGGGACACGTTTTTCCTACTTTGGTAGTCAATGGTGGCCAAGAACTGTTTGGTTACAAGCATTCTTCCAAATATCTTTCTCAGTGTTCATCAGAACAAAGACATTTATACAGATCAACTCGAAGGTAAGTTATTTTTGGGTGAACTGTTCCTTTTAAACTTCTCATTTATGTTTTCACCCTCCTGTTTTTAACAGTGATTTAATGTTTTAATACACAGTAAATACAGTATCTCAAATTTGAATTATTTATTCAAACTTTACCTATTTAATATAAATAAAATATTACTACAAAATGTAACTATTTGTTTTGTATATTTTATTTGCACATTTGATTGCAGAGTTCTCTGAACTGAGATCCGGGAGAAACCACAAGAAGCTGTTGATTCTCAAAGATGCTTCAAATTCTTAAAGCGGCCCTAACACACTGGTTTCTGCCAATCTCATATTAATCTTGAGTACCTATAGAGTAGTATTGCATACTTCGTATCTTCGAAGAGTATTTAGTTTGATCACATTTATTAAAGATAGATACAGCTGTACGATTATTTCCGAAATCATACGGCGTGTGCGGGGGGGAGGGGTAGGCTGAACTAAAGCACGTGCGCACCCATTGCCAACAAAACACAGACATCAGTTTCACTCACCGCATGCGGTTCATGTCCGGCATCTTTTAGCTATGGGACGCCTCCATATATAAGTTTCAAACGATCTCCAAATCCAGCGTTATACCCACGTTTATGTAACATTCATCACCCAACTGAACTTCGCGAACGTATGCTCTCTCTCTCTCCTGCACACAAGTGAAAGTGACGTCTGCGCATACTCATTCTCCTGCTCTCCTTGCTGCCGCGTGCTTTTCCAGGAGAATTGACCAATAAGGGACTAAGAAAAATTGTTTCGAAAAAAACTTTCAGAAATCTGCACAATCGCTGGGGGAGTGTATCGAGCACAGAAATACTACGTAATACGCCCAACTCGTTTTTTGACAAGTTGACCATGTTAAGCATGAGAAGACAACAGGTTTAACATTGTAAAGTCAGAATGCATGACACATCGTTGCAGCACCCCTTTAAAATTTTTTTTACAAAAACACTCCACCAAAAATGCCCCCCCCCATTTTGAGAATCCCAACAGGGAATTATAAGAACAGGTCTGAGACATGACAGGCTAGATTCAGGACATAGATTCAAACCTCTATCATTGCGCAAGCTGTTAGACCAAAGTTTTCATAATAAAACACTTGGATTTTATTTTGTTGGTAGACTGTCATTCATTGCTTACCAAGTTGCTTAACAAGGACTTTGTTTTTTGGATTTACTGTACACATAGTAAAATACTTCTGAAATGTTGCACTTTAATCAAATTAGCCAAAATATTTATGGTACAAGGTGTAAAACTTGATGAAGGTATTTTAGTTTGTATATTCATTTGTCTGGAGTTGGCTCTCGCTTGTCGTCTGTTTACATAAGAGATGCCATCATTTCTGCCAGTGTCCCAGCCGCTGCAGCGTTTAACTGCATCTTCATCGCAAGCTCCCAGCCAGATCTTTCATCTGCCAACAGGGCAAGCCGTGAGGATGCTCAGATATGTTTCTATTCTGGGATTCTCGCAGGCTGTTTATAGCTGTATGCGCTCTATTTCCATCACAATTTTCACACTCATCTCTGGACTTGAGTGGGGTTTTAGTCAGGCGTAGCCGGGAGCGTTACATTTTAAGAAATGTTGTGAGATCTTGTAAAGCTTGAAAACAGTGAAAGGTTGATGCTTTTAGTGCGTTTCTAAATGGAGGTCTAGAACACTGAACTGCGTTATGCTGTTTAAAACATCCACCTACACTTTAACATCACAGCTGTTAAGTTGCATTTAGAGTTGCTGTGTTTTTTTTTTTGACAACAGTGATATTTGTTGTGTACGAATAATTTTTTCACATATTTATATAAACTGTATGGTTTTTCCCCATTGTTACATCAAACACATGATAGATAGTTTGACTGGTAACCCATACCTTCCCATGTATGATATTTCTGAGTCTTTGAATCCAAAGGATGGTGCATTAGTCAGAGCTGTGAGTGAATGGGGAAGTTCACACTAAGTTTAGCTTTAATCGGGGCGTTCCCACAGGCTTAGGGCTTTGGAGTACATTGAAAAGCCCCTTTACTCTCCATCACCCTGCTTCTCATCAGATTCTCCTCCTTTTGTTCATTTTTAATACATGGCTGTTCTGAATACTTGTGCCTGCTCTTATCTCTGTGTCACGTTTATTTAGGGTTGTGCAGAGAGAACCAGCGGCACTGGTTTGAACTTCGATGGAACAGATGCTGCCATTAGCCTGGCAGCAGATGTCATCCTCCTTGCGCTTTATGGTTGCCGCATGTTAGCCTTTGATTCAGTTTCGATAGCAAACCTAATTTTGTTAAGGTTTTTTTACACCTGTGTCTTTCATACACATTTATGTGAAGTCATGAACCATAGTTATTTAGACAGTTAGATATTTGAAAATATTACTAAATATATTGGCAGCCATTTTTTTCTTGTATATTTGACTAAAATTAGGAATAGATCATATGTGGGATTTTTTTCTGATTCAAATAAAAAAGTGAAATGCTAAGAGCATTAGTAGAGTTTTACTGTGTTTAAAACTCGGTGAAGTCTTAAAATTCTTGTGAAATTGCTTTCGAGGATTCCCTAGCTTTATAATAAAAAGATCATTCTTTAATATCCAGATAAGCTGTAGCCTGAATTCTTTTCATCCGTAAATGTGGATGTTTTTTCTTCCGTAAATGTTCCTCTTGTGCACAGAAGTAAAGTTTTATTATGAAAGACAATGATTAACCTACTTTTAGACCTGTGATTATAGAGCTGTCATTCAGGGCTTTGGTCCTGTGGTATTATCCTCCGGTGATGTCACTTGTTTTGCATTACCACACGCTTGCCTCATCTGACGACTGTGTCGTGAATAAACCCGCATCAGATCCCAGTGGAGTACACCAGTTACTACATGGACCACGGTGAATGAGAACCATTGTGCTTGTGTGAGTCATTCACCACTGTGTCATGATGTTGTAATTAGGGCTGCTCGATTATGACAAAAAACATAATCACGATTATTTTGGCCAATATTGAGATCCCGATTATTTAACACGATTACTCATTAACTTTTAAAACAACATAGAAAATAAATAACTTTGCTTTTAAACTGTGAATTCAATTGAAAAATAAATGTAAAGAAATAGCACAGCTGAACCACTGTAAAAGAAGGGGGTGCGCTGTGGATTTATACCACGAGAAAAGAGAGGATCCTTGCAAAATGGAATGTGGCACAATAATCGTTTTACCTCGATTATTTTGTTTTTGTAATTGTTGAAGCCAAAATTGACGATTACAATTAATTTTCGATTAATTGCACAGCCCTAGTTGTAATAGTTTCATAGATAGTATGAATAATCGGAGGAGAAGGAATGTGGGTGAGGATGTTTGTTAGTGTCCTCGATGGTACCACACATTTCTATTTGCCTGAAACACAAAGTCAATAAATGACAGAGCGTTTTGAAAAGCAGGAAGTTTGCCAAAGACTTCAAAGCTGTCGTGAGTCACGTTAGACTCTTTCTAGTGAAAAGCGCTGTAACTTTTTTTTGGGGGGGGGTGTCCGATAGGTGTCCAGAGAAATCGTTGTTTGTTGGTGCGGATGCTAATAGTACCAATATATTAACTTCATAGTTAGTTATCGTTGGTGTAAACCAGGCTTTAGTCTTTTGTGGAATCTCGGATATAAATATGAAAATACATTTTCAATAATATTTTTAAAAGAAGGTGGTGTATAATGGGCTCTAGTGATAAGGAATAAAGCTGGAGGGAGTATTTTAAATGCATGATGTGTAATGTAATGTTTTGTTTGTGGTATTGTTTCAGTCTTATTTTTAAGATTAATAAGTTGTTTTTTATTTCAAAAGTGTCTCTCTCTTCGTTGTCTCGTGTTTGTTTGAAACTCTCAAGAGTGTATGTAATTAGATTTTTGACTCTTCTGCTTTGCTCTGCCCTCATCTGATTTGGGACGGCTCGGAATCTGTGATCGGAAATGTCAGATCACAGAGCAAAATCAGCGTTTAATTGAAATTTATTCAATTTATTAAACGATGACAGGACACATCCCGCTGCTCGGCAGATATTATCGCTGTAGAGGACATTTTCTCATGGTTTTACTACCAGAAGTCTGTATAACAGGCTAGATGAGACAAAGTCTATGGTGCAGTAGCTATAATGCTAGTTTAATGAACACACACGGGTTAGAAATGATCTCAAGTGTGGTGGTTGTGTGTTGGGAATTTGACCTCTGCCTCTGCGGGCGAGGTGTCCAGTTGATGAGGGGTTAACACCAGACCCCGAGCACACCAGTGCCTTAATCCAGGGCAGAGTCCCGTTGACCGCTATGATTTCTCCCGGGATCAGTCGGCATCAGAGGTGAAAGGTGCTCACGTTGGAATGTACTCTCTGCATTTTTAAACGACTTAATCTTTCTCTTCGGACCTCTCTGTCTTTTCATTAGGTTTAAATTAGCTCGGACAGTCTTAAAGAATTTTGTGACTTTTTTCCCCATAAGGGTCAACTTAAAATCTTATTTAAGGTTGGTTGTATGGAAGTTTTGTAATCACAATTTTCTGAAATTATCAAGATATCACAATTGTTTGCAATAATATTTTTGATTAAATAAAATATAATATAATATAAAATGTAATATAATAACAAATTTGACTAATCTAATTTGTCCTGCAAGACAAGTATAAAACATTGCTGTTCTGTAACACTTTTGAAATATATTTGAATATTATCTGAATTATTTTACAACTTTATTGTCAAGTTAAACCAAATGTGATCTTGCAAGTAAAAAAATGAAAATTAAACACCTATTTTAGTGTTATTTTTTATAATTGAACAGGTTTCTTCCCATGAGCATAGCCATTGAAACTGATATTGTGGTAGAAAAGAAAAACTTGATAATTTGTTGTATTGATAATGATTTGACAGTCATCATTATTGTATTGCATATAGCGTTTTTGCATATTTCTACTTTTACTTTAAGACTTCCAAAATAGTGCACACTGACATTTAGATAAGATGCTGAATAGAGAATGCCTTGTTATATGTAATCGATGTGGGTCAAATGGTTATTTTATTCATGTTTAAAGTGATAGTTCACCCAAAAAAGTCAAATCATCCTAAAAAATCATCCTAAAAAATCATTTTATCATCCTCATTTCATTTCAAACCTGTATGACTTTCTTTCTTCCGCAGAACACAAAATAAGATATTTTGAAGAATGTTGTTAACTGGCACCCATTCACTTGCATTGGTTTTGTGACCAGATAATAGAAGTCAATGGGTGCCTCCGCTGTTCGGTTACCAACTTTCTTCAAAATATCTTGTTTTGTGTTTTGCAGAAGAAAGGTTTGAAATGACAAGAGGGTGATTAAATGATGGCAGAATTTTCATTTTTGGGTGAACTATCACTTCAAGACTATTTATGAATTACTTATATATTTTTTAGATGTGTTTTGTCTATGGAGTATTTTAAAAGGAGGTTTCGTGTTCCATGTGTTGTTAATTTACATTACTTTGTATAGTTCTTGTGAAGCAGGGATACGATGGCTTGCGTTATTTGTCAGTGTTGTGTTTTCTTACAGAGATTGATGGACAGGGTGCTGTTTGCACATTGGTAAGCTGGACTGTCAGAAACGGAGCCGGACTATTAGTATGCAAATTATCCGAAGGAGAGATGAATGCAAACCCTGCAGCGAGGTCTTAAGGGTCATTCTGTACGATGCCTCTTGTGTTCTAGGTTTGTAGCGTGAATTGTTGACACTGTCTTATCGAAACTGGCCGAGCGGTTGGTTTGGCACATAGAAATGTTTTGCGATACACAGAGTGTGTGGTGAGCGGATTTTCCAACTGGTTGTACAGAAAGTTGTTATATGCATTGAAGGATGATCCCAAGCCAAGAGTTGGCAACCACCAAAACCATCCCTGTAGCGCTTAAAACATCTTAGCAACCACAATGCAACCGGGATCAAAATGTGATCGCTGCTTTTGCACATTTTGTTCAGAGATGTTCAAATGTAAATGCCCATGTGGCCTTCATGATGTGAAGAAATGTTTTTTTTTTTGGTGTAAATTGGGAGACAGCTGCAGTCCCATGTGTTTTTGGTTATCTAGGGAGTGTTCGTTAGGTCAGATCACCGCAGTGCCTGACTAAAATTCCTCTCTGAAATGTTTTTTTTTATTTCTAGATCCAATGAAGCTATGAGCTCACCAGCTAGTCATTGTCAAAACTATCAGCTTATTTGCATGAGCTCTCTGTTAACATATCATCGCCCCCTGCTGGTAGATTCTTGCCCTTCTTTACAAATATTACTTCTGTATTTATACATATTAATGTGAAGCATTTTTATAATTGGATTGGACTCATTTAACAAATCCAGAAAATCTGTTTTACACTCGTGAAGTTTCCGTCTTCGGAAAACCGCAATATGAGACCTGATATTTCTCCAGTTGCTTCGCACATGTTTTTCCATATGCAGAATATAGTGGCGGCTGACATATTTATGGGCCTCAGCAGACAAGACCGTGATGATATCGTCGGGGATAGAGCGAGAACAGAGCTTTGACTCCACTTTGGAATTCCTAAAATTCAAAAGGATATGAGATGAAAGACCGTATCCCGCCCCATAACTGATTTATGAGCTCCACGGCACGGTCCAGAACCTCAGACGCTATCCGTATGTGTGATGACAGACCTGGGATGAGTTTTCTCCAGGAGTGTGTAGACTTCCAAGGTCAAAGGTGTGACAGCAGGGCATAAACATTCAGCTGTATGTCACGGTTTCAACAGCAAACCGTCTTGTGACATTCTTGTGCAAAGTTGTTCTTACTGAGTCATCTGTGTGTCTGTGTCTGTTTGATATAGATATATTATACTGCATGACGTCAGCATTGTAAAATCTACTTCTATACAGTGATCGATTTTATGTGTCTTATTTACACCCTGCTCTTAGATATCGCCAATGGCCCTTAAAACCGTGTAGCTTTTGTTAACGAGCTACATTAAGGCAATTGAACTGCTTTCATGATTGAGGAATTATTTATGGTGCTTATTTTTCATGATTATATTTTATTGGGTTAAATGATTAAATGAATATTGGTATCTTATGTCACATTGCTATAGCATCCGTTTTGTCCCATTGACAGTTAAAATCATAACTCATTTCTCTGTGGCATATTGCTTTATTAGCTTACAATAGCGCTAGTCAAACTGGCTGAAGTTGGTATACACACATAATGACATTAGAAGTGACAGGAAAAGCTCTTTTGTGTTTGAAGGAAACACATTTTGACTCTCCTGACACCCATTGTTCTTGTTGCTATGGCTTCAGTTCTCCTGATGTTTGTAGTCACACCTCTCGCACCCACAATCACATTTCGGGATTTAAAAGGATCGAGAAATGTTTTGCCCTGCGTTTTGTGTGAAATGTATGATTCTGAGAAAGACATATGAAAGACACATTTTAATAAATGTCCCAGGTTTCATTTACACGGTTAAATTTAGTGTGGAATGCTATCGCAATTTTAGTTATAGCTTTTGAAACGGCCTGCATTTTCATTTGTCGGGTTGTTTACTCTCTGTATTTTGTCATAGCGGTCGTTACTCGTATGTAAAGCAGCGTGTTACTGGGACACGAGCAGGCGTGTGGTCGGGTGTGTCCGGAAACAATAGCGTGATTGAGTTATTTAGCCTCAGTGTGACTTTACGGTTTATCTGTATGAGGAGTATGAAACCCATTGACTCTCATATTGCAGGCATATGATCGCATAATATCAGTTAATGCTAATACACCTTCTTCTCTATTATATAAACACAAAGGGCTCTTTAAACATGTTAACAGTGTTATCCTAAGGCTGCTTTCCTCTTGTCCCAGATACATCCAGCCCAGCCTGCTCAAATATCAACATCCGCTGCAGGTTTAATGGAGGTTTGAAGGAGTTTAATGTTGCTATACAGAGAAGGGACAGATGTAGTACAGATGTACAGTAGGATGAAATAAACTTTTGCATAGGGTGAATGTGAATAAAAATGATGTAAAATTGATCATTTTTGCTTTTTTATTCTTTCAGGACTTGGAGTTCCATGGCGTGATGCGCTTTTACTTCCAGGACCGAGTGGCGGGGAACTTTGCCACAAAGTGCATCCGAGTGTCAAGCACAGCCACCACACAGGATGTGATCGAGACTCTGGCGGAGAAGTTCAGGCCTGACATGAGGATGCTGTCTTCTCCCAAATATTCACTGTATGAGGTGCACGTCAGCGGCGGTGAGTGTTGCTGTTTGCTGAAAGATGGATAAAATAAATTCAAAAATGAAAAAAAAAAAGATTTGGTCACACTTCAGTATAGGGGGCAATTCTCGCTATTAACAAACCATTAACTATGACTTTTTCCCCAATAAACTATTAATTTGTTGTTTATTAATAGTTAGTAGTTGTTAGGTTTATGTATTGGGTAGGATTAGGGATGTAGAGTAGAATATGTGCTTCATAAATACTAATAAACAGCCAATATGCCAATAATAGGCATGCAATAATAATGAGAATTGCCCCATACTAAAGTGTTACCAAAGATTTAAATACATTTGGAAGAATCAAAGTTTTACTTGTCTGCTATGTAAACGAAAAAAAAAAACATGTTTGATGTAGGTCTCTTTAGACTATAAACTATAATTTTATTTGACAACAGACGCTAGACTCCGTAGGATTTTTGTGACCGTTACTACAATATAGACCTCAGAAGGAATTTGTGTAAAACTTGTCAACATTTTTGCTCAAATGGGCAGATGCAAATATGCAACAGTTTATCTAACAATGGATTTATTTATAATTTACATTAATATGATCTGCTCTTCCCGAAGTTAAATATTTTGTACACCAGTTGAGTTTTCATTACCCCTGTCACCTTTGGCTGCTTTCTTGTGCCTTTAAAGGTGCTGTGTGTAATATTTAGTCTACTGACAGAAATGCAATATAATAAACATAACTATGTCTTCAGAGGTGTATAAAGACCTTGCAAAATGAAGCGTTATATTTTTATTACCTTAGAATGAGCTATTTTTATCTACATACCGCGGGTCCCGTTACATCGAATTCGTCATGTTGTTTCTACTGTAGCCCTTAACCAGGGGTCGGGAACCTTCTTTAACCTAAGAGCCATTTTTATAGTTTTGGTTAATTCATTTTTGCCAAAGAGCCATTGCAGAAACTGCTATTGTATGTTTTTATGCATCTTTCAATAACTTCATTACTAATAACTTGATTTATGTCCACAGTCTCACTTATGGCGCCTGTGGGGATCAATTGATGTTTTCCTTCGATAAGATAACATGTCCTCAGACAACTCAAAAAGAGTGAAACAAACGAAACAGTGCATACATCTTGGGCTCCAAAAAAGATTTCCATTACTTATAAACAACTTACAGGTTTACTTTAGGCCTCCATTTTTACAACTTCAAGGTTGTGTCTTATGTTTATCGTGATGTGACATTGTAACTGGTCAATTCTATCTCTCTGACAGAAGAGAGGAAACTGGACCTGGACGAAAAACCGCTGGTCGTGCAGCTGAACTGGAACAAAGATGACCGAGAGGGACGCTTCGTCCTCAAGAACGAGAACGACATCATGCCCAAGGTGAGTAAACATTGAATAGAGAAAACAAAAACAAATGCATCCTACCACACTCATTCATGTAGAACAATAACTATGTTTCGCTCTCTTCAGATGAAGCTGTAGTTTTATGACGGTTCAGTGGGGCTTTCTGTGCTGCTTTCTGTTCAGTCGTCTGGTCTTGGTTATTTTGGAAGAGTTTTTCTAGTCCCCAGCTGTTCAGACAGACCCTTAAACCATTTTCTATTAAAGCCGCGTCATTCCAATACTTTAAAACGGACTCAGACATTTGAAGCTAACTCCCCCCGGAGTGCTAAGGATTGTGACTGCGACAGTAAACCAGGCACACGTGTTTTAAAGTTCATGCGGTTGCACACTTGCTGTACTTTGTGTTCACGTATAAAATAGGTTTTTGGTCTAATGTATTAATTTTTGCTTTACACAGTATGCGTTGCATGAACAAGTCGACTAGTCGACATTAATGATTTTTTTGGGCAGTCCGTAAGAATGGCCTCTTTGTCGCCATCTCAGTTTGTAATTGCTACTGCAAGTGATGTGCGGAGGTATTTTCTTTACGTGAGTTGTGATTCGGGACTGCTCAACTGCGCGGACGAGTCTGATGTTTTTGAGTCGTAGCGCATAATAAACATAACAGATGGCAGATGATACAACACTAAACAAATAAGAACGTAAACAGACCCAAAAAGCGCAAATGTAGGCTGTGTTGAAGTGTTTTGATTTTATTTTTGGGTCATATCCATACCTGCCAACACTGCCGTTTTGGCCGGGAGTCTCCCGTAACGCGAACCAGACAGAAGATCCGTGATCGCGGGTCTCAAATGCTGACAGGTACGGTCATATATCATTATCCACAACACAACTATATAACCGCATCATTCACAATGTATCTTGTTTTCGTCTGCAACATTTAGCTCGCAGGTAACATTAAACCCTAATGTTACATAGGTTTCAGTGCGCTGTGCTTGTACACACAGATCTTTTAAAATTATATTTTTGGACTTGTTCCCCATTTAATAAAACATGAAAGAAACAGGATGAATAAAACTGTTTCTCATATTGGCTGCTGTGTCACTGAGGTGCTGCGTTTGTAAGTCCGCTACAATAAAGCGTCTGTTACATTAGGCTAGTAAATATATTGACGTTTTTCTAAAGTCATATGCCGTCACAAAAACAAATGGGCACAATTTTTCTGTTGTTTCATCTATTGAAACCCTTTCAGTTGACTTGTTGTAAATGTCAGGGAAGTTTGGTCTGTACACACGCTTCAGATCTGAAGTAACGTAAAGCTGCTGTAGAGATCCACCTGCTGCTCTTTTACTGCACAGCCCCGCTACCACCGACCTCACGCTTTAAAATAGTTTCATTTTAGTTTATTTATTCTTTATTTTACTGCCCACACCCATCAAATCTTGTTGCAAAACATTCCCTAGCTCTTATTTTATTTATTAATGACATCATCGACTAGTCTACGTCGACGCGACTTTTAGCACATAATGGTCGACATCAAAAAATCTGAGGTCGTTCAACCCCTATTACACAATTGGGATGAGCTATTGACTAGCTATCGAAATTGAAAGCCGCTTAAGTCTCACCACTCAATTCATGTAGATTTGTAAAGTCCAGATGATGCAAAATGATGCGATGTGCACTCAGGCCCATCCAAAGCTTTTTTAGTTCCCTGTTGTTCAGATGGCTCAAGCCGGTCCATTTCCCGTCAGTCCAAACTCTCTCAGGACATACAAACACATCGTTTCCTCCCTCAACTGGAGCAGATCGATTTTTCCACTTCTGCAGCTCTCACAGTTGTGCACATCGGGGCTCCCCAAAGAATTGTCGAAATCAGAGCGGAAAGTGGCTGACTTCAGGAATGTGTGTGTTTGTGTGTGGAAGGTACAAGTTTTAAACAAACTTTACTCTTCAGTGGCTCTCAGCTCAACCATGCGATGATGGAGTTAAAACGCCATGCCAGCGCTGTGGAGGATGATGGGCCGCCCTGTTATCGAGTCATTAAAGATGACCAAAAGTCATTTGTTTGACTTAGAAATATTACCTTTCGTTTAAAACAACTTTTCTTAAAGACTCGTTTGAAACCTACTGAATGATTATTGATGATTGCGATGAGTTTTGTGGAGGAAATTTGTCTTGGATCTGTGTGGGTCTAATCATAAGCTTCTAATATATAGCGTTTTTCAAACATTTTTCATTCTTTCCTCTATTTCCAACAGAGAACACTGACGAACGGTCCTGAAAAAGAAAAAGACGGTGTGATCCAGAACTTCAAAAGAACACTCTCTAAAAAGGAGAAGAAGAAAGAGAAGAAGAGAGAAAAGGAGGCCTTTTCCAGGATTCCTGATGGAGATGAACACGAGCTGAACCGGGAGGACGGGTGAGGATCTAAAGAGAGATATTAGAGCTGTCACGCCGTTATCTCCAGGGTGTTTTTCTCCCGAGGGACTCGCAGAGACTTTCTTTGTCATTTTCAAATAGATCTTTCAAATGATCTTTGATTACAAAGTGCACAAAAGTAAAAATTAAACAAAAATGGCTATTGCAATAAAAATTAAGTATTCTAAAACACATCTGTTCCATTTGAGTGTTCGTCCTCACCAGCTGTGACCACGGTGGTGCGTCAGGACATGTTTTTGTCGGTTTCACTGGCTCTATTTTTGTATTCACAGCTTTGCCAGTGTTTCATTGGCTGTGATTTTGTCCCTTTGTGCAGCTTTTCGCGAGGACTTAAAATGACTTGACATTCACACTTCAAAGTTCAAATGAAGTGTTACACTGTAACTCAGACCTGGTCACAAGTCTCGGAGGTCCAAGTTAAGTCTCAAGCCTTTAAAGTGGAGTCCAAGTCAAGTCTTAAGTCTCTGAGGTGGAGTCCAAGTCACATCTCAAGTCTCTGTTCTATTTTTAGCAATAGCTCTCTCAGATAGTTATTGTAATTCACAGTGTATGAAGCTAAATTAGTTTTTACAACTAATTAAAAGAATGTCTTGGGTATTCGAACCAGTGCTGATGCTGGTTTGATAGCCTGTGTTTACTTCTTTTTACTAGGTCTTTGCAACACATTTACAGGTGCATAATCATAATATATTTTATGCGCAATAATGATGAACTAATATGAACCATTTTGCTGTAATCTAGGCCATATTTAGTAATGTAATGAATTGCATGATGTGTAATTAAATGTACCAAACAAAGATTTAACTTAACCTTAATAATTTACTTGACCTTGGAATGAAATTAAACCAGGTCATTACCTTTTTTTTTCAGAAAAGTTCAGTAACTGCTGGATATAGATTGTTGCAACACAGCGAATATTAGACCATGAACACATGTACTAGTTCATTCAATCTCCTTTGATTTAAATGACTCGTTCAGTAGGGCGTATTCATTAAGTACATTCAACCAATGAAACACTCTGACAGGGCTCACACTAAAGCGCTATTGGCTCATGGCATGCCACTCTGAAGAACAGAGCTGCACTCTTTGCTTGAGACTGAGTCTCGAGTCCAAGTCAAGTCTCGAGTCAGCTGTCCACGAGTCCAAGTCAAGTCGCAAGTCTCTGTTTTTGCGACTTAAGTGCGACTCGAGTCCAAGTCGCGGACTCGAGTTTCCATCTCTGCTGTAACTCCATTTCATTTTTTGTCCTAACCAACTAGGGCATCTTGTCATTTAGTTTAGTATTTTTATGCTGGCAGTCTCCGCCCCCAGTGGAACCTGATTGGTCTGATTTGTTGTATGTTGTGCCCTATTTTGCATTCAATGAAGACAGAAATTTTACTTCATTCCCAAAACCTTGACCAGTTGTGCCTCTTTATGATCAAGTATAAAGATTTTTTTAACAGTGATGTGTTTTTTGTGGCTATTAAAGACATTATTTTATGTTCTATTTATTTACTTACTTATCTATGTATTTTTTCCTCGTCATTTTCTCTTAACAGAGAGAACTCGCGGTTGGCTGCTGAGGTGTATAAAGACATGCCAGAGACCAGCTTCACGCGTACCATCTCTAACCCTGAGGTGGTGATGAAGAGGAGACGGCAGCAGAAGCTGGAGAAGAGGATGCAGGAGTTTCGCAGCGGAGACGGTCGACCTGATTCAGGTGTGTGATTGCACACGCAATGTTGAAATAAGATCTTGAAGTGTGTAGTTTAGTTAAAATGTGTAGCGTATCGCCAATTTATACTTACATTTTATTATATGATAATTGTTTTTCAGTTTGCTTTCCGTCAGTATATCAGGTAGGGGTGTCACAATATACTGGTGTTGAGAATAACCGTGATAGCAAAATAACGCAATAATCAATACCGTGTTAATTGTACACATAATAATATCGTAAATAATTCTTCATTTGTTTAAAGTTTTGCCTTAAGAGCAACAATGGTTACAAACTTTCTTTCAAAAATTCTCAAAATCTTGGCCACGTATTGCTGTAATGGAAGTAAACGTGCGCTCAATGGGAAAGGCCAAAGAGAATATATTAACAAGGTGCGCCACTGCCATTGCAATACATTGGAAGAAATGCAATGCTAAATAGCTGCTTGGAGGCGCTCTTGCTATGACGTAAATAGCTGTCTGAAAGGCTGCTGAGTGGCATGACTTTTAAACGGCCCGACCACCACTCGCTATTAGATATTACTCGTGGGGATGAGTTTATCCATCTCAGCATACAGACACACACAGACGGGGCCAGTTCACAGTGTAATTAAGCGCAGGGAAAATTTTTAACGCAAACCGGAAAACCGCAATTCACTTACACGTATTGAACCGTGGAGGTTGTACCGAACGGTTCAATATTATATTGCGTATTGTGGCATCTCTAATCGTGACAGTCCTAATCAGTTAACCACTAGTGTTTCTTTTTTCATGCGTCTATGTGAGAGAGTTCGGTCCTGTTTGTTTTGCATTCTGGAGAGCCTGTGATGTTACCAGTGTCTGTGTTAGAACACCGTGACCTGTAATTTCATAATAAGAGGTTTTACCTGAGGGCATTAAAGAGCTAAACCAGAGATTTTTATACCGTCTTCAGACCTCAGACATGTCCACTGCAATGGTCAAATCATCAGATCCTTTGCCAAAGAACCACCAGCTTGTCTGAGAACTAGTTCCAGACCTCGCCATAAAACTTTGTTTTGGAGGTGCTTAAAATAGGACAGACACATATGTGATGATGTTTTATGTTTACCAGGTTTATATAATCAGAATTTTGACGCATGTCTGCTGTTTCATAACTCAATGTGACGCATAAAAACTCTCATTAGTTCTCAGCTTAGGTCGTGTCAGAGCAGTAATACGGTTATTTGAGAAACACGTTTCTGCTTTGTGAGTTGCAGAAATGAGAATGTGGTGTTAACATTTATTTGTTTGCGCTCAACCAAGATTGTTTTTTTAGTGGCTGATGCTAATATAAAGAGAAGAGTCATTAATATGAGGAGTTGTGCCATTTCATGATGGCAAATTAGATGTTGGAGATATGTTTTTGGGAAACAAACCCAAGCACGTAACTCTCCTGCGCTGTTTGCACTACAAACATTAGCTATAAATCATCCAGCCTGTTGAGGATGTTGTTCTAAACGATCACATTTTTTTTTACTGTTGAACAACAAAATCTCACACCTAGAGTGAATGAGACCATAGCCAAAGCTTGGGACTATTTTGGACACCTCGGCGCCACATGTACATTTAGGAAAACTGCAATTTCTTATGTATTTTCAGATTGTAAAGATTTTGACATGTTTTCTCGCTTTCTCTTTTAGGGGGGACGCTGAGGATCTATGCCGATAGTCTGAGACCCAACATTCCCTACAAAACCATCTTGCTCTCAACTACTGATATGGCCGACTTTGCCGTGGCCGAAGCTCTGGAGAAATACGGTCTGGAGAAGGAGAACCCCAGAGATTACTGCATCGCACAGGTATGAATCAAACTCCAGCAGAACATCTCTGTTCCTTTGATACCTCCTTTCTCTTTGGACATTTGTGTTAATCCTTTAAAGCAATAGTTCACTTTAAAATGTCATGATAATTCACTCACCCACATGTCATACAAGTCGGCCGTGTGTTTATTTCTTCTGTCGAAAACAAATTTAGCCCTTTAAGGAAAGCGTCCCAGGGTTCTTATCCATATAATGGACTTCAACGGGGGGCTGTTGGCTAAGGTCAAAATTTCAGTTTCATCGCAGCTTTAAAAGGCTCTACCCGATGAATAAGGGTGTTGTCTAACGAATCGATTGGTCGTTTTCCAAGAAAACTAAAAAATGATATACCTTTTTAACATAAATACATGACTTGCACTGCCTCCGCGATGCACGTCCACATCTTCCTTATTAAGCAGTAACGTTGGAAAGGTTTTGCGTGACGTAGATTTCAAAAGATTTAAACATCCCTGATATGCACACGAACTGACCATTTTAATCAATAATCTTGCACAAAGACATAAAACGTGTCATTCAACATCCAAGAACTTTTGAACGATCTTCTTTCTCCACACTCGCAAACACTGGGTCGGAACTTCCGCTTACGTGACGTCACATGTGACCTTTCCTACGTGATTGCGTAGTATGTGAAGTCGAGGACGCGCTACATGGAGGCACTCCGAGGCAGTGCAAGCCGTGTATTTATGTTTAACCCTCATGGGTTTTCGTTTGGGGTGCAAAATGTAATTTTGTAACAAAATAATTGTTTTTTTAGACAAATGTAATTTTACTCTGTTTATTAATGTTTTTAATCCACATTTATGTAGTTTTTGGAGGATTTATGATATATTTTTTAATTTATATGAATGAATAAATAAATATTTTTTAAAATAGGTTTTTATACAAAAACAGCTTTTTATGTAAAATTCACTTTATAAAACACCCACATTTCTAACATTCATTCATAAGGATAACATGGATAATTTTACATGGTTAAGTGTAAGAATTTTGCCCATCTTTTGGAAAATGCAGTTTTTTAAGTAAAAAAATGATCACTTTTACCAGTAGATTGCTGCAGAACTTAACTATTTGCTGTGTTATTAGACCATCTGAAATATATATTTTCACAAGATTCATATTATGGATTGGATTCCAATTATTCATACATATTATGAAATCACAATTATAACAAGGAAAATTACTATTTGTCAAAGTTTAGCATTTTTCACTGAAAAGCATTACAAAGTTAGGGAACTTCGTTTGAAAGAAGCTGTCTGTGTGCCGTGTTCTGGATGCTCTGTGTTACTGCATGTCTCCAGAGTTATTAAGCTGATTGAATGCCCCCGTCGTGTCCGCCGTTGTCCCTCCTCCGATCCCATCCGACATATTTCATCAGGCCGTCGCGCAATTTGTCTTTCCGATTAAAGCCGGCAGCTGACATCTGCTTCACCTCTTTGCTTTGAGATTAATTGAATGGTGCAGTTCCGCGGTGCCCCGCCTGCACGTTTACCACGGTACGGAAAAAAGACATTTATGGGGAATCGCGGAGGAGGAGAGCAGGAAGTGGCCGGTCTAATCTCGGCTGTCAGCACATGACAAAGGTTGCTCATTGAACAACGTCAACCTTGGTCCGTCCGCACCGCTGGTCATCCGCTCACTCTGCTGCTGTCTCGACCAATCACGTTGAGACTAGAATAGTGTTGGCACGTGTCATCATCGAAACCTCTCGTATCAATCTGACTGCTTTTAATTACATGCACAACCGATGTTGACCATTTAACCAGTGTCTATTAAAATGTCTCTTTATCGCTGTTGAACCGTGTGTGTGTGTGTGTGTGTGTGTGTAAAGGGGAACGGATGCTGATCTCAAGGTTTGCATGTTTACTTTTGCACAGGTGATTCATGCGAATGATAAACCAGTGAAGGAGGCCGTCCTGGACGACAACGATTGCCCTCTGCAGATCCTCAGAGACTGGACGAGCGATAAAGGTCTGACCGTCACACGCATTTCTTTTGTGTGAAAGGTTGAAAGAAATGTTTCTCATGATCTTAAAAGAACAGTTCACCCAAAAATGAAACTTCTGTCATCATTTACTCACCTTCACGTTGCTCCAGATCTGTATAATTTGTTGTTTTGATGAACACAGAAATATATGCTTGTAACCAAACAGTTCTTGGCCACCATTGTCTACAATAGTAGGACAAATTGCTTTATAAACGTCTTTGTTCTGTTGAACACATTTTTTTTAAATGTAGGAAAACAAAAAGTTCTGGGGCACTTTTGACTATCATTGTCATCTTTTACTACTATTATATATATATATAGTTTTGCGATATATCATTTATAAAGTTACATTTGCGTTCTTCTGCTTTGAGTTTACTATTATGCTAAAAGAAATCTATAAAGAATGAGCAAGCAACCCTAAATGTTTGACTGGAAGTGTACATATGCCAGAACCTCAAGTCACCAGCATATATCGCCCCCTCTTGGCTTTACTGTGTCATTACATCACATATATTTGTTTTCAGAAGCCCTGGTGTTCCAGCTGAAAAAGCGACCTCCAGACTACGTTCCCAGAAAAGGGCGTAAACCCGACAACAGGACGGGACCACCACACGGATCCATTCCTCCAGAGAAACTTCCCTACCTGGTTGAACTCAGTCCAGGTGACACACGCTAGACATCACACCATTAGAGCAAAAACAGAGCACTCTGTGCCATTGAATGGTAGGATAGCTGATCTTAGATCAGTCATGCTGATCTAAGTCCACATTTAGATCTGACCACTGTAAAGAACAGGCCATGATTCACATTCGCGCTTGAGAGATGCTCAAATTGGCCATCGAATGATGCCAAAGCAAAGTTCAGGATCTGTAGAGTTAGCTAGCAGGGTGTTTGATATAGAAGTCTTGAAATAAGTCGTTGTTATATGTAGTTTCACATCATTTAGATTTAACCTCTGTCGAATGACCTGCACTAATACTGCCGCTTGCATACTGTACCTCTCCTTGCTTGCCCGACCATGAGCTGCAGTCCAACAACTAACCCTGGCACTGTTTGTTTATTACCACTGCTTTATAACTGCAAAACTTGAGCAGAAACAGTCCCTCTGGTTTGAAATAAGACGTGTCTACACCGGAGACGAGCGACGACAGGTCACGGCACGACAGTTTGCGAAACATTGAGGCGATATGTTATCTCAGATTGATAGTAATTGTGAAATGGAAGAAGAACTTCGTGACAATATTAAATACTGTGGTTCACCTAAAAATACTTTTTTTACATTCATCATTTTATTTTATTGAAACCCTAGTGCTCTAGTTTCATCAGTTTGTGGCGAACCACTCGTGTCCGGTGTAGATACGATGGTTGTGGTTTTGAGGGTTGTGGACTTTTATTTTGGGCTTTGGAAAATAAGTTTCTGGTGTGTGTGAGAGCTGACCGACCAACTACTTGCTTATGGTGCTTTTTCTCTCTCTCTTGCTGTGGTTGACACTTTGGCTCTCTCTCTCTCTCTCTCTCTCTCTCTCTCTCTCTCTCTCTCTCTCTCTCTCTCTCTGTCTCTCTCTCTCTCTCTCTCTCTCTCTCTCTCTCTCTCTCTCTCTCTCTCACCTCTCTCATCCTCCTCACTCTCGTCTCTCCTCTCTCCTCTCTCACTCTGCTCCTCGCTCTCTCTCTCTCTCCTCTCTCACTCCTCACTCCTCTCCTCTCTCTCCTCCTCCTCTCTCTCCTCACTCCTCTCTCACTCACTCTCTCTCTCTCTCCTCCTCACTCCTCTCTCTCTCACTCTCCTCTCTCTCTCTCTCTCTCTCTCTCTCTCACTCTCCTCTCTCTCATCTCTCTCCTCCTCTCTCTCCTCTCTCTCTCTCACTCTCTCTCTCTCTCCTCTCATCTCACTCTCTCCTCGTCTCTCTCTCTCCTCTCTCTCTCTCTCTCGTCTCTCTCTCTCTCTCTCTCTCTCTCTCTCTCTCTCTCTCTCGCTCTCTCCTCCTCCTCTCTCCTCCTCCTCTCTCTCCTCATCTCTCTCCTCTCTCTCTCTCTCTCTCTCTCTCTCCTCTCGCTCTCTCTCTCTCTCGCTCCTCTCTCTCTCTCTCTCTCTCTCTCTCTCTCTCTCCTCTCTCTCTCTCTCTCTCTCTCTCTCTCTCTCTCTCTCTCTCTCTCTCTCTCTCTCTCTCTCTCTCTCTCTCTCTCTCTCTCTCCTCTCTCTCTCTCTCTCTCTCTCTCTCTCTCTCTCTCTCTCTCTCTCTCTCACTCTCTCTACTCTCTCTCTCACTCTCTCTCTCTCTCTCTCTCTCTCTCTACTCTCTCTCTCTCTCTCTCTCTCTCTCTCTCTCTCTCTCTCTCTCTCTCTCTCTCTCTCTCTCTCTCTCTCTCTCTCTCTCTCTCTCTCTCTCTCTCTCTCTCTCTCTCTCTCTCTCTCTCTCTCTCTCTCTCTCGTCTCTCTCTCTCTCTTCTCTCTCTCTCTCTCTCTCTCACTCTCTCACTCTCACACTCGTGTGTTGTTGCCGTGTGTGGGTGCGTGTCCTGGTTCCTGTGCATGCGTTCCTGTCCTAGGGCGAGGAAGTCATTATGCCTACTACTACCGCCATCATGAAGGTAACACAAACCTACCTGCACTTACCACCCTCCTCCCCCAGCTCTGCCTCTCTCTCTGAAACCGTGAAAGAGAACCACAAAACACTTTTGCAAAATGACATTTGATCTATTAGGTGTGTAAAGTTATGTGTGTGTGTGGTCCATTCCATTGTGGGATTTTCTGTTCGGGTGTACAGTTTTATAGCACATTGTTCCTAGTGATGAAGAAAAGTTCCTGAGACTCGTATGTAATTGTTAAACATGTTTTATCTTACATATATATTTTTAAGATAATATATACCATTTTTCATAGCCTTACCTTTATGTAAAAACAAAATTGATATTATTTACGTTCTTTATACATGATATTTTAAAGACAGGTCTGGGCAATACCTTATTATGAAAAAAAGTTTTTACCAACGGTTTTTACTATGCTAACAGCATATACCCATGTAAGGTCTCTCCTCAAGTTTTAAAGCTTTTATTTTATTTTTAGTGCATTATTAGATAAGTGCCTTTTTTCAGGGTTGTCACATCCTTAACAGTACATATTCCTCATAAATGGGCACATGAATAGTTCTATTAAAAGCCATCCCTTCTCCATTTGTTGGGTATAATTGCTTCAGGTTCGTGCAACCGTGTCCTTTTTTGTCACATCCATAAATGTTTGTGACGCATGTTTATTTCCATTTCATAAAATAGAAAACTTGTGAGATATTTGGAGTCTATCAACAAGGGTTTAGTAAAATATAAACGGATTTTTTTATGTCAAACGGAGCACAAACGGAGCATTTTTATGTCAAGTCCATAATGCTGGAATTGCCCGTCTACCTTTCAACAAGATAATATTATGAAGACATATTGGTATGTTTTATCTTTGTTGCCCTGTCTGTTTTAAACATAAAATGGGTTACATGCACAAGGAGCGATGACGTATGTCTGCTAAAATCTCAGCCAGTTCTGTTACATCTGCTGCACGTAGCGTCGATAGGAAGTGCGTTTTTCACTGTCGCATTCAAAATGCACATAGGATTACGGTCAAATTAGTCAAATTAAAAAGTCAAATTATCCAAACACTACTTCATACATGTGCAACCAAAAAGGAGAAGCGCTTCAGGCTATCCGTTTCAAGCTGCATTCACAATAAGTACTTACCCGAGGCATGATCACAAATAGCAATGTTCAGCCATGGTGTTGTCGGTTCGCTGAAATTTGAACGTTTTCTTACATCGGTTGATGAAAAATGTTGCATCAATGAGAGCGGAAGTGGCTTAGCTGGCTGCGATTTTGTTAACATGAGATGACATCAGACTTAAATTTCTCACAAAATCATATTCGACAGCCTAATTTATAGTATAAATGATTATTTTAAGCTTGTTGTTGCAAATCATGGTATGAGACGTTTTCAACACTTACTTTTTATGTACTTCCTCAATAACTAATTTTTGTTTATTATTAACCCAAAATCTTCAGGATTCCAACTTTAAGCTCTTATTTCACCTTTTCAGTGTGCGCTTTGCATTTGCTGAACTCCTAATTATCCGCCTACTAATCTAAGCTCTAAAATCCTCATCTAACCCTTTCCATCAACTATAACCCAGAATTGACTGAAAATACTTTCTGAGGTGTTTTTGTTTTGTCAGAAAGCTTTATGAATCAGCCATGTGAAAGTGTGATATTTTTATTGCGCCGTATTCGAGGAAGTCTTTCTTTTGAAATGATGAAAAAGTAAACACAAAGAGTTGGCAAACGAGTGCCAGCGAAAAATGCAAGTGTGTGTTGTATCTCACTATTTTGTGGCTGCCCTGCAGACGGCTCAGACTCCAGGGACAAACCCAAACTCTACCGACTACAGCACAGCGTCACCGAGGTCGGATCGGACCAGAGTGAAGATGGAAACATCCAGGTGAGGAAACGGAATCTTTTCTTGAGCGCACAGAAACATCACGTAACAAACGAAAAAACACTTACCTTTTTGCCTCTACAGCTGTTTGGGCCTGGCATCCTGCCTCACCACTGTGACCTTATGCATGCGGACGGGCTGGTAACCGTGACCCCGGTCAGCTTGGACGCAGAGACATTCGTAGACGGACAGCGAATCTCAGACACTACGATTTTGCGCAGCGGTGTGACTGTTCAGTTCGGGGCCACACACGTTTTCAAATTTGTGGACCCCAGCTACGACCAGAGCATGTCCAAAAGGGACCTGGGGCCCATGATGATGGGCAGAAACAAATCAGGGTAAGTCACATTAACCAACGGGAGATGTGCAAAACTGAAATGAGGGTGTTTGTATTATGTTTGAATCAAATAGCACTAAACTGGATGTGTGTTGCTTTAAAAATGCTTTTAAAGTTCAACATGCACCACCTTTGATGTGCCACTGTTGCTCATTAGATGTAATGCACTTGTGGGGCCGTTAGATGGCAGGATTTAGATGTTCACGCATCTTTTGTGCAGCAGTATGTGTGCGTGATCTTGCTCTCTGTTTTTGATGTGTATCCGTAAATCAGCTCGCACGCTGAACAACCGTGTTGCGAGATGCTCCGCTGCCATGGCAACAAGACCTCGGCAGGTTTCGCAGGCTTGCTAGCGGATGATTTGGAGAGCGGGCATCTTTAAACACAGTCTTCAGTCTGAGAAATGTTGGGGCCGAGGTTGGAGGAGGGTGAAAGGAAGGTTATGTCAGCCACAGGCGGAGAGAGACTATAATCTGATCAGTGTGGAATGGAGAGGGGTGTGTCAATGTGTGTCAACAGAGAAACGCTGGTAAAGTGTTAGAGACAGGGCGGAGAGTAATGACATTACCACAAACACACACGCAAACTACACTAAACTACATATGGAACATGAAAGAGAGCAGTGAGGAAGTGCTCTGGTGAGTTGATCCAGCTTTCTTACATATTTCACGGACGCTCAAATGCGAACGTTGAGAGCCATGACGGTTTCTTGTGTTGTTAAATAACAGATTTAGATTTGAGAATGAAAGATTTTTGTTGATATTTCGTTTTTTTTATGAGCTATGGCGATATACTCCTGTCAGTGAACACAGATGTGTTGTACAGTATTCAGATATATGTTGGTAGAACCCAGTCGTATATTTAACACTGGGTTATATAGTTAATATTTTTTAGATTGTTTGCCAGGTTTTGCAAGCAATATTATAATAAACATCAAGAATTTCTGTTAAAAGAAAATTGTTTTTTATTCTTCCTTTTTGTAAAAAAACAAACAGGTTGGAAAACAAGACGTCACTATTTTAACTTGCTCTGTTTAGTCTGCTTTACAACAATGGCAGTTTGGTTGAACTGGTTTATTTCCATAAATAAAATGACAGAAAATAAGTAGGGCTGTCAAACGATGAATCGCGATTAACCGTACCCAGAATAAAAGTTTGTGTTTACATAATATATGCCTGTGTACTGTGCATATTTATTTTGTATTGATAAACACATACCCATACATGTATACATATTTAGGAAATATTTACATGTATTTATTTATATTTACCAATAATTCAAATTATATATAACCGTTTATTCATTTTTATATTTTACTTAAATATTTGCAGGTATGTGTATGTTTTTATGAATACAAAATACACAGACATATATTATGTAAAGACAAACTTTTATTCTGGATGCGATTAATCGTTTGACAGTCCCACAAATAAGATGTACACAAAATTGCTGGAACAAAATAAAAAAATTAACACTTATTTTTCATTACAACGTTTCTGAAGTACATAAGAAAAAACAAAATGGTTTATTATCCATTGGCAAAGCTGTCTAGATTTAGTAACTTACACAAGAAGGAAACGCTTCTGTTGATTGTTAAGGCAAGCACGAATATGTGCAATAATCCCAAAATGCTCAAATATCATCCAGCGCTCTTGTGTTTTATATCTGTTTAGTGATGTCTGTGGCGTGTGTGTTTGCGCACATCCTGTAGCAGAGCTTGTGAATGTACTGCATTCATCTCAGGTCAGGTCGTGTGTCCCTCATGTCTCGTGTGCTGTTCCACACTCTGATTAGATTCATTTCCTGCATTAATTTGATGTGCAAACATGTTGTCTCTCTGTGAGCGTGTTTGTGCCGGTAAACGGACGCGTCTTTAATCTGATGTCCTGATGTTTCGATGGATTACAGCCGTGCACGTTCCCGGACGGCGAGGCTTGCAGATAGGAGAGATCAGACTGGGTCAGATGTTTAATATCTGATGGCCTGTAATATTTCTGCAATACACAACCAGATCAAATCTGAGAATGTAAGCTTGATAAATCATGTTTATTCATCATGCAGATAAATGTGATGAAATGTTCTTTATAATCCTACAAAAATGTACATTTTTGTTGAAGGGTTCCTGTCCACCATCTGTTCCAAATGTAGAAAATATAGAAAAACGATACTTTTATTACAGGGACCATATGCGACATTGTTTTAACATCTTTTCTTCTAAAAGCATAGTTAATTCCAATAAAACAAAAGAAGGTATTTTGAAGAATGTTTGTAACCAAAAAACATTTGCCCGTATTGACTCGCATTGCATGGAAACAAAACCATTAAAACATTTCTCAAAATATTTTCTTTTGTGTTCTGTTTATCTGAATATACTGTAAATGTTTGACTTATTTTGCATGTGAAATGACAAGTCACGATAGTTTAAAGCATTCAAGTTATCATACTTTAAATATGTAGATAAATATACATTTTCAGCTGTTTTTGCATCTCAGCTATTATAACTGGTCTGCAAAGGAAACTATGTTCTTGATGTCTTTTACGATTTAAAAAGGAGAAGAAAATCCTGTATTTTTGTAATGTTTCTGTTACGGGAAAACACTTGCCATTTAAACAGCAGTATTTATTGTTGGGTTGAAAGAAGACAGAAGTGTGTCGAGCTAGAGACAGATGTTTGTCTTCTGTTCAACATGGTAGCAGTTCGCTGCCTTCTAATTTTATTACACAGTGTCTGTACTTTCAGTTTGTGTAATTGTAAATGACTGTGCGGGTGTATATTTTTTTCCGTGCGATTCCTGCTCAGTCATTTAGTCTGACATGTCACGGGTAAAACTGACCGACCGCGTCTTGTTTACGAGGTTGTGGACCGTTTTGTTTGTCTTTCCGTTCAGCTCAGGTTTTATCCGGCCGTGTGCATTTGGTTATATTGCGTGTCTGTGTGTGTGTCTGTCTGTTTGTCCAAGGATAATGTTTACTTCTCTGTCATTCGCTAAGATGATTGCTTTTTCCAATAGCGTTTCTGGTTGTAAATCCTGTTCAGTTTTTACCCACTCTTTATTGTTTCTCTTATGCACACAGAAGCGTCCAAGAGACGACCTTTGACCTTCACGGGGACATTCACAGTGGCTCTGCGATCCCTACAAGCAAGGTATCGTATCGGTCTGGTTCTTTTAGATGTTTGCGTGTGTGTTTGTTTGTGGTCTGACTGGTTATTTGGTGATTTCAGAGCTCTGGGAAGCTGGAGATGGAGCGTTCAGGAAACGGCAGCGAGAGAGGACTGGTGAAGCCCATGATCAGAGGAGAACAGCAGGACTTCAGACACGATGGAAGGTAAGAACATAGACCTGTCTGTGTAGAGGAAGGCCATAGTTGGACCCACATGAAATCTGCATCCAGTGAATAACTTTGTTGAAATTTTAGAATCATTTCAGCTGATAGTTTTAAAGCAATGTGCAAATGTAAAAGTAAAAGTAAAGAAAATTTGTATTCGTGATTTTCCTGCACCTGCATGGCTTTGGTTTCATCAGGCGAGCAGTAAGTTGCTGGCTGCAGTTCATCTAATGGCCACCGGTGGTGCTAATAACAAGGGTTTCTGAATTCTACATTATACAGTAGCCCCTTTAATAAAACAAAAACAATAATTATTCTGTAAAATACCTTGCATTGGTGAACTGAGCTTAATAAGACCAGAAATATTGATTATAGCCGCAATCTATAACTTTTGCCTCTCCATAGCCATCTCAGTTTGAAACATAAAACTGCAGGTTACTTACGGAATTTTCATTTATGTGGGTTGATGTTGTCAAACTGATATTTCCCATGAAATCGTACCCGACAGCTCAAATTATAAATAATTATGTTAAGCTAACACTTCATTTTATTATGTACTTGCACATACATTTTATTTTATTTTATTTTTAAAGGTGCTGCGTGTCATTTTTTGTGGATCTATTGACAGAAATGCAATATAATCTACATGCATATGTCTTCAGAGGTGTATAAAGATAAATACCTTACATAATGAAGCGTTATGTTTTTATTTTCTTAGAATGAGCTATTTCTATCTACATACACCGTGGGTCCCCTTACATGGAATTTGCCATGTTGTTTCTACAGTAGCCCTAAACGGACAAAATGCTCTACAGAGCGCATTTCGTAAATACATTATCTCCTTTGGCAAAGAAGCGAAACAGTGACGACATCTTAGTCCTGTGTCAGCCACCGTTGTGCTTCGAAAGGGTGGGGTGGAGTGAGCTGTTGGTTGCAATACGAAACCTCACCGTTAGATGCCGCGAAATTTCATAAACTGGACCAAAATGATAAATTGCATCAGATTCTTTTTAAATTGCAATCATTTCAGATCTTTAATAAAGGAAATTAGATCAAAAATAAATTAGTTCATTGAAATTCCTCTTTATATCCATTCCGCATAATTCTGCTGTTACAACTCTATGAATAACGACGGGTTCAGTTTATACCTGATTTCACTGAGGTCCTCTCCGCGCATCTATGGGAGTCAGCGTATGGAGCAGGTCCTTATACAGTATGTAACCTAACCCGTCCCTTTCTATCCGAACCCGAGACACCTGAGACCTACTTACCTGCCTTCAGTCTTATCAATAATCCAGTACTTATGAGAACGCACATTCACACACGACCGGCTCAGTCGGGATGTTTTACGGCGGGGTGGGTATGGGCTCTCTGGAGCGGTGGGCTTCTGTAGACAGCGGTGTCAATCTGTCCTATATTAACTGGTTCATCGAGCGACGCTTCTTTCCCTGCAGATCCCAGGACGGCCCCGAGCTGACGCTGCCGGCCAGCATCGAGTTCAGGGATAACTGTGAGTAGCACATTTGTCTGGTCTGTCTGATTTAATCGTTATGACACAGAGGCGAGCTGATCGATCCGTGCTGGTTTGAGGTCTGTTGGCTGCTAACTGGGTCGTGGATCACGTGTCACGTCTCCTGCGTGGATGCACGTTAGTTTTCTGCTGAAACTGTTTTGGCAGGCTTTCTCCTGTGTTGTTTACAGGCACAACAAGGACCCGTTTGAAGCCTGCATGTTTTTTTTTTTGTGCATCTTATGAAGCAAAACACCCAGTTATTTATTTATAGGAGGCACTGATGGTTTGCTCATAGATCAATGCATGGAAAGTATTGATGACCTCAAGCCTTGTATAAACCAATATGCATTTTAATTTAATGGGTGTTTCCATGAAAAATAATTATGGCCATAGAAATAAAAATAAAGTATAACACAATAAGGTTAAATTTATGTACTGTAGAACACAGAACATTTTTATTTAAAAAGGGCAACTCCCATTTACAGATACAGTCAATTTGCATGCAAATTGCATTAAATATAATAAGAATGTTCTTCCCATCTAAATCTGCCTCTACCTATCCCACAATCCTCTCCTGCAGCCGAGGATGCCTTCCTGTCCGCCATCATTAACTACACCAACAGCTCCACTGTGCATTTCAAACTCTCGCCCACCTACGTGCTGTACATGACGTGCCGTTACGTCATGTCCAGCCAGTGCCGGCCAGACATCAGCCCCTCGGAGCGCACGCACAAGGTCATCGCCATCATCAACAAGATGGTGAGCATGATGGAAGGAGTTATCCAGGTGGGTGTCGGCCATTCTTTTTAGTTTTGAAGTTAGCCCCTCCTACTGTCGTTTGATGCCTTTTTATTGGTTACAATAGGAGCCTGTCTGTGTAGCCTTGATGCAGAGAACTTTTTTGTGTAGTTACATTCGTAGACACACTTATGTAGTTGTAGTGTCAAATCTCATTTCAGTTTCATCGATCCAGGTCACTGCCTCGGCAAACGATGCCTAAACTACTGCACTCAGTGTTCCCCTTGTGTTTATGTTTGTGTGTGTGTGTACCGTGTTTTACCCGAATCATTTACCATGTTTTCCCAGCAGCGCTTGGTTAAACGGCCTCTGACAGCTTTACAGTTGAGAAACGAGGTCCACATGCTCTTAGTTTATTTAGGTTCCAATTTGGCCAATGTGGGATTTTTTGAGCGGCCCACCCAGGTGTTCCAAGTTGGATCTTAAAGGCCAACAGCAAAGATTGAACACCTTTTTCTATTACATTTTCAAGAGTTTAGATGGAGTTTAGTTTCTAAGATTAGAATTTTATAGAAGCAGTTCACCTAAAAAATCAAAATCTGTATTTGCTTGTTTGAAACCAGAAGGATTTAACAAAAGGATTTATATAGCTGATTCTTGACTATGTTCTTTTCATTAAAGAGGCAGTTCACCCAAGAATGAAAAATCTGTCATTGTTATGCATCGTCGTGTCATTCATAACATGTATATGACTCTTTCTTCTGTGAAACACAAAGGAAGATATATTGAGAAATGTCTGTGTGGTTTTGTGTCCATACAATGGAAGTCAATGGGGGTCGGTGTTGTTGGGTTACCAACGTCCTTCAAAACATCTTTTTGTCAAACAGGTTTGGAATAACACAAGGTTGAGGAATTGATGAAAGAACTTTCCGTTTTTGGGTGAACTGTCCCTTTAAAAACACATCTGCTCATCTAAAATGTAGTTTGAAAAGCTCCCCTCCCATATTTAAACGAGCAGCCCCTCCTCCCGGTGTGTGATGATGTAATGATTTCTGTGCGAGTGTGAATCCGTGTAGATGTTTTATGTGTTTACATGCCTGTGATATCTGTCCATGCCATGGCTGTTGTTGACAGTCTCTCTCTTTGTCCTGTCGGATGTCTGTCCCTCCTCCCCCCCACACCTATTTTCTCTACAGGAGATTGCTGAAGGTGATCAGGTAGGAGTTCACACTGCTAGGGAGGCGTCTCAATCTCGCTCTCTCTCTCTCTCTCTCTCTCTCTCTCTCTCTCTCTCTTTACTTTCACGCGTTCAGCTTGGCTCAGTCCTTCATGCCTTTTTTTATCCTCCCATAACAGAAACCAAACAACCCAAGCCGACTAAGTAATCCCCTCCTCTTTACAGCTGGACTCTAAAACCAAACGTTCATAACCCTCATTACGGCTCAACCTGGAACATGTGATACTAAAAAAAAACCTTGCAGTTACGATCTCTGAACGCGGCAACATTTTAATTCAGCCATCTTTCATTTTGACCTCTGCTTACTGCACTTCAGTGTGAATGAGAGACTACCCCATGTTCTTTTGCTTTGTTTTGAAGCTTTAATTCTCTTTTTTTATTTTTGATGTCTGTGGTTAACGTCATATTCTGTTTTTGAATGCGTCCTGTGGCCAGTATGGTAAACTTCGGGGAGGGGTCTAGATCTAGGGTGGGCGGGGTGGGTTCGGGTCGCTGTCGCCATCATTTGGGATAGATGCGTGCTGGTATACGCAGGGGTCCAGTTCGATGGAGTTGAGTCGAGTCTGGACAGTGTGTATCCCATCTCTGTATTGTGGGGATGTGGTTTCCATAGCAACCAGTCACTGCCACCACCCAGTCGAACTTCTTTATCTCAGTCTTGAAATTTGAACTAATCCTAACATGTTCTTTGATTCATGTTTATTTCCGTCTGGACGCGGTGACTGGTTGTTGGGACCGGGGCGGGTTGAACAGGGGGCACGAGTCTATCCCGGGAGTGCTACTCAGTGCTTCTCATGGCTGTAACCCTCTTTTCTTTTCGTTTTATTTGTTTGTTTGGTTTTATCTCTATGTAACGTCCAGTCTGGTCCTCTCTGTCTTTCGATCTTGTGTTACAGAAGCAGAAGAACATCGCTGGAGCTCTGGCCTTCTGGATGGCCAACGCTTCAGAACTGCTGAACTTCGTCAAGCAAGACAAAGATCTCAGTCGCATCACGCTGGACGCGCAGGACCTGCTCGCTCACCTGGTTCAGATGGCTTTCAAGTGAGTGTTTTAATGGCGTATCCTAACCAAGCATAACACCATTAAGCTTTAAGCAGTAAATTCCCTCAGATTTATTTTTAACATAACTAGATACAACCACTGACAACATTGTGCAACAAAGGAATTTGTTGGTAGATCAGTTTTTGTTCTCACCACATTACACTGGGTGGCACCATCCATCAGTGAAATCTGATTGGTCTACGATAGGGCTTGGTACAGTATTATACATCAAATTTGTTATTGCGATATTAGGCACATCACAAAAATTGCTGGGACTTTTATTGCAGTATACAATATTGTCACATAATAGTGTTTTATTTATAGACAGTTTCTAGACAGATATTCTGATCTTCTTTCATTTTAGTCCAATTATCTTGTTAATATTTAATGTTCAATGTATTTCCAAGCCCTCGTCCATGACTACATACAGCCGCGGAAAAAATTAGGAGACCAATTTAAAGACCATTTTCAGTTTTTCTGAATTTACTGTTTATATGTACAGTATGTATTTAGGTAAAATTATTGTTTTTGTTATAGTCTGTGAACTACTAACAATATTTCTCCATAATTTCATCTAAACATGTAGTTTATATTTGCATTTATTTGCATAAAATGAAAACTGGAAGAAAACAAGTTCATATTCACTTTTAAGCAAGACAGCAGTAAGATTTGTTCATGTATCGAGGAAAAGTTAAAAATAATTAAAAATATTTTTTATGTGATAACCTGGATTTTATCACAGTTTTCACGTGTCTCGTCATGCTGTCAGTCTTTCACATGGTTGTTGGATGACTTTGTCACTCCTGAGGTTTGATTTTGTTGAAATTCAACAGAAACCGGACTGGAATGACCACATCTAGAAATGAATGAATGGTCTCCTAATTTTTAATCAAATATGTTTTGACTTCCTGTGAGTTTTCCTTCCTCATGCAGCAATTTGTTTTTAGCGAGGGCGGAAAATTCACATCATTACATGTCAAAACAATGTGGTGTATTTTAAAAGCCCTCTGCGGTTCATTTTAATTCTCTACGTTCATGCAAAAGGGATTGAAATCCTGCCCTGTTTTACTATGTTCATGGATCTATTGTCATGCAGCAGGAAGTGCTGAGCGTGAGGAATGTTCTTGGTCTGGCTTGTCTTGGCCCAGCTGTAGTTTTCTGTGAGAGAGAGAGAGGGGTACAGTCCTGGGGCCGCTTCTCAGCACAAACAATGTGCTCGGAGTTCCTCCGCTTCCTTTAACACTGCGCTTTTGTGTCACTGTGCGGTTTCTGAAGCTGGCAGGTCTCAGATTTAAGGTCTTTGCACATTGAGTCTGACATTTTCGTATGTGTTTTTTCATATTCGTCATCCTAGAAATTCGTCACGCACAGTACATCCATGATTTTGGCGCTCGCTTGTACATTGGCTGTGAATTGTCAAAACACCTCTCAAAATGCTTGCTACGTATGCTAAAAATGCAGAAAATCGATCCCGCTCTGAATTTATGACGGACGAAAATATCGGAGGCATTGTGCAATGACGTGAGGTCGTGTTTATTTTTTAACGTGCAGAAATGTTGGATGCAAATTTTGGACCTTTACTACAAGGTTTTACAGGAACTTCTTTCAGGGTCATATTAAAGGGGAGATTTTTTGTGGATGTATGACACACTGAATATCTTTTTTTATTTTGCAGGTACCTGGTACATTGTTTGCAGTCGGACCTGAATAATTACATGCATGCTTTTCTGGAAGATCCAGATGAGCAGAACCCACAGAGGCCCAAGATAGGTGAGTAGAGACACGGTCAGACATCACATATGAAGTTTTTTTTTTGGTAACACTTTACTTAAAGTATATATGTAAAATGCATTATAAAAGTAGTTTTAATGTATTAATTATGCCTGGTAATGCACCTTGTAATGCATTGTAATGTCTCATGAATAATTGTTAGCACTTAGCATTTTTAATTAATTTGGTTATAATTCTTTACAACAACATTTAATGTATTACAACACACATTGTGAACAATTATAATGCGTCATATCCTTTAATAACCCTTTATAATGCATTATACATAAAGTCTTACCTTTTTTTTACTCCTAGTCTTTATTTATCAAATTTACTTGTCTTTCAGAATGAAAATGTTTTAAAATGGTGATGGGTCCACCTAGTGGTGGTTTGAAAGCTCAACCGCTTAGTTTCTCAGTTATTTTGGTGATTCCAGAATGTCTCTATATTATTATATTATTACAAAACTATATTATTTTTTTCTCTGGTGAATCTGTTCTCTGCTTGTTGTTTTACAGAAATATCTGCAGCAACACATCAGATAAATATAAATAATTACCCCAAACAGCGTCAGAAACATAGACATGAACTCATAGCAGATATGAAGCAGTTCATCTCAACCTAACATGTCATACCCTGTCTCCTCTTCTGTCACAGAGGATGTTCTGCACACGCTGACGGGCGCCATGTCTCTCCTGCGCCGTTGCCGTGTCAACGCTGCCCTCACCATTCAGCTGTTCTCCCAGCTCTTCCACTTCATCAACATGTGGCTCTTTAACAAACTGGTGACGGAGGCTGACTCGGGTCTGTGCTCCCACTACTGGGGCGCCATCCTGCGGCAACAGCTCAGCCACATCGAGGCGTGGGCTGAGAAACAGGGTCTGGAGCTGGCCGCAGACTGCCATCTCAGCCGCATCGTACAGGTACTACACAAACATAGCCTTTATGTACTTATTGTTCCTGCAACAATTTAGAATAAAACAAGTATTATTTACTGATATTTATGTTTTGTAGTTAAATGTAATGATAAAATTAAAAGAAAAAATACTTTTCTCGGGGGTCTGTCTTTAAAGTATAAAATAACCTTAAAAACATATTTTTTTAGGAATGTAGATTAAAAAAAATGATTTGTCATTTTTAATAAGCTTTTTCTTGTCATGAGAATGTCATGCCCACAAGGGTCTTTGTCAAGTTTTTTTCTGTATTTATTTTCAGAAATCCCCCAAGTTTAGTATAACATACACTTTTTAAGCTTTTCACAGCATTTTAAGCTTTATTTTTATTTTTTATTTTATTCTGTTTATATTTAAATTACAGAGAGCAAAACACTGTTTTTTTTTCATACAGTAAATGTAAAAAAATCTGTTATCTGTTCGCACTTCATTTTTTCCTTATTGGTTGTGGACAAATAAGCCCTTTCGATAACAAGATTTTGGGTTTAAATTATTTGTTTTTATTTGTATTTATTTGTATTTATTTTTGTAGTAATCTCGATTATTTGTATGGTATTTTTTTTTATTGTTTTATTTCTCAAATTATTTCTATTAACGTTTTAGCTTTTTGCACTTCATTTGAATAGTTGTCAGGTATGACATTTAAAGAAATACAGATATTCCTCCTTAATAATATCTCCCTAATTATATCAGGTCATAAAAATCTGAAAAACAAATAGAAAGGTCAACATCATTTTCCTTCTCTCCCTCTCTCTCTCTCTCTCTCTCTCTCTCTCTCTCTCTCTCTCAAGGCAACGACTCTTCTCACGATGGACAAATACTCCATGCAAGATGTGCCAAACATCAACAACACCTGCTTCAAGCTCAACTCTCTTCAGCTCAACGCTCTGCTGAGCAACTACCACTGCGCTCCTGATGAACCCTACATTCCTCCTGTAAGTCAACAGCTCTCTCTCTGCTCCTCCATCTCTCAAATGTGACCTGACGGGGCTTATCTGAAAAACTGAACCAGGTGTCCTGCACTGCCACAGTAGCTCTACGCGTGTCATTTTCAAGAGATTGTAGCCTTATGAAATATAGATTACTGTGGGGACAGTAACTTATGTGACATTGCGCTCATTGCTCTTTTCAGGAGCTGATCGATCACGTCGTCGCTGTGGCTGAGAACACGGCAGATGAACTGGCCCGTAGCGACGGGCGGGAGGTCCAGCTAGAAGAGGACCCCGACCTGCAGCTGCCTTTCCTGCTGCCCGAAGACGGCTACTCGTGCGACGTGGTGCGAAACATTCCCAACGGATTCCAGGAGTTCCTGGAGCCGCTCTGTCAGAGAGGTACGAACAATAAACGGGCTGCTGCGATTAGAAAGGCTTTTTTGAAGCATTTAATGTTGACCGTTGAGTTTCAGGTGAAGCAGAGCGGTGGGCGAGTTTGTTTGTTTAATGTGATGTAATGCCAGAGGAATGTGTTTTGTGGGAAAAGTGTTTGCTGCCATTCCTGTTAGTGTTTACTTACTGTATAGCAGCAAGTGAATGACCGACCGAGAGAAACGGAGAGAAAGAGAATTGATTTTCAAAATAAAATACTCTCATTAAATCTATACAAAAAAATCGTATATATAGCACAAAATAATAGGACAAAAGTGAAGTACAAAAATGAATCGTACAAAGTGAAGTTCATTTTCCATAACAGAACACTAAGTTCCTGCATGACACCATATTACTTCAAAAACTGTTAGAGATTCCTTTGCTTTGTAAAAGTGAAAGTCAAATAAAAGTCTAGTGAGACAGACAAAGAGCGGACTGAGCGAGACACAACGGGTGACCGAGAAAAACTGAGAATGTAGTATGTGAATGATGGAGAAAGAGTTGAGAGGGAGAGAGAGAGAGCAAGTGACAGAGTTGGCTTAGAGAAAAAAAGAGCGAGTGACATAAAGAAACAGCATGTGACAGGAATAAAGAGAGAGAGAGAGAGAGAGTGACCACAATAAACTGGAGAGTGACAGAGAAAAAAAATGAGTGACCAAAAGAAACAGGAAGCGAGTGATCGAGAGAGGGAGTGTTTGTAGGTTTGAGACCGGGAGAGGCCTAAAGAGAGTTGATTTAAGTTTTTTTCTTTTGAATTTTCCGTTCTGATCTGCTGGTTCTCCTCCAGGTTTCTGTAGGTTGACCCCTAATCCACGTTCTCCTGGGACCTGGACCATCTATTTCGAAGGTGCCGATTGTGACAGTCACTTCTCAGCTGACACTTCAGAACTGGTAAGTAATAACAATTTTAAATAAAGATTTATTTTTGGTGTTTTTGCCTTTATTTGTACAGTAACAGTGAGAGGACAGAAAGCGAAGTGGGTGAGAGAGAGGGGGGTGAGATCGGGAAAGGACTACGAGCCGGGCCTCAAACTCGGGTCTCTGGATGTCAGCGCCATATGTCGGAGCACTAACCACAAGGCTATATGCTCTGACGTATAGACGCATACTTAAAGTGAAAGTTCACCCAAAAATAAAAATTCTGTCTTCATTTTCTCACTCTCCAGTTGTTCCAGATCTGTTTAAATGTCTTCGATGAACACAGAGAAAGATATTTGGAAGAATGCTTGTAACCAAACAGTTCTTGGCCACCATTGACAACCATAGTAGGAAAAATGAAAAAGCCTTTTTTTCTACTGTGATAGTCAACGGTGGCTCAATTTTGGTTTTCATGGTTTACATTTTTTTTTGTGAACTGTTCCTTTAAATATTTATATTATTTGGACATAGTGTTAGTGTTTTTACCCACAGAGAGTATTATTTAACCATAGTGCCTAAGGGGCTGACTGTAAATAATATCCTTTTCCTCGCCCTAAACACACAAAGCCTCTAAACGCTCCCTTCCTCTGTTATTTTCAATGCCTCTCATATTTTTATATTCAAGTGGATTTTGCTGTACGTCATAATCTTGTTTTTTTTTTTTACTTAATATTTGTCAATCCCACAACACATAGAGTCAGAGCTCAGAGCCAATTTAAATGCCAAACAGTCTCGGGTCTCTAATGCGGTCTGGTCCTGTGCCAAACCCAGCGACCCGCCCCACGCCCACAGCTCTTTCCTTCTGTGTTTCAGTGTCATAAAAGCACAGCGCTTTCTTTAAAACTAACACAAGGATTCCTTATTTCATTCTGTTGACTTCATACACGTAACTGGGCTTATTGTATCCGATATGTATTTGTGACCCATAGCCATGTTCAGCGTCTATGCAGTGAGGTTCACTAAAGGAGAATCGATGGCACATTGCCTCTCTGTGGGAAGCTCTCTCTCTCTCTCAGACCCGACCCGTGCGTAAGCGAGTCCGCTGAGGCCCGACGCGCTCTGGAGCCGAGGCATGTGGCTTTCATTCTTGACTCATCTCCAGCGCCCGCCGTTCCTCTTTGCGGTTGCTTGTTCTCTGAGAACCAGCAGCGGTAGAACCTCCCTAATTCCCCATCCACCACCCCCTCCTCCTCATCCCTCAGTTTACTCCAGGAACAAGCACCAGACGCAGCTCGCAGAAAGCTCTCGCGCGTGCAGCTCGGGAAATCCTTATCTCTCAAGTAACTCACCTGCCTTCTCTCTCTCCACAGCCAATGCGGAAGGAACCGGAAATAGTGACGGTGACTTTGAAGAAACACAATGGAATGGGACTCAGTATCGTGGCAGCCAAGGTAAGAGACGATTATATTTGTTTTCTTTGAAGCGATGTAAAATCAAAAATGCGTCTTCTGTGACCTTCTCGTGGGAATGTGACTACCGTAGAAGTGATAAAAGGATGTACATAGTTGTTGCGTGAAAGTCAAGGATGCACTGAAACCTTGGAGGCATCGGGTGTTGACGCAACCTTACGTTAGTAGTTGGAGATGAACTTTGAGAAGCAACGTTGTGGTATATTGGTGATGTGTGTAACCGCTGTAGTGAGCAGTGAAAGTGTGGCGTAGTTTCCCGGCGCTCGGATCACAACGGACGATATGGTTTCCACAACACTATCCGGGATGTGCCTTCAGGTGGACATTTTCAGATTCAGTCACGACTTGCAAACATGCAAATTCAGAATGAAGTCATAACCAAATCATGTCTGTTTCCGTCTGATGTCCTTTTGTCAGGATAGAAAAAATCCTGTTTTATCACCTGTTCTACAAATGATGATAATGGAGAGACAGAACTTTTAAAGGGATAGTTCACCTTTAAAATGAAAGTTCTGTCATTGTTTACACGCCCTCTTGTCATTTCAAACCTGTATGACTTTCTTTCCTGTGCAGAACACAAAAGAAGATATTTTGAAGAATGTTGGTAACAGAAAACCGTCGGTCCCCATTGACTTGCATTGGTTTTGTGTCCATACATAGAAGTCAATGGGGACCAACGGTTTTTGGTTACCGACATTTTTCAAAATATCTTCTTTTGTGTTTTGCAGAAGAAAGAAAATCACACAGGTTTAAAATAACAACAGGGTGATTAAATGATGACAGTATTTTCATTTAGAATGTGAACTAATCCTTTAAAGTGTTCAATTATGAAATGTTCGCATGCATTTTTTGAGAAAGGTCTGTGTTGGTTAATGTTTAAACTTGTCAAGTTCTTTTGTTTATTTTGTTAACTATATCACTAGAACATTTGCATGTTTGCTCTGCGTGTAAAAAGTTAGGTGGGATTTGTTTGTGGAGCGGATGGTTTTGCAAAATAGTCACTTGTTAGACGACGTTTCAGTCGCATTTTCCTTTGCTTTCCAAGGCAGAGCAACCGTCTTTATCTCTCCAGATCTGACTGGAGGTGTATTTGTAGGAGGAGAACGAGGACAGCATTTCACATCAAACCCTCCCATAACTTCTATTTTCATCTGTGCTGGAGGTGGAAGGGAGGGAAAAAGAAGGGAAGGAGGCTGGGAAACAGAGGTGGGAGGGGTGCGGCACGCTCTGGGAGAGCAGAGGAGGATCTAAAGACGAGGGAAGGTCTTACCGGTGTGGAGTGAACTGGGAAGCAGCGGTAAAAGTTTACCTAAAGTGTTTGCGGGAGATTCTTGCGTCTGGAGGAGTTATTTAACAGTCACGTTGTGGTATTTTCCACTCAGGATTGTAAAATTCGGCATGTGGAGGTGTAGCATGTAGTCCAGGACTCGCTTCTCAATAGACCTGCCTGCTTTCAAAGAGTTTTTTGGAAGTTTCTGGAGTGTTAGTTGGCATTTTAGGTCTCGCACACTCAAGAAACACGGCACCATGTGGTTTTCTGTGGTCGGGAGAAAAGACCCGGTAAGCAACCGCTTGACATTGTGTGTGTGTGTTGTATGAGTGTAAATGAAATGTTGATAGATAGATAAATGGGTTTTAGTGCCCAAATGAGACAGATTTTTGTTCTGTTAACATGTGGTTAGGGCTCGGCAAGCATTTTTAATTCAGAATGTTGTATGTTATGACTATAGAAACAAATTAAGGACGTGGACGTCTGCTGACACTTTACTTCTGTGTGTATTGTATTAGTTGATGTGTTGAGTTTTTGCCAATGTAAATAAAGTCATGCGACCAACTGCACGAACGTGTGCACATGACACATATGGAAGATGTTTGGTGTCAAATCTCACTGTACAAAATAATTAAGTTTTAAACGTAAAAACTTCAGTTACATTTTTTTTAGAAGATTTTAAAATATTCAGCCTTGCTTGTAGAGAGAACGAATCCTTAATAAAAGGTTTTTTTTGTTGTATAGGCAGATTTTTCCATTTGTTCTAAGTATAACCAAGTGACTAAATCGGCTTGTACTTAAACTGAAGATACGTTATCTGAAAGCAAGGCTGAATGTAATGTGTTGCTTCGTAGGTACAGTAAACATAAGTGATAGTTCACCCAAAAATGAACACTTTTACTCACCCTCATATCATTCCTTAGACATTTCTCAAAATATCTTCTTTTGTGTTCCACAAAAGAAAAAGACATACACGGGTTTAGAACGACACGGGGGTGAATAAATGATGAGTGAAGTATCAATCTATAAAGATATTTTGGACAAAAGAAAAGAAAAGGATTTTTCTGTACATTTAAAACACGACAAACATTCTGACACGCACAACATCGGCAAATAAACAGATGAAGTGTAGTATCGTACTTAAAGTGTGTTCAGTTTTATCTTGTAGTCAGGGTTACAGGGGTTAATGATCTCGAGCTCCGAACATTGAGTTCTCTGTGTATCCTGATGTCTGTAACCCGTCACAACTCGCTACAAACAATCCATCGCGGTCAGTCCAGCTGCTTCTGTTCCAGGGCTCGATCTGCTCAGACTGCAGATGTTTGTGGGATAACAGCTCTGTTGGGACGGTGTTGAGTTTCAGACGGAAGAACGAGGGGAAATCCTGACCTCTCGCACTTCACGAAGGCGTTGGAGCCCACCTGAAGTTTTTGCGTGTTTCTTGATCCTTTCTTGGAAACATTAGCGTCCGCTACTGTACAAGAACCTGCACCTTTGAGGTCTTTGTACCGGTTTATCTAATAATCCACATTCGTGAAACAATGTAAACGTACTTTTTGTCTGTTTTTGTACTGGCGTGGAGCACAGTAGTGCTTCCTTCTCTGTGGGCTTCTGATCTCATATACAACAACAACAACAATAGAAGGATGTGGCTCCCATCCTGAAGACCTGAGAGTGTAGAACAAAATCTGAGTTTAGTCTCCGGGTTACCGTGTTTTAACATGGCTGTGTTTGTCATTGGAAGTGATTTATGTGGTGATATGTTGTGGTCACCTGCTGTGACATATTTCCATGTCAGTGCTGCAAAATTGTTCAACATCCTCCGGGTTTCACTGGCATGTTATGATCTGTTTACGCCTGTTACCGCATTTCACCTCCAAGGATTCTGGAGATACACGTCGCTTTTACATTTGCACTCCGGGCACTTGATGTTTTGAACTTCCTAGTGGTTCAGGATGGGATCTTTCGACAGGTGTGAGTGCAGCTGCTCTGAAGAGTTTTTTCAAGCAAAACGAAACCTGACAGGAGATGTTTCAGACTGTCAGCTTGCGTTCATCACGACCTTTTTTTTACTTTCTGTATTTGACTCATGCAAGTCCAGGGAAAGAGCAGAGAATTGTGGCCTTAATTGTACTTTTACAGGTTTTCTAAGATGTAATGCATATAAGGAGATGCGCTAGTTTAAGACATGTTAGGTTAGTAAAACGGGTTAGTACAACTTCAAGATATTGTTACATGTGAAATGATTTTCATGATCTTAAAAACCTTTTGATCCGTCAAGTCAAATAAAACAAAACGTATTTTTGTAATAAGAGAATTCAATATTATATTATCGACACAATTATATTTGTGTGGCAACACTTTACAATAAGGTGCTATTAGTTAACATCAGTAAATGCATTAGCTAACAATTAAAAAGTTTTCCAGCATTTATTAACCCTCGTTAATGTCAATGCAGTTATTCATGTTAGTTCATGGTGCGTTAACTAATGTTAACAGTGACAACATATGATTTAAATAATGTATTAGTAAATGCTGAAATTAACATGAATTAATGTTAATAAATGCTTTAGAAGTATTGTTCATTGTTAGTTCATGTTAGCTAATGCGTAAATGAATTGTTAACAAATAGCACCTTATTGTAAAGCGATACCGATAGGACCTGATCTAATTCATATTATTAATAAAATATTCTTGAAAATAATAAGAATAAGAATAACATGAATAACACCAAATGTGACCCTCTTTTTTTACTTGTGTGTATTATATCAAAAGTTCTGTCTTCATTTACTCGCCCTCGAGTCGAAATCTGTATACATTTATTTGTGCTGTTGAACACAGAGAAAGATATTTGGAAGAATGCTTGTAACCAAACAGTTCTTGGTCACCATTGACTACCTTAAAATGAAGTCATGACTCATGTTGTGATGTATTTCTGTACATTCACAGCGAAAGATTCAAAAGTTAAGAAACAGAGCCGTCCTCTCAACGCGCTGTCAGAGGAGCGTGAAGGAAGACAGACCTCTTTGTTTGGTCTTTCTTAACTGAAGCAAGCAGTCCAGAATCTGCAGATCATTAGAGTCAGAACGGAGGTCACACAGACGTGATGAAGAGCGTCGGCTCAGAGCTGATCATTACTGAAAGCCTCTTGTGTTAGTCATGATATTTTGCACCCATCATTAGCCGACAGCCTCAGCAGGCCGTCTGTCTTCCACCCGTCTAGACTTGACTGTAAGGACGACAGCAAACTTCTGCTTTTCCAGACTGCTGGACTGTTATTGCTTGTTGTGGGTGATTAAACAGGGCAGGAAATGATGGTGGCGGGTCAGGTTTCTGCCGCGTGGATGAATGGGTTTTTTTTCTGTTTGTGTAGTGCACTGTGAGGTCCTTGTTTCTGGTCAAAGGTCAGGCGCTTTTTCTCCCTTCGGCTGTTGACAAATGCCACTCACATGTGCAGCTACTGACGAACCTTCGGTCTTAATTTGTCAATTACATCAACAACCACAAACCTTTAACAGGGAGCTGTGGATTTTTTTTTTTTAACACACTGCAAAAAGGAATTTCTCGCTTAGTACTTCTTTAAATTAAAATACATTTACTTTAGATGCAAAAACGACTTCGTGTTATATCTTGTTTGCAGAAAAAATGAAACAATTATAAAAAATGAAGTGAGTTTATGCTTAAAATAAGGAAAAAATATCTTCCAGTGGGGTAAGAAAACTTAACTTGATTCAAAGGGAGAATACATTATTTTCCTACACCATTGGCAGATAATTTTTCTTGTTTTAAGTTGGGCTGTCAAATCCCTAAATGTGATTAATCGCATCCAGAATAAAAGTTTGTGTTTACATAATATATGTCTGTGCACTGTGCATGTTTATTTATAAACAGACATGTATATATGTTTAGTAAATACTTGGATGGATTAATTTATATTTACCAATAACTGAAGTTATGTTTATTAATTTTTATATAAAAATGTTTTCTTTAACATATGCATGTTTGCGTTTATAAATACAAAATTAATATGCAAAGTACACAGACAGATATTATGTAAACACAAACTTTTATTCTCGATGCGATTAATCGTTTGACAGCCCTATAGGTGAAAGCAATGTTGATACTTTTTTCAGAAAACAAGACTTAAAAGGAATGTTACGCAAAATATAAACATTCTAGCATTTTTCACTCATGTTTTTTTCACTGTATGTCAATCTTCCTTCTGTGGAACACAAAAGAAGATATTTTGAGAAATGTCTCAACGTTTTTGTGTTCATACAATGGAAGTCAATGGGGAAAATGTTGTTTTGTTATCAGCGTTCTTTAAAATATCTTCTTTTTTGTTCTACAATAGAAAGTCATACAAGTTTTGTGGAGATTAATTTTTGTGTTAACTATTCCCTTAATACCTTATTTTATTTCTAAAGTTAACAATCTTAATTTAAGAACTTTTAACTGTTTGTCCTGAAAAACCACAAAAATATGATACGAAAAACATTTTGTATTGTAAAGGAAAATGGCTTGTTTAATTATGTCCTAAGCGTTCTTTTACGAAACGAAGTCAAGAGTCTTGTCTAGCTGGGCTTTCAATTTCCTGTATTCTCAACAGCAGGTTTGGGAAGCTTTTCCGTAGTCAGGAAGCGCCAGGGTGGGGCCTAAAAGCTCTAGACTTTGTTTGCTTGCTGCACGGGCTTGTATTACCATCAAAGGAATCCGTATTTATGTGGTTTCATCGTCTGCAAAATCCAGTTATCAGTGAACCCCTTCAAAACGTTTTTCAGTCCCAGGTAATGTCTGTCTGTGCAGACAATATATTTCATATTTGTGATATACGGTTCTTCCGCATGTCCCCAGGACCACAGATGCTCAGTTTAAGCCCGTGTTTACTAACCTTTAAAGGTCTCCTCAGACGAGGACTTTCAACAAGTTGGTATGATTTATTAGGGTCTTCATGAAATGTCTGGAACATATTTTGCTTAAAAACGCTCAATGGCTGTGTAAACAAAACCCTTCTTGCCTCGTCAAAAACAGCTATGCTCACAGCAACCCGTTTTGGTGCATGTCTCTTTAAATGATAATGAGTTACAGCTAACCCCACCCCCCTTCTGTTCGGCGTGTCAACACAACACACGTGTAGTACTGCCATTGCAATGGTTTAGCTAAATGATATTTCCTGAATTCCTCTGCGGTTAGTTTCGTCTTAAACGTCTCAAATCATTCGTCCGGAGACAAAAAAATCAGTCACAGCAAACAGCGCATCCTAATGCGCTTACGTTGTGCGTGTATGCTTGCCTAAACTCCACGGAATCCACTGCAGATCTCAGCAGAATTACATGGATTTTAGCGCTTGTCATTGACAAGTTATAACATTACACACACAACGTGAGAGCTAGTTTGCTGTGACAGATTTTTCAGACTAAGCACGAATGATTTGAGATGTTTAAAACGAAACTAACCCCAGTGTTCGCCCCTGTTCATTAGCAAAACAAACAGCTTGCCACAGGCTAAACATATTAACGCACATAATGTATTAACATTCATACAGCTAAACTCCAAGTGTCCATCTGCACTTATATACAGTAAGTTTAACACTGGCTTTGAATGTTCTATTTAGCCTGTGACTGACTTAGCTCCCTTCGCTATCATATGCTAACGTTATCCTCCTATATATACGGTACATTTACGTCAATTCAGACTGTTGATAAATATCTCTTACATCGGCAGCTTTGTCTCGTTCAGTCGGTCTCGATCCCTCTTGAGGAACAACTTTGAAGCTAATCATGCTTGTACTGTACCAGGTTGAAAAAGCAGTCCGGTTTGAAGTGATTCGCGCAAACAAGCAGGTTTTTACTTATGGTTTCTGATGGATTTCCACTAAAAATAAAATAAATCCACTCCTGTCTCTTCCTAGGTTTGGACTCTGTGCAGCGACTACATTGCATGTTGTCCACAAACTTTAGCCATGGCGTCATGTACACCGCTGTCGCTTGTGAAAACAACAATGGCGGAGCGCGGTGGGTGGAACTGTGTAGATTAAGGGGCGGTAACATTATTATAAAATCCGCTTTGGACGTCACAATCAGAGCGAAATCTGAACGGCTCGGTTTCTCACATGCTTGCAGGGAAAGGCACACCAAAACAAACTTACTGGGTTTTTATTTTTCACATTTTCTGGGTTGCAAGATGCACCGGGGACCCGATTATAGCACTTAAACGCAGAAAAAGTGGGGTTTTCATCTGATGTCTCCTTTAACTCTTGACACTGAAAGATTTTAAACGCAACCGTGAGGAAGCCTGCAGCGATAACGGATTCCATCTTTGCTTATGAGGCATTTAGCTGTGATAAAATATTATTTATGTGTCTGCCGGGAGGTTTTTTGGCTACACAGACGTTATAATCGTCTCCGAGCTCCTGGCAGACGGATGAGAGGAGCGACAACCACACCTAGAAAAAATACAATCTTGCACGCACAGTACACGCTCTGCGACACGTACGGTGACATGAAGTAAGGTGTGCAAATATTCCTGTCAAATCTTTTCTCTGTTTGGGTGGTGATTTTACAGTCATTTACAAGGAGCGTGTCTTTCATAGCCCTCTAGCAAGCATGTTTGATTTAAAACTGTGGCAATTTGTTACCTTGTTAACGTGCATCTGGTTTTCGTCAGCGGCTTGTATAAACCGTACTGCTTATCGAGTTCTGCAAGCCAGATACGGAGTTGTTCAGCTGTGATCAAAGGAGGTTTCATTCAGGTTGGCTGCAGGTCGCCCGATGGGCTCAAGGGGAGAGCTCTCCCGCCGGGACTCTTGCATCGGGCGGTGTGGAAATCTCAGATGTTAACCTCAGGGCTTCTTATGTTTCTCTCACCGCAGGTTCACTCTTTAATGTGGAGAGACTGGTTTTTGAGAGGTTGTTTCTCATCGCAGCGTAATGTGCGCTTTCAAAGCCCAATCAAAGAGGTTTTGGCGACAGGTATCCACCGTAGGACCCGGGCAAGTTGAAACTTTGAAGATGAGAAGCTTCTCATGCGCACAACACCGGAAAGAAAAACAGTGGCGTGTATTTATAACAGCCTACTCAGCTGTCGATATGTGGGAACCGGTGTCTAACATTTTGCATGTTCTAGATGCTCTTGGTGTGTCTTGTGAAACAGGATGCACAGTTTTGCTAGTAACTCAGCTACAGTGAAACAGGTTACAAGTATCTTACACTAGTGTTTATTCCCACCCTCCTTTTGTGATCCATTGAGGTGGTGCTGTTATAATAACACCAGACATAAAGTTACTTGATCGACAAAGACAGCACACATAGCGGTGGGTTCTCTTAACATCTCTGCAACCTCTCTGCAACCTTTCTGCAACCTCTCTGTGACATTCGATTTGCATCATTTGATTTTTGTGTTTTGCGTTTTCATGCTTTTTCTGAATTCTTTAGAGTTTTGTAGCATTTAATAGTGTATATTAAACTATTATTATAGTATATTATTTAGACCCTTAGCAACTTTCTTGCAATGTACTATTGACAAGAAATATGCAAAGTCTTATTTGGTTACCCCACCCATATTTTAATGGAATAGGCCTTTCTTTGGATGTTTTCCTTAGGGTTTTGAAATGTTAAAAGCATTTCATTATTAAAATACAGTTTTTAGTCCGGTTTGCATCTCTTTTGCGAATCTGGCAGGAACTCAATCATTTTAGGGGCCTGTTCAGTTTAAGCCTTAGTGCTTATGTGCATGTTGATTCATATTTTTCTTACATTCTGTGGTTGAATCATGAATGTTAACTGGGGTTTCTGAGTGGTTTTTGTGTGGCATTTATGTTACGGTGTGTGTGGATCGAAGTGTGTTTGTGTGGCAGTGTCATGTGGCTATCGTTGTCTCTTTTCTCAGACAGATTCTCCTACCGTGTTCCCTAAGGTTTTCTTTTGGTTTGTGTATTGTGTATATGTGTATATGTGCATTGTGTACTAGTCGAATCAGGGCGATAACCTAACCTGAGAAATCGATCAGGGTGGAGTTTAAACTTCTACTCGCGGGATAAAGTGAAACACAACAGATTTAGGTTCCAGCACAGCTTAGATTTTTTCATGTGACTTGTGTGGGATCTCAAGCATTTCAGAGATGCTAAAAAGTTGTTGCAGACCTGCGATGATTACTGTGTTTTTTCATATATACAGTAGAGCTGAATACACCACAGACCTCCAGGAATTCTGGGTAGGGGAAATGTTGAAGACCTGGGTGGTATGCGTTTCAGTAAATCGTTTGTTGTGACCGTGTTCTTCGAATGGTATTCTTGGTCTTATTTGGAGATGACACAGACTTCTGTGGTCCAAACCTGGAATTTAAAAAGTAAATATTGTACCTTTAAAAAAGTTTGTAAGATCATATGTTGATCTTACAAAACATGACTGATTTATGGATCTTGTGGATGATCGTGTGTTTGATTTGAATGAGATTGATTTGAAATGAGATTGGACTCAATTTTTTTATTTGCTGCAAGCAGTTTTCTTGTGTTTGCTCTCTATTTGTGCAGATGTGAGGATGGCTGGGAATTTGATACAGTCCTACAAATTGTATAGTTAAATTTTAGTATGATGCTCTTCCAGCAGGACTGCTGCCAGGGGATTTTGGGTATTTGCTTGCTGGAAAAGCAAATCCAGCCGTTACAAAAAATAGAAACCACAGTTCTTAAAAAGCAAACGTCTCTTAAACAGTTTCACAAAGATGATGTTCTCACATTTACCTCCTTGAATTATGTTGTGATCATTTTGAGAGTTGTTTCTAAAGACATTTCTTCAGCATTCCAGACATCCAGCAGACGACAAGCTGGGTCACATGATGACCTCTGACCCCGGGGGGTGAATTGAGTGTTATAGAGAGGGTTAAATACCGGTGGTTTAAACAAAAGCTAGCACAAATCTAGCCTGAATTCATGAATGCGTATTAATGTCAATATCTTCACTGTTGTCTTCAGATTCAGAGAACTTTTCATGAACTTGATTCTTTTGTATTTTTGCATTACAGCAAAACAGCCTTTCCTTATATTGAATATGTGGAGACATAACATTTAGGATTTATAGTATTGGTCATAAACTGCTCTTTATTTTGTTTTTTAGGGTGCCGGACAGGACAAACTTGGCATTTACGTCAAGTCCGTTGTGAAAGGAGGCGCAGCAGAGATGGTAAGTTTAGAATTTAAAATATATATACAATTATAAATAATTTTCGGTTTTGTATATAGCAATTCCAAACTTTGGCTCTGTGTTTGATTTTGTCATGTTTATAAATATAAAGGATGGACGTCTGGCAGCCGGTGATCAGTTGCTCAGCGTGGACGGGCGAAGTCTGGTTGGCCTGTCACAGGAAAGGTAGTTTTACACTAAAATCTTCAGTAATGACACGTGTAGAATGGTATTTTAAATCATCTGAAAAGGACTTAAAGGTAAATCATACAATATCCGGCTGTGCCGAGAACAACAAAGCTAAAGTTAAATAAACATGAGGATTGCACACTAAGACCATTTCATTACACTGCGTGAACAAGGACGGTCTTATAACACTCATTTAGGTCGAGTAAAAACAAAAAACGTCCATTAAAGTGGCTTTTCTTGGCCTTTAGTGGTTTGTCCTGAAATGATCAACAAATCCACTCTTGGATTCAGAAAGTAAAGCTAATAAATAGTTCAGTATACTCTGTACAAAGCTGTTTTGGGTTTTTCAAAGTCACGCTCTCAACTCACTTTTATTGTCACATCACCACGTGTGGTGAGTGAAAGTCTTGGATATACGAAAAACTGCAAAGTTTGTTCGGAGCTCGCAACACAGCTGCCATGCTCGGCGCCATCTTGGATTCAACTGGTGTTTCTGTCAGCAAAATAGTTTTGATGTATTATGGGTTTAGCTTTGAAATGTAGAGCAATTGATGAAAGTTTTAAATCTGTGGATTTGTGTTAAATGAGATGCATATGGCCCATTATGTTTTTATGACTGTGAATGGGTAAAGCTTGAGTTGCCATTAGGATTCGTTCCAACGTTGGTTTCTTTGGTCGCTTTCTTTATAGTTAGCTCATGTCAAATTCGTGATTTCCAAACGGTTTTGTGGCGTATTGAAGAATTTGTCTCTTTAAATGACTCCCAAGGCATTGTGGGATTGCGCAATTAAACTCAAGTATTGTTCAGCCGTGTCATTTTCAATGTCAGTTTCTTTACAATGCAGGTAATTATGTAAATGTAACGATTTTATGTAGCTTAAATAAAACGTTACATATATTTGTGGTGTTTTTTATTCTAAACAAATAGGTGGTTTCTTTACATTGCCCTCTAAATGTGAAATGTATTCATCACAGTAGTGTGTATTATGCATGTGTGACATTTTCTCATGAGACATTCTGTGTCTTTATAGGGCGGCCGAATTGATGACACGAACCGGCTCGGTCGTAACGCTCGAGGTGGCCAAACAGGGAGCCATTTACCACGGGCTGGCCACGCTCCTCAGCCAGCCGTCCCCCATGATGCAGCGCGGTAAGCTCGCCACACGACTGCAACGCGAACTCTTTTTAAACCCCTAACAAGCTCACGTGTGGGAGCTGAAAAATATCAGTGTCTGCCGCACAGCATTCTACCTTACAGAAGTGGAAATGTGACTGATCTGGCGCCCTACTCGCTCATCAAACTGTTGCCTAAATCAAACTGCTTTGGACACACGTCTGTAGTGTGCTGTATGTCTTATGTTACTGATTTGGGGCAGACAGTTGGGTTCAGATCAGACTTTAGGTGCTTCTTCAGTACTGCATTTAGTCTCATGTAAGCCTCCTTCTCGTCTCATCAGCTTCAGACCGTGGACGTGGTGACAAAGGGAAGGCGAGACCAAAGAGCGAGGGCTTTGAACTGTACAACAACTCTGTGCAAAACGGTTCGCCGGAGAGCCCTCAGGACACGTGGGACACTTACCCTGAACCAAAGAAGGAGGACCGCTTACTGAAGAACCGCGCAGATCACCGATCCAGCCCCAATGTTGCCAGTGAGTTAAGCCATTTTATGAACAAGTAGCATTTCATTGTGGCTTTTTTTAAAGAACTGACTTCAAATCTGGATGAGTTTCATTTGTTGTAATGATCATCTAGATATTTTGAAGATCAATATTACAACTGTTTCTTGTAATATAGTGCATTAGTCATGTGGACTATGATTTTGATCCGTTGCCATTTTAAAGCTTAACAGAGATGGTTGCTATGAACTTCATTTATTGACCTTTGCTTTTAAAAAAAAGTTTGACTGATTTCCTAAACAATACTTGGTTTGGATGGCATGTAACTAAATAGTAACTAAATAAGTAATGCTTTTCATGTTTGCTTGAACTGTTTCTTTAACATGTACTTTTACTCCAAAGACCAGGCACAGAGTCCAGGTGGAAAGCCTGTTTACCCAGGAGCACCAGGAAAGATCACGTCGGTCTCGACGGGGAACCTTTGTCCTGATGTACGTAGACACAATCACCAGCACCTCTCCTCATTAAAATCTCTAAGCATCATAAATCTGGCACCAAATTAAAGACATCAGTTGAACGACAGCAGCTTAATGCTATCGGTCATCCAAGATTCAAAAGCTTGCCGGTTTCAGTCATAAACTCACAAACGTGGTTTTGTCTGTAGCTTCACAGTATTTTCTGTAGGGAACAGTCTTTGGGAAACCAGATTTGTGACTGTTTCTTGTCTTGATGTAATTAATCCAAAACCATGTCTGTAACCACAAGCTCTGATTGGTTAATCACCCTTTCATTCCTCTTGAGATGAATGCACATTCATGCTAACTCTCACACTGCCCTCATTATACAATAGTTTCCATGAGCACGATTAGAAAAGTCTGTGAACATTAATATACTGACTCATCTGTCGTTACTCTGCGTGTCCGACAGGAGGAGCCGTCACCACCCCGTCCAGAGGCGTATCCGATTCCAACTCAGACGTACCCGAGAGAATATTTCACATTTCCAGCTTCTAAATCTCAGGACAGGATGGGCCCTGGTCAGCCCTGGCAAAATAATGAACCAGAGCCTCTTCCCCCAATGGACAACCACACTAACAACAGCGTGTATATGCAGGTTAGTCTTCGGTTATACGTTTGTAAGAGATTGAATACGACTGCTGTGCGAAGGCATGGTGCCACATTGTCTTCTAATATAATGTATATTATTTTAAGAAATTAGACACAGTAACCAGCATACTTTGCTTGTCCTTTGTATCCAAACAACACGAATGTTATCTTGATATTGTGTTATTAAGCTACGAGGTAAATCTCACTGTTATCATGTTGTGCTCCGCTAGCGGGTGGCGCGATCTCAAGAGGAGCTCTGCGACGTGCCAGCGGGATATCCTGGCGAACGTCTGCGTCAGGAAGATCTAATGCACCTGCAGCACCGCGAGGTCGAGTACAGAGGAGGCGGCGAGCACTGGAACCACCAGGTGTCATCCTCCGTGGAGTCCAGCACCTCCAGCCAGGAGCACCTCAACTTCTCGTCGTCCTCCGGTTCCAGAAGCCAAGGGAACCACAAGAGCGGCCCCGGTCGCTGGAAGACCCCGATCGCTCCCCATTCTGGCCCCGTGGGGGTCTCTCAACCCTCCCGAGCAGACCTCCCGCCTCCCCCTCCTCCTCCACCCGCACACTATGACTTCGAGCCGCAGGCCGATCTGCCTCTCCCGCCCCCTCCTGCCGTCATGCAGCAGCAAGCAGCGGCCGCCGCGGCCGACCGCAAGAAACGGGAGGAGCAGCAGCGCTGGTATGAAAAAGAAAAGGCACGGCTTGAAGAGGAACGAGAGAGGAAGAGAAGAGACCAGGAGAGGAAGTTGGTGCAGGTCCGCAACCCCAGCGTCTCTGGACCCATCACACACAACAACCAGCACAACAACCTACCGCCTCCCCCGCAACACCAACAGATGCCCCCGCCTCCCGTGCCGGGACAGGTTCCCCAAGCGTACCAGCCGCCCCAAGCGTACCAGCCGCCCCAACCGCAGCCACCGGCTCGTCCTGATAAGCTTTCCAGCCTCCCTCGGCAGCCACCGCAACCCCAGGACACGGTAATCCGGGACCTCATGCCCCAGCAGCAGCCACGCACCATCGAGCGACGCGACCTGCAGTACATCACTATCAGTAAAGAAGAGCTGAGCGCCAGCGACAGCCTGTCGCCCGACCCCTGGAAGCGGGACGCACGCGAGAAACTCGAAAAACAGCAGCAGCTTCACATCGTAGACCTGCTGGATAAGGAGATCCAGGAGCTGCAGGCCAAACCCGAGCGCACGGCGGAGGAGAGCGACCGGTTGCGTAAACTCATGCTGGAGTGGCAGTTCCAGAAGAGACTGCAGGAGTCCAAGCAGAACGAGGAGGATGAGGAGGAAGAGGATGATGAAGATGTAGACACAACGCTGATAATGCAGAGACTGGAAGCGGAGAAGAGAGCACGGGTGAGGAAATGGATTTAAGCTTTGTATGATGTTTATCCTAATACAACATTATTTTTTAAAATGAAATAATTGTCTCCACCTCCGAAACTATTTTTCACATCTGACGTCTTTGCGCTTAGATGTGAGCTGAACAAGTGATTTTAATATAGAACAAAATAGATGTACATGCATGGTGTCAGTTCCCGATGGATACAGTCACGGCTACATGTACATCACTTTACCGTAGTGACAGTTAGATTACAAACTAAATTTTATGCCAGAGGCAGCTTGATGGATGTTATCATTGAGTAATTCCCCCCAGTCTTATAATCTATTTAACATTAGTTTTTTTGCCAGTGAAAATGAAGAATAGAAGGTTTTCTACTGTACTTGCAAATATATTTTCTCACAGTTTAAGCTGTTTTAAAGGAACAGTTCACCCAAAAATTAGCATTCATGTACTTGCCCTCGAGTTGTTTCAAATCTGTATGAATGTCTTTGTTCTGATGAACACAGAAAAAGATATTTGGGAGAATGCTTGTAGCCTAACACGTCTTGGCCAACATTGACTACCATAGTAGGAAAAATTACAGTGATAATTAAAAGTGCCCCAGAACGGTTTGCTTTCCTACATTCTTCAAAATATCTTCTTTTGAACAAAGAAGTTTCTTAAGCAGTTTTTCCTACTATGGTAGTCAATGGTGGCCAAGAACTGTTTGGTTGCAAGCATTCTTCCAAATATCTTTCTCTGTGTTCATCAGAACAAAGAAATGTATACAGATTTGTAAGACTCGAAGGTGAGTAAATGCGAGTGAGAGTTTTTATTTTTGGGTGAACTGTTCCTTTTAAGAGGTTTATGTGTGTGTTGATTGAAAAAGATGGTGGTTTATTTGTGACTTTCTCAGCTAACCTTGAATTCCTTGCATTAGTCTCGCCGTTACAGTGAATGTTTTTCCATGTGCTACTGCAACACGCCTTATGTCATTGCTTTTCCATGCCGCACGGCTGACGCCGAATTCGCCACGCTGATGGATGGGAGTGGAGGAACGGGGCTTTCTGATGCCAAGCACTGGACACGCCTCCAATGCTTGACCCAGCATCAACCTGCCCGGTCCGGATCAATGCATCTCTCCTGAGCTCATCTCTCATATTTTAATATTCATTAAGTCATGAGAACATGACCTATAACCAGGATTATTTGAGACGAATCATACTAACATGATTTCTAACCGAACATGATCATCTATGATTTCCATGCGATGACTTTCTGACACGTTAAGCCTTGTGTCTGACCAGAGATGATTCACGGAGGAGAATCAGGACGCTTTAAAACCAGAACTGGGCGATATAGCTAAAACAACCTCTGCCTTTTTGGATTTATTACGTAAAGAATAATATTTAGTGTATATCATGAATGTTGGCTATATCATCCAGTCTTCATTGCTTTTTGAGTTCAGTGCGGGCGTTCATGCTCTCGGCTGATGTGTGTATGTGTGGCTTTTTTACAAACGACTTGTTAAATCGACGTCACAAAGACTTTCAATGCCAACACACACACACACCAGCCCTCCTACTAACGCTGTAATTGTTGTCACGTGCAACAAGCTGATATACATTCAAATGTGCGTAGTTCACTGCCGGAACCGACAGCTGATGTCCCGACATCTTTGAGGAGTCGGCAGGTCGAGCCGTCTGAGGGAAAATGGAAAATTTGGTTTGTGCTTGGGGAGGTGGGGCAGGCGGGATAACGGGGGAATTTATTACTATTGCGTGAGCATTATTCCAGTTCCATGCGAGTGTTTGTGGAAGGGAAGTGGCCCGATGGTGCTAATCAGACCAATACTGCCTTGGAATGTTTCTGGCAGCATGTCGCCGCGTCCCAGCCCACAGCGCCAGTGTTTTAGTTTTTTTCTTTAATCTTCTCTATACCCCTCCTTTATTTCTTACTTGATTTATTCTCTCTCTCTCCCCCACCCACTTGGTTGGTCTTTATGGTTTCTTTGTCTCCTGCAGCAGACTGCTGTACCAGCAATCTCTGTTCTAGACTTGGTATGTTCTTTACGCTCTTTAACTCTCTTCCTGTTTCGGCTCCACCTGTGTCTCCTCTTGTTCACTAATCCCCCTCTTCATTGGAGAGATGTGACACTTTTTCAAGCGGGGGACGCCATCATGGGGAATCCATCTTGGGATGTTCATTTGTTGAAGTGTACGTGCTTCGCTCGAAAACTGCTGCTTTGAAACAATGTCTACAAATCAGCCTAATGCATCCGGAAAGAAAAGCAACTCGTCTAGGGAACGTTTGGTTCGGCACATTAAATACAGTTCTCCAGAAGTAAATATTCCGTCATGATTTATTCACCCGTATGTCATGAAAAACCTGTGTGTGACTGTTTCTTCTGTGGAACACAAAAGAAGATATTTTGAGAAATGTCTCGGTGGTTTGTGTCTATGCAATGGAAGTCAAGTTGTTTAGTTGCCAATGTTCTTCAAAAAATCTTTTTTTTTGTGTTCTGCAGAAGAAAGAAAGTCATACATGTTCGAAATGAGTAAATGATGAAAGAATTTTCTGTTTTTGGCGAACTGTCCCATTAAAGCTCAAGTACGTAACATCTATCCCACTAGCATCAACCAACAGTTGAATAAAAAGTACAAGTTTTTGTCCCCTTCAGCTTTGAAGTCTAGTGCACACTACAATCTTACTAGTCAGCCGTGGAAAAAAATTAAAAGAACATTTCAAAATTATTTACTATTATAGGTATGTGTTT